>NC_057358.1:110115436-110431398 GCF_016509475.1 Prionailurus bengalensis
TAATCAAGATAAAGGGTAAATATAAAGATATAAAATTAAGAATGATAAAATATATATAAAATTGATGAGAAAGTAAGAAATTATAAATAAGATGCATTTTGACATGAGACAAAGTTGAAATATTTAAATTTAAAAACAATAAACAAACATCTTAGCAAGCAAAAGTTCAAAAGTTTAAAATTATTTTGTTAACATGAAATCAACCTACAGCCTCATAATTAATAGCAGAACACTAGAGAAACGTCCATTAAAACAGGTAGCAAAAGTTCACCCAGTATCATCATTGTAATATAATTCTATTCTGGGACCCTTCCCCAATGAATAATATCAAGAAGAAATTAAAAGTCAATTATTCCTTGAAAATGGCTATCCTTCCAGTAAATGCAAGAAATAAAAAATAATCTTCTAGAAACAAAAGGAAAATTGATAAAAGAATCAATAGAGAGCTATACACTAAAGAAGCTTACAAAAATCATTGGATGTGGGGCACCTGGGTGGCTCAGTCAGTTAAGCATCTGACTCTTGATTTTGGCTCAGCTCATGATCTCAGGGTTTGTGAGTTCAAGCCCTGCATCAGGCTCTACACTCGCTGCACAGAGCCTGCTTGGGATTCTTTCTCTCTCCCCCTCTCTCTCTGCCCTTCCCCTGCTAATGCTCCCCCCCACTCTGTCTCAATAAATGAATAAACATTTAAAAAAAAAGTCATTGGTGCTGTATAACCCGAGAAAAACCAACGAAGTAGAAATTGTAATTATAAATATATCTATATCTATACCTATATCTATCTTATCTATAATTTGCAATGCTAATAAAAAGTATAAAATACATAAAAAGTAAATTTAAGAAGAAATATGCTGGACATACATGAAAAAAAAAAGCTATAAAATTTCACTAAGCATCTAAAACCAAGACTGGAGTAACTGCAAAACCACACCTTGCATCCAGCTGAGACTTTTAAGAGTTTTCTCAAATTATTAAGTAGGTTTAATGCTATGTAATCATATCCCAAAGTGGTTGTTTTTAGAACTGACAAAATGGTTCCAAAGTTTATCAAGAAGTGTGAATGGATTAAAAGATTAAAGAAAACTTATAAAAAGAAAAGGAGGGAAATTTGCTATGAAAAATAATTAAAACTGCAAAAGCTATAAATAGATTATGTAATAATTGAAAGAAAAATAGGTAAATGGAATGAAATTAAATTTCCAGGAACAGACCTTCATGATGATGTTAGACAACAATGAAAGTAGCATCATAAATCTGTTGGGGGAAAATGACACAGAGTATGTGAAGTTTATTCAATATATAATGCTGAGATTATTGGTAAACTTCTCTGAGGGGGAAAAGATATACTCACGTAACAATACACAAAAAGATTAATTCAAATTAATGAAAGAATTAACTGAAAATAAAATCATAAGAGGAGAAAATGTTTGGTAAAGATCTGACAGATCTCAAAGGAGAGAACTACATTTTTTTTATTTTGAAAATTTATAAACACAAAAAGCAGTGAGAATAGCATGACGAATTCCTGTTTCCATGTCCAGCTTCAGCAATTAACTACATTCTGCAACCTTCTGTGACATTGATAAACCAAGAAAAATTCTACATATTTGACTGTGTAAATTTATGTTAAAAGAAAAAAGAAATTAAAATCCAAACAATATATTTTTCATATATCTTTAAAAAATTTATGGAGAATATTTCCTGTGACAATTAAGTAGATAAAAGTAATTATACTCTATACAAAACTCAACAAAAATAAAAAATACAGCATCTTCAATTAAATAAGATAAACCACTCCAAACTCAAAACACAGACTAAGAAAAATGTCTGCTAAACATGAAGCTCTGTGAAGCAATTGAGGGAGGATATAACCTTCCATACTTCAGGGAAGAATATTCAAGAAGAAAATGGTGCAGCTCTGTAAGATCCCAGCATGATTAATTGGGACTGATAAGAGTCATAGCCATGTGCCAGAGACAGGAGGAGTAAACAAGGTCCCTGTGGCGACCTAGTTCCATATTGCAGAACAGCAGAGTACCATTCTGGAAGTCAGTTAAAATGAGAAACAAGAAATAAACATAGTGAGGGGTGCCTGGGTGGCTCAGTTAAGCGTCCCACTTAGGTTCAGGTCATGACCTCATGGTTCGTGAGTTTGAGCCCCGCGTCAGGCTCTGTGCTGACAGCTCAGAGCCTGGAGCGTGCTTCAGATTCTGTGCCTCCCACTCTCTCTGTTCCTCCCCTGTTCATGTTCTGTCTCTGTCTCTGTCTCTCTCTCTCTCTTGCTCTCAAAAATAAATAGACATTAAAAAAAATTTTTTTAAAGAAAGAAACATAGTGAGAAGGAAAAAGCAAAACAATTATTCTTTGTAGTAGATATGACTAAATATTTGGAAAACACAACACAACACACATATATTACAAACAATGGGACAAAATATAAATCAGGAGATGGATAACAAAATCAAAATATAAAAGCTAAAGGTTTCAATATATAAACCAAAGTGAATTAGAATATTTAATGGATAAATAGATCTTGTTTCCAATAGGGATAACAAAAGAAGATAAAACATTTAGGAAGAAACTTAACAAGAATTGTGTAGGGTTTATGCAAAGAAAACTTTAAAACCCTAATGACTCATACTTAAAAGCCTTAAATAAATAGAAACTCATAACTTGTTTGTGGAAACTAAAATTCTACATTGTAAAGATGTTAACTGTCTCCAAATTAATCAATTAAAGCAGTTATGACTAGAAACAAAATAATTTGAAAGTAAAATTTTAACTTTGATCTGTTAAAACAAATATACAGAACTAGCCAAGAACATCAAGAAAAGAAAATTGAGGGAGGAGCCCTGCAGAATATTAAAATATAAAAAGATTACATAAATTCGCTTGGTATAAATAAAGAATAATGCAGAAGAATCACCTAGAATTCATGTTAAGTCTGAAATTTTCCTGTGGGTCAAACATTAAAAATTCTGATTTTCTAGGTCAGGACTACAGCATGGAAATATGCCATTTTATTATAACAAGAGTCCCAGATGATTGTAACACAAGTACAAATATCCTTTCTTAAATAATCTACCCATTTAAGGAATTCTTTCACCACCAAACATACCATCTGATGCTGTCTGAATACTAAAGGCACAGCCAATGACTTGTATTTAAAACTAAAAACTCAGAACTGTTTATGCCTATTGATGCTAAATAATTACCTAGTTTAATTGCATATTATGTAAACCCATGAAATGTGTGTTCAAAAAGAAAATTATTGCCATGAAAACTAAATGTTTTAGAAAAACATAATAAATGTAAATTGCTAGAAAAAAATCTTTTCAACTCTGTGGATGAGAAAAGGTTATGCCCTATTTCAAAGAAAGATATAAGCATCATTAATGCAAAACCAATGACACAAAATTAATAAAACCATAGTCAAAGAAAAAGCCTAAGATCTCATTCAACAGACTGCAAATAAATGTTCATTCATATCTTTTAAATTAAAATAATTAGGATTTTTTAATGATAATCATTTTTTATGATTGATGTAACCAGTTTTTTGGTTGTTGTTTTTTGGTTTTTTGTTTTGTTTTTAGAGAGAGTGTGAATAGGGGAATGGGGCAGTATGGAGAGAGAAGGAGAATATTAAGCAGCTCCATGCTCAGCACAGAGCCTGTCATCCAGCTAGATCCCGTGACCCTGGGATCATGACCTAAGCTGAAATCAAGAGTATGACCGATGCTCAACCGAGTCACCCAGGCACTTCTTAAATTATTATCGAGAAAATACTATTTCTAATCATGTTGGCTAAGGCGACATCTTCTCTAATAAAAAAAAAAACCACAATTTGAGAAACACTATAATATACAAATAGATGAATCCAACAGAATATTCAGAGATGAACCAGTTAAATAGAATCTGAAAAATATGTATTCCAAACAGCAGAAAGACAGATACATCAATAAAGGATGCAGAGAAAATTCTACTACTCTTACAGAAAAATATAGGTGGATCTTTTTCATATTCTCACAAAACAATAAACTTAAAAAGAAAAAAATATACTAATTACGGTCAGAAACGTACAAAAAAGGCACTAACATTCTAACACGTTGTAATAAGAACTCTCTTTTAAGCATGACATTGTATATAAGCCATATAGGTGTTAAAAACCAGACAACAGGCTCCAAACCGGGCAGCTTATGCTAAGTCCCACTCCATCAAACTGAGACCTAACTTTATTACAGTTCTGGCTTTCCCAGAAAAGCAAACTTAAAACCAATCAGGATTCACCTAAATAGTGTTATTTAAATAATCTGCCTCCTAGATGCCTGCCATTCCCCAAAGGAAAGTAACTGCAATAACCAATCTGGGGTTTTTTTGCTGTTTTTGTTTGTTTGTGCCTAACGTAACCTCCTTGTTCCTGCTCCCTTCTGCCTATAAAAGTCTTTCATTTTGCAAAGTTCCTCAGAGCTCCTTCCTACCTGCTATATTGGAAGCTGCCCAATTTTTGCACAAATAAACTTAAAAATTTTAATATGCCTCAGTTTATCATTCAACAGTTCTGTGAGTAACCTTGAGAAGGAACCTAACAAGGCCCCGTCAGCTCCCGGGAACATCCAACAACCAACCGTACGTACCTGTTGGGCCCCTGGAGCTCGCCGCTTTCTCGCTGCTTCAAGACGGGGTAGCTAAGTCCTTATGGATCCTTCACAGTTTTGCCTTAGGAGCTTGAGAACTTTTTTTTTTTTTTTTTTTTACCATTTCTTTTTCCAGACTGGGCCCAAAAACTGGCACAAGAAAAATTGAGTCCCCCTTAAAAATCGGACGCGGTATAAGAGTCAGCCTAGGTCTGACTTAAAAACCGGACCGAGTCCAGGGCCGGACCGGTTCCGGCCCGGAAATCAGAAACCAGAAACCAGGCTAGTTCCGGGGGAAGGACCTAGTCGGACTTAAACAGGACTGGCGCCAGTGCGATGCCTCAGGTGAATAAAATTTCGTTTAAAGCCTGAACGAGCAGGTTAATCTTACCAAAGATAATCTTGAATTACAGTGGCCACAGTGGAGAACGTTTAACCTAGATAGGTTTATCCATTTACGAGGTGTCCTAGACAAAAAGGGAGCTCAGCCAAGCACTCACCATAAAGGGGACAGGGAAAATTATTTTTCTTACTTTACAGTTTGTCATAACCGGGATAATACCTGCTGGGACATTGCACTCACTCCAGAGCCTGCAGACAGGATCCTGGGAAAACTGGCAGACCCAGGCAAAAGTTAATCAAAGTCAACCCTCCTAGATTTCGAATAGAGGTGCCTGGTTGAGAGAGAAAGGTAAAATTTCACATTGTCACTTTCTTTCCAAATTTAGATAGTCAGGTTAAAAACATCTGTAAGAATTAGATCTTTGAACTGTGACTCGTGAATTAGCTTTAGGGTGCTTATTAGTTGTCGGTCCTTTATCTCTCAGGGACAGCCATTGCCTTGTTTGTCTTTTTATTTGCTGAGAAGTTGGCTTGGCAACCATCAGATTGGGGGCCCCGAAAATATGAGCAGACAGAAGTGTGTGTTGCATTCCATTTGGGGGTATAGACTGTTGCCATCTCAGGGATCCTGGCATGGTGCATACAAGTAGAGGATTTTCTAATGCCAATTCATTCATTAGCCTAGAATCAAAGCAAGACCACTTCTTCCTTTTTTTGACCTTCCTGTATCCAGTTGTTTCCTAGAGTTAAGGATTCTCCATTGATGCTCTATTTATTAGAGTTAGACGACAATATGTGCTCATATATTCATTAATGCTTACAAAACAACACTAACCTTGACAGGATTGACTTCAAAAAGCTGAGTTTCAGGTTCACCTACAAGATAATTCAAGGATGATGACAGGGGGCAAAAATCAATTTCCCATTGAAAAAGATGACTTGATGAGAAATCAGAAGGATGTCCAATGATTCAGGGGTAGCCACTACATAACTGAACAGCTTAAGTGAAAGTTGTTCATCCTTATTAAGTATGAAATCAGTAATCAAGACTCACTTGAGTAAAAGTTAAAGTGTGTTTTGAGACAAATTTTAGTATTATTACATTTTTGTTATCTTTTCTGCCTTTAATTTTTACAATCATAAAAGATTAACTAGGACACTCTTTTTGGTGATATTTAACTTAGAAATATTAATACTTGACATCTTATAAATATATAGAATAAATCATACATATTTATTAATGGAAAGCTGTATATTTTGTGAATGTGAATTATATCTTTTATGTAATTTATCATGGCTAATGTTAAAATATGTATCTATGCTTACATGATAGCTTTTAGGAAATTTAAAAATGTGGTAGATAATAAGTTGACCAGTGTCTGCTGTTTAGGGAAACTTGCTTGATTTTTTTTTTTTTTTTTTTTTTTTTTTTTTTTTTTTTTTTTTTTTGCTTTTAAACAATTGGTGGCTGGGTTTGGCATAATATGGGAAATCCCTGGTTGGTGTTGCTCTGAGGATGAAACAAGCATATATCACTTGTACTGCCCAAAAAGGATGGTACTTCTAGAACTTTCCAACACTCATTGGGCAAGGACTAGACATAGTTATTTGGTAGAAATTGACAGAACTATTTAATGAGTTGGAGCCCAGCTGTATATCCCAAAGTCATTAAAAGAATTTCCAAGATCTCTGTGAAGTGTAATTTATTCAATAGAAAAGAAGTCAAGTAAATTAAGGAGAAGTAGAAATTTCAGTAAAACAGTTCTCCTAAGAGTAGTTTTTCTATCTTCCAAGAAATAAATTGGCCAAATTCTAAGGTTTCAATAAATGTCCCCTTTCCTAAACTCTCAAAGAAGATGAATGGGACAACATCACTGAAAACATCTTTAGGGATTTTCCTAATGGTAATTCACTCTGAGCAGGAGCTGTACATTCTTATTATGTAACGTTTCTTATCATGGCATAGCTTTGCACCTGCACTGTACTATAGCTCTATCTTCAGATAAACAATAGGAACCCCGTTTCTCTCCATAATATGAGTGCCTTGGTGTCTTAATATATATGGAAATTACCTGGAGGAAGATTTAGTGCTACATCTAGCAAGAGTCAATGCTTCTTTTTACTAAAACAAGATATATATTTCTCTCTACATTTTTAACCAATATAACCAACATTTATTCAGGAAAAAAATAACCACCAATCATCAATAATAAAATAATGCACACACACATACAAATATGTATACACAAATGCTAACGAACCCCAACACACACATATACACACAAATAAAACACATTTTCAAGGTGTATTATATGCCAAACATGATATTAGACCCTGGAGGTACAGAACTGACAAAGGTATACTTCTGCACCAGAAAGTCATAAATTTGGGAAAGTCACAAAGTTTTTAGGGTGTGAGAGGAGAGGCCATTCTCACTACACAGAATTGTCAATTAGATGTAACTCCTGCCCTACTCTCTCATTTCATGGAGGGAAGAAGTTGCAACCATAATTAAAACCTTTTTTTCTATTAAAAAAATCTGCATAACATTAAAATCCAGACCTCAGAAGTTTAATAATACACCAAGGAAAACATAATTTTAGGGATTTAGATAAAGGTCTTTTCTTCCCTACTACCTAGAGTATAGAAGGATGCTTCTCAAAAGTTTCAAAGAAATCAGTTCTGATAGGGTCCCATGGAGGAGGGAGCAGGATTTGTTGTGTGATTACAGCACAGTATGCAACAACATTACCTAAGAGAAGTGATAGTCACAGACAGCATGAAAGGGCTGCTAGAGTCAGGAAAGGAAACAAGCTGTGGATACCATGTAGTAGACTATGGGATTTATGTCTGAGTAAACATGAGAATCTCCTTACAGTGCCACTGATGGGAAAAAACAACAATGTTATGTGGCTTGGAATACATACAGAGTGATGCTGTGCTGCAAAGTAAAACTGTGTATCTATAATGCATGATAAATAGAGCAGTGCATATCCAAGCCATGTGTAGGCAAATATGGCAAATGCTAAGAATGGTTAACACTGGGTGAGTGGATGTGTACAATTTTAATATTCTTTCTATAATTTCCTGTTTTTCAATTATTCTATGATTGAGAAGAATGCTTTATAATATGTAGTGCTTTATAATGTGAAAAGTTAACAGTGTTAAGATGATTTTCATCTTTACTCTTATTTGGTAGATAAAAGTCATAAAAGGAAATTGGTGCATTATGAAAATCCTCTGGATAGACATCCAAGCACAATAGCTTTAGAAATTCCAAAGTTACTGAATTTTCCTATTTGAATTATCATTTTAGTGTATAAAATGCATTGTTATGTCCAGCATTGGCTTGAAGTTATAGAATAACAGTCCATAAAATATTTTTTCTTGTTGTTGGAGCACATATTTACCTATGTGCTGAACTTATTATTTTTGAAAAAGCAAAAGCTGCTTATTCTTTCCAGAGTAAAATTGTAAAAGTTTCATTTAAAATCATATCATTGTGTAAGATTATATAAATAACTTTTTCTCTAGCTGAATTTTATCTTTTATTTGCCATCCAGATGCAATGGAGAAAAAAAATAAAAAAATTCTAGGCTATATAAAAATATTGCTAACATAACATTTATTCTCCACTTAAATAGCAATGCAGGCACACTGCAGAGGAAATATTTCCATATGGCATGCATAAACACTCTGGTTATTGATCCCTTAAGAGTTTCTGTGTGGTAATATGTTTGAAGACTGAGGGAATATTCCTACTGCATTTTCCACATTATATTTTGTATATTACATTTTTTGTATATTATATATTTTTTTATTTTTACTTTAAACCAAAGAAGGTCTTCATTACATTTTCTGTCATATACTACTCTTAACTGCTGTCAAAATTGTTGATACTATTTACCTTTGAACTCAGAAAACTGATTTTTAAGGAGAACCAAAGATGCGAGATATATATATATATATATGTATACACACACACATACATACATTGTATATACACACTACATATATGTATGAATGTATGTACTTACACATGTACATGTATATACACACATGAATACATATAGTACATAATGGGATTTTATGCTTGAAAATATGAAAAATAAATTATGGCAGACTGGAAAGTAGGTGGGAAAAGGTGTGACTGAAACCAAAAGGGGTTTGCCCAGGGAGAATTAATGTCAAATTCAGGGAAAACAAGTAAAGTTGGTTTCTTATTCCCCATCTCTGCTCCATTTTTTGATACATCTCTGTTAATATAGTATTTTTCATTGTTTTTCTCAGAATATTAATCCCTGGAAATTCTAGTAAGAAAAAAATGTGTAGTCAAGAAATATAGGAAAAGCTGCCATAGTATATTTCTTTCTGCAAGAATCACAGTGTGTATTCACATATCAACGGCTCTGAAAAGTCCTGTGATAAATAAATCTATCCAATTTTTCCTAAACTTTATATTGCAATGAAACGTATTTTTAAGGTAATACTCAAGAGTGCCCATAGAAATACAGTTTCCAGTCACTATCTTTCATTTTCACATTTACCTTTTAAACATTTAATTCATAAGTGTTTTAATTTCCAATTTTGCATTATTCTGAGTTTTCCTCCCATTCTTTTAAAAAAAATTTTGCATTTTTTCATAGTTCTTATTCTTTCACTTGGTCTAACACCCTTAACTATTTCATTTGTTTATTCATCAATGTTTATTTAAAGCTCTATTTATTCAGTTTCTTTAATATAATTCTCTTTCCCCTTCATCCCACTCTTCCAACTACCTTTTTCAAAACCCTAAGCATTTTTATGGACTCTATTTTTATTACAAATGTTTTCCTTCCAACTTATTCACTTTGCAAATTCCTACTTATCCCCTCTCCACATACATAGACATAAACACATAGGGTGTTATATATTCACTATGTACTGCCTTAGTTCTGGATGTTTTCATTATCACAGCACTTTTATGTGATTGGCTTTGCACTTATCTCTCACACTACAAGCTCTGAGATGTAGGAACTATGTCCTTTTTGTTGTTACATCCTAATCTGTCATAGCGCACAGAATATTTACACAGTTTTTAATTGTGTATGGGTAGTGCTGCTAATGTGACTACATTCTTCAAAGACTCTTGGACCTGTTCACACAAAGAATATATCATAAGTGTTTTATTATTTGAATGCAGTTGCTGCATTGTAAAGGTTTTCATTGTTGAATAGGTCCATGTTTCCATCACTGAACAGCAGTTTTTTAATGGAGACATTGATTCCATAGACACAGGTAACAGCACTTTGTACTTAGTGCTTAACAAATTTCTTACAAATATTAATCTGAACCAATCAGTTTTTGAGAAGTGACTTGTACTGATTGACATTGTTAGAACAGTGAAAACATCCAAACCTGTTTTTGTGTAAAGAAAAAGAAGGAAGGAAGGAAGGAAGGAAGGAAGGAAGGAAGGAAGGAAGGAAGGAAGGAAGGAAATATCCAAAGAAGGATATTTTTCTTGCTTATAAATATCAGACACCAAAAAATTCCTAACAGATAAATTTAAAACCATTCAGATTTAAATGAGAAATGTGTGGTTATTAACTATGTTATATTTTTGGTTTATTTAAAATAACAAAATGCTATAAGAACCAAAAATATCTGTTTTCAAAAAGCAGATTACATCTAATTGCAAAACAACACGTGAGAAATTTTAAAACCAGAATAACAATATAATGAAAAAACTTCATGAAATGCATTACTTCATTCCAAGAAAATATTAAATATTTATTATGGCCTGATAGGTTGATTCATTTGGGTAATCAATAATTAATCACTCTGAAAGCTTCAGATCCTTTATAAATATCAAAGACTTTTAATAATTGCTTTACAAATCCTAAGTAGCGTAGAATCTACAGACTTCATATATCAAGGGAAATGAATACAAGTTTAAAAGATGACTGCTTTAAAATGAATAAACTAAATCCCAAAAGTTCATATTTTGAAATGTTTGCTGTTATAAAAGAGATCAGTGTGCTGACAGGAAGGTAAAAATAATACCATCTCTGGGCATAGATAGAGCATATGTCTAAGCAAAAATGCCAACAGAACAAACTCACTGCCAATTCTTCTTTTGAAAATATTAAATATGCATCCAACTCACAATTGATCTGGATAGAAGAGTAAAAAAAAGTAACTTATACAAGTGAAATTCACAGATTATCACTTCAGCATTTGTATTAACTCTATTCTCCAACTATATAAGAAATATTAGAATTAGCCATGTTGAGTTTCAACTGCTCATCCTCCAACTGTAATAACCATAATTTTGAGGACTATAATACTAATGATTGATACCAGTTTCACAGTCATTGAGTGTTTAATGCTCAACACCAAGAACTTCACATATATAATCTCATTTAATTCTCTTGATACCTTATCGGTAGACTTTATTATGGCAGAACCCCACCATAATGTCATAACTGATGTATAAAATTTTCAATTGCATAACATATGAAGTAATATTAGTATAAGTGTAATTGAATGATTAGGTTGAGCCTGCCCAAGATTTCCGATGAGGCGGATCAGCGAGAGGGGGGAAAGGATTGAGATGGACCAGCCATGCTGGTCCCAATTATAGCTTGGTGTCATCTAGTAACAGCTATCAACTCTGGCTTAAATATTTCCATGTGTCTGACAATGATAGTTTGGACTTCTAGGTCATAGGCATCAGTTCCAGGAATCTTTCAGGGCCCATTTGGTAAAACAGATATGGGGCAATTGGGCTAAGAAAGTGCTAGGGACTTGGAGACTCACTCTCCTTCTTGGATGAAGAAATCCAAATGGGCTAGCTTGTCGTTAACTCACCTGGCATTTCATTCCAATCCAAATACCATCATGGCTACCTTCCACACGTAGTATGACTAATGGAATCTAGACAGAGAAGAACCCAATTAATTGCATTATCTGAATTTGTATTCTCATCAGATATTGTACTTTTATCCAACTTGGTTTAAGGAATATAAAACTAAAACTTATAGAAGTTAAATAACTTGCCCAAAATCATTCAGCAAGTAAGTAGAAATCAAAAATTAATCCTAGGGCTCTTTCTCTTTTGAAATTAACAGAAATAAGTCAGCACCAGTTAATAAAAAAGGTGAAAAATAGTTTAAGGGTTCAGATATTGACTCGTGACACTCAAATTCAGAAGACAATCAGGAATAAGCTGGAATGAGCTGGTAGAGTAAAGGGAACAGAAATACACCTCATTGTTTGCTTCAATGTCGGTTTCACTGTGCTGTTGTTCCAAACTGGCTTTCTTTGCTACCATTTCTGTGACAGAAATAGATCTCACCAGCTTCCAAATATTATTTTTTTTTATTTAAGAGATAATAACATTAAAATCTTCAAGGAAACATTTATTGCGTATGTCTTGGGTTCCAGATATTTTTCTGGGTGCTGGCCACACAAAAATAAACAAGATACGATTCTTGCTCTTGAGGAAGCTACAGTTTAGAGGAAAATGAATATGAGTAAGCAAACAACATCTACTTAATATGGAAAATGCTAAAAATAAAGTGCTTCCTAAGTGTTTCTTTTCTTTGTTTTAAATTTTTTTTAAGTTTACTTATTTTGAGAGAGAGCAAGCATGTGCGTGCATGAGCAGGGGAGGGGCAGAGAAAGAGGGAGAGAAAGAATCACAAGCAGGCTCTGCACTGTCAGCACAGAGCTCCCAAAACATGAGATCATGACCTGGGTTGAAGAGTCAGACGTTGAACCGACTGAGCCACCCAGGCACCCCTGAGTGTTTCTTTCTTTCACACTTCCCCCTGAGTTACAGCAGCCTTATAGCTTACAGATCTGATCATGGAATTTCCCTGTTTAAACCTTCCATGAACTTCTCAGGCACTAAGAATAAAATTTAAACTCATAACCATAGTCTAAACTTTCTACAAGAAATAGCCCTGGGGCACCTGGGTGGCTTGGTCCATCGAGCATTGGACTCTTTATTTCGGCTCAGGTCGTGATCCCATGGTTGTGAGATCGAGCCCCACACCGGGCTCTGCTCTGAGTCTGAAGCCTGCTTAAGATTCTCTGTCTCCTTCTGCCCCTCTCCCCTGCTCACACTCTCTCTGTCACTCTACAATAAAAATAAAAGAAATTGCCCTGCTTATGTTTCCAATTTCATCGCCTACCATTCTATCCCTTGCTCCTGCCACAAGCCAAGCTCATTCCTACAAGAGAAGACCTCTGCCCTCCCGAATCCCTGTGCAAGGGAGATGCCAATCCTATATCTTGGCTGATTTCTTCTTGTAATTCATCTTGTGTCAAATGTCACCTCCTCAGAGAGGCCTTTCATAACTAAGATATAAAAATCACTCCCTCTTTAGTTACTTTTCATTATCATGCCGTTTTACTTTCTCATGGCACTTATCACTAACGTGTTCCTGTTTAATGTCTGTGACTCCCACAGAGTGAGTTCCATAAGTGTCTGTTTCCCTCACACTAACTGCCCTAAAGTGTAGAACAGCTCCTGGTATGTGCAGACGTTCCATATAATTCTTGATGGAATGAATGAATGAATGTGCAGTATGTGGGACAGGCTTAGCAGACGGATCTTTGGACAAACATGGAGATTCATGTAAAACTTCCTAGAAGAGAAATTCCCTTCAGTCTTAATCTTCACATTCAAATTTTCAGACACTTCCAATACTTCTCATGATATCGTTTCTATAACAGCTTCACAGTCCAGATAGCTATTTGACAAATTGCAGGTTTCAGTCTCTCTCTTAAAATATGACTAAAAACTGAATACAGTAATTCCAAAGGAGTCTTTCTAGCACAGAGATTAGATATGTATCTCTTATGATATGTTTCTTGCATTTCTATTAGTTCAAACTAAGAACAGGGTAGCTCTTAAATAGCATAAACCAACAAAACAATGCTGGCTCGAATGTTGGTAATGGTGAATTAAACTTGCATCACTGTACTGGTGCTAAGCCTTATCCCATAGAGTGACAATTCGTATCTATACCAAAATACTGATGTTTCCCTCCATCCCATTAAATTGCATCTTACTTGTTTCAGCCTTGTATTCCAAACAATTGAGGCCATTTTTTCCTTTTTTTTTTTTATCAAGATTTAATCGTCATACAATTGTATCAATTTTAGATGTACAACATATTGATTTGGTGTATGTATTTATTACAAAAGAATTACCACAGCAAGATTAGCTAACATCCATCCATCACCACACATAGTTACAAATTTTTTTCTTGGGATGAGAACTTAAGATCCAGCTCCTTAGTAACTTTCAAAAATACAATACAGGATTAACTACTGTCAACATGCTGTAGCTTATACCCCAGGACTGATTTATCTCATAACCAGATGTTTGTAACTTTTGACCTCCTTCACTCATTTTGATTGAGGTCATTTTGAATGTTCATTTTATGACCCATCATAATTATTTATCTCACCTAGCTTTTTGAGAGCAGCAAATTTTAAGTAAAGTTTCTGTCACCCTCCGAGTTACTGATTAAAACGTGGATGGTGAATCAATATTTCTCTACTGCTAAACCTGCTCCAAATTGATCTTTGATTTGACTGCTTATCTCTATTTTTCGACAATTATAATGGAAGAGATTTTGTCATCTTCCTCTCATATCACCAGTGTCGATATATTAATGAGGTTTTCTCAACTTTTTCAAGGTGGAGGTTTTATAAGAGATAGAAAAGATGAAAACCAAGCAAGTTGAAGCATATTCTTAATGACATATATGATAATAGATTTCTAACACTTGAAAGTGTATTCCCTGTAATATGTAACTATAAAAAATAAAATTTACCTCCATCCTGACCCGAATAAGTACTGATTTTTATTTTTCAATGTTAAAATTTCAAATTTAGATGCTAATTTTAAGTCATTCACCTATTTTTCTATACAAATAAAGATTTTTTAAAGCTTGAGACAAAAATACAGAGGAAATTATTTAAATCAAAAGTGGCTATGTTTTATTAGCAAAGATGAAAATCTGAAATAAATCGATGATTTTCTGGGAAAATTAGCACCACTGACAATGAAAGATAAAAAGCCTAAAAAGAAAATCCTCCTTTACAAAAAAGTAATTTTAAAACTATCAAAGAGATATTCCACCCTCCAAAAAAGGTATCAGTTTCAGATGACTTCACAAGGAAAATTATCATGTAATTCAAGATGGTAAGAAAAGGAAGAGAACTTTCTAATATTTTTTCCCCTGAGCTATATCAGAAATCAGTTTCCTTCATGTATACAAAGAGCAACCATTAGGAATAAATAATGGGAGAAATGCCTGCAATTAAAATACCAGCAAGCATTAAAAAAAATACAAGCAAACATGATTAAATACTAAAGAATAATTTTAACCAGAAGGTTATGCTACATTAGTAAATGTCCCAAATGTTGGCTTACAGAACAAATGTTTACTCCTCATTCATATTCCATGTCTAGACAGTTGACTGCTTATATATCCCATGTTTTCTTCATTTGGGAACTCAGATTAAAGGATCATCAGCTATAAAAGATATGCTGGCCTCACAAGCAAAAGGAAAAGGCTGATGGTTCCTAAGCTTTCTGTTGATGGGTAGCATAGGTCACAACTGCCCAGATGGTCAAAGCAAGTAACAAGGCCAAACTGATGCCAATGGGGCGAGGAATTATAATCCTTCACTGGGATGGGTAGTGAATAATTGGTACAACAACAACAAAATCTACTACCTGAATTAATTGCAACCCTCATAACAAACCTGATCTAAAAGAAATAGACAGGAGCAGCTGGATGGCTCAGTTGGTTGTGTCAGACTCTTGATTTTGGCTCAACTCACGGTCTCACAGTTCCTGAGTTGAAGCACCGCCTTGGGCTCTGCACAGATAGTACAAAGCCTGATTCTCTCCCTCTCTCTCTGCCCCTCCCTTGCTTGCACTCTCTCTCTCTTTCAAAATAAATAAATAAACATTACAGAAAAACGTGGGTAAATAAATAAATAAAAAGAAATAGACAGTTGTATCTCACTTATGAATATTGTTGCAAAACAATTGGAAGACTAATGAAAGTTTATTATTTCATAAATGGGATTTGTTTCCTGTATTCAAAGATAATTTAACAGTAGAAGATTATTAATAAAAAATTATCTTATTAATATACCTAGAAAACTGTGTGATCAATAGATACTGAAAGACCATTTGACAAAAACTTAGCACTCATTTTCACTTTAAAAAAAATTTTTTTTAATATTTATTTATTTTTGAGAGAGACAGAGATGGAGTGCAAGCAGGGGAGGGGGAGAGAGAGAGGAAGGGAGACACAGAATCTGAGGCTCCAGGCTCTGTGCTGACAGCTCAGAGCCTGACACAGGGCTTGAACTCAGGAGCTGTGAGAGAATGACCTGAACCAAAGTTGGATGCTTTCCAACTGAGCCACCTAGGCACTCCAACTCATTTTTACTTTATAAAAAGCTTCATTTGGGGGCACCTGGGTGGCTCAATCGATTAAGCTTCCAACTCTTGATAACGGCTCAGGTCATGATATCATGATTCACAAGAATAAGCCCTGCATTGGGCTCTGTGCTGACAGCATGGAGCCCGCTTGGGATTCTCTCTCTCCCTCTCTGCTCCTCCCCTGCTCACACGCATACACACTGTCACTCTCTGTCTCAAAATAAATAAAATTTAAAAAATTAAAAATCTTCATTAAAATAAAAACTGATAGATACTTCCTTACAATAGTATGCCAGCATTAAAGTGAACAGGGACATACTGGAAATATTTAAACTAAAGAAATTGATACAGTGAATAGGTTCTCTGGTAGCATTTTAATGTAACATTCTACTAAAGGTGTTAGCCAGTGTTGATAACAAAAGAGAAAAAAAGAAAAAAAAGGAAATTAAAGATTTAAAAAATAAAAAGTAGAAAAGATTAAATTATAACTACTTGCAGCTGAAATTATCATGTACCTGGAAACTGAAAAGAGTCCATTATAAAAGTTCTACAAAAAGTAAGAAGATTTAGTTTAATACCTGAGAATTCAGAAGGCAATTGTCTTTATCATGTAAAAAGAATAAACGTTAGGAAGCAAAGCTATAAAAGAAGCAAAGATTGAAATTATAATAGCAGCAAAACGACAGAACATCTAGAAATGAACTTAAAAAGAAATACACAAAACCTAAATGAAAAAACTAAAAGGCCATAAAGGTAGAGTTAAATGAATAGTAAGATTTTCCATATTTGTAATTAAGAAAACTCAACTTCATGATGATATCAATTCTCCTTGATTTTATAAATTCAGTATGATCCCAGTAAAAACACCAGTACATTTTAATGAAGCTGTACATCTTAAAGTTTCTGTAGAAAAAGCTAAAAAAACCAAAAACCAAGAATATCAAGCTAAAAAAAAAGTAACAAAATTGGGAAAACCCTATTGGATATTAAAATATATTATAAAGCCTCAAAATTTAAAACAGTATTACAATAGAAACTCCAGAAGTATTCTCACATCTACACAGGGATTTAAGATATTAATGAATGTCATTGGGCAATTGAGCTGTCATCTTGAAAAAGATAAATTTGAATCTTCCTCACTCTGTACTCCAGAATAAACTCTAAATAGATGAAAGATTTAAGAATAAAAATAAAACTATAAAATATCTAAAGAACAAATGGGCAAAAAAGACTAAAACTTGACAAAATCCCATTGTTTGGTTGGGATATGGAGAAATAGTGACTTTCCAATTTGGGGCTTAAAGGTTGTAACAGGGTACCATCAGGGAATAAGAACCTAGATAGCTAGATGGCTGGCTAGATACATAGATAGATGGTTTAATGCAAGGAATTGGTTTACAGGATTATGGGATATGAGGGCAGGCTGGGCGAGACCAAAATCTGGAGGACTATCCATCAAGAAGGGCAGACTGAAAACTCTCAGGTGGAAGCTGAAGCTGAAGTTCACAGTTGGAATTTCTTCCTCAGGAAGATTTCATTAAGTCCTTCAACTAATTATTTCAGGCCCACCAAAATTACTAAGAATAATCTCCTTTATTTAAAGTCAAGTGATTATGGACTTTTTCCACATCTACAAAATATCTTCAGAGCAACACCTAGATTGTGTTTGGTTGAATAACTGGGAACTAAAATCCAGCCAAGCTGACACAAGAAACTGTCCATCACAGAGGAAGGAATAATGTTCTCCTAGGAAAGCTGCTATCAGAATGTCCATGAGACATCAGATTAAGGTTATTTTTAAAAATCAAGAAATTATCTTTTCAATGTCATACCCTTTTGTATGTCCTAACTTTTTTCTTGAGAAAGTATATAGGATAAAAACCTCAAACAATTGAGCAAAACAGGTGATAAAGAAATGTAAATGGTTTCTAATTCAAAACAACAGACTGAATGCATACATTTGCCCTCCTTTCCTCCTGACTGAATTAAAATTACAATAAAGGAATACTTAAAGAAATAACTCCAAGTACCCATTAGGAAATCAGAAACAACTCTAGGGATTTCAAGCATAAAGGGAATTGATACAGAATTGATACAGTTTACAAAATAACTCCAAAGGCTCAAAAGCAAACATCAGGAATAAACAGCTCCTAGTTCTTTAGGTCACCCAGCAGCAAACTGCAGTCAAGAAGTCAGGAAACTCCCACACAAGTTCACAGGGTTGCAATTGCTCCCAACCCCCAAGCCAGTGGCTGGCAGTGGAACATAGAATCCAGCTGCTGCAGAAGCACACACCTGCTAGAGTTCAAAGCAACTGCAGTTCGAAGAATGGTTTCTGCTTCTCTTTTCCTTTGTAACTTTTTATGAGTGCATATTATTAAAAGAACAGAAATGACATCAAAAACTTTGAAGCAAAGTACTCTAGAAATGTAGTTCCCAGGCTTTCAGCCCCTTGAGACAGAGTAGAAAGGGTAGGACACAGTGGAAATGAATAACACAACCAGCAAAGAGATTGAGTGAGAGGTCACCAGCAGCTAGAAATTTCAACATAGTTCTAGAAGATGTAAATGAGATGGAAATGTTCCAGTAAATGAAACAAAGTGGAAAAGGCAGCAGTCTACAATATGCAAATAATTGGGCTGCAGTGGATGAGGTAGCACATTCTTGCAGTAATTCTGGACAGGCTCTAGCCTCAAGGTGTACAGGTACAGAAGATAAAAGGTAAAGGTACAGAAATGGAGATTAACTGAAGATGTTTTTATTAATTACTGAATTAGTTGTCCTCATATCGATATTCTCATGCATAGAATCAATCAGAAAGTGTTAAACTCGCCAAAATTAATTTGTTCTCTTTAAATAAATTGAAATTTATTGAAATTGAAATAAATTGAGTGTTAACACCCAGTGCATATCTTTTCATTAGGTTATTGTTTGGGAGGCAATCAACTTTTAGTGCATTGAAAAAAAAAATGACTATACCATTTTTTCAGCTCCTCCCATTGAGAAGTAGAATCTCTTTTCCCATCCTTTAAATCTGGACTTCTTGTGGTCTTTTTTGACCAATAGAATTTGGCACAGGTAACACTGTAGAAGTTCTTGCAATTGTTGTGTTCTTCGTTGTGGATCCTCTGTCGTCAGGTGAAGAAGCCCAGCATGGAACACCACATGAAGAAAAGGGCTTGGACTTCCCAAATTTCCAGCCCTACCAGGCAAGTCTCAAAACCTAGGACTCCCCAGGGCGTCTGGGTGGCTCAGTTGGTTAAACATCTTAATTCAGTTTAGGTTATGATCTCACAACTCGTGAGTTTGAGACCTGCTTCAGGCTCTGTGCTGACAGCTCAGAGCCTGGAGCCTGCTTCAGATTCTGTGTCTCTCTCTCTCTCTGCCCCTCCCCCACTCATGCTCTGTCTCTCTCTCCTTCAAAAATAAATATACATTAAAAAAAAAAAAAAAGAACCCGAGACTATCCATCCCAGCTGAATGCCACATCAGTGAATCTACATGAGTGAGGCCAGTGAAATTAGCAAAAGCGTACAGGGAGTACTATGCTGTGGTGGTGGGCTATTAGCCACTGAGTCTGGGTGTTTTGTATACAACAAAGGTTAACTGTAACACAACTCAAACAAGTCTCAGTGTTCTGCACACTTAAAATTAAAGTTTGTCATTAGGCATGTCCTATCCGCAAACCCATCATTCCTTCCTTCACCTTCTTTATTACTTGCTCAAACACCCCCTACCCAGTGAGGTCTTTTTTTTTTCCTTTCTTTTCTTTTTCATTTTTGAAATGTTTATTTATTTACTTTTGAGAGAGACAGCACAATGGGGGATGTACAGATAGAGAGAGGGAGAGATAGAATCCGAAGCAGGCTCCAGGCTCTGATCTGTCAGCACAGAGACCAATGTGGGGCTGGAAGTCATAAACCGCGAGATCATGACCAGAGCCGAAGTCGGACACTTAACCAACTGAGCTACCCAGGCATCCCCAATGAAGTCATTTCTAACCACTCCATTTTAAATTATAAACCAAATCACAACTATCCTCTCACACTTAGTCTCCTACTTCACTAGAACAGTTTTCTTTCTTTTTTATTTATTTTTTATGTTTATTTAATTTTGAGAGAGAGACAGAGTACGAGCAGGGGTGGGGCAGAGAGAGAAGGAGACACAGAATCCGAAGCAGGCTCCAGGCTCTGAGCTGTCAGCACAGAGCCTGACGTGGGACAGAACTCATAAACCAGGAGATCATGACCTGAGCCAAAGTTAGATGCCACTCAGGACCCCCACAAGAGACAGAGTTTTCTATTTGTTTCATTTACTACTGTTTCCTCAGTGCCTTCACCTATACCTGCCACAGAGTAGACACTCAATAAGCATTAATTAAGTAAACTAATGAATGGATTGATGGGATACAGTAGTAAAAAATCAACTCTAAGAACATTCACCTTCAAATGAAACAGAAATCCTTACTTTGTACCTAAGAAGATGGAAGGCAATCCTAGCAAACCCCACAAAGATCAACAAGGAATTTTATCAATATTATATAATTTATATTATGAATATAATGTGAATGTTGTATACTGGTTTTTACATTTTTAATTAACCTATATATAAATTATTAAAAGCAATTACAAAACAAGATGTAATGTTAGTAACCTCAACAACATTTTAAAAAAAGCCTCGCTGATAGAAATTAGAAGATGAAGTGGGGAAGAAATAGGGGTATATAAGCTTATGTGCATAATGGGAAAAGGAAAACAAAAGCATTTTCTAAAGCAGTGGAACAAGAATTGGGGTATTTAGTATAGTTCTAAATTACAAAGGTGACTGTGGGAGAAGTAGAGATAAAGACTATCAAACCAGGAAGGAGAGCAGACACCAGGCTGGAGAAGAGCCAGATGTCTGAGTATAGAGTAAAATTCCATATTTTCCAAAGATAAGTTGATAAGTTGCTAGTGTAAGCATGTTGTTTACATTTTCAAATGTAGCCACCAGAAGAAGCAAAACATAAATGACGAAAAGAGTTTATCTCTGGGGTGTGGGCCTAGAAAACGGGGAGGGTATCTTCTTGTCTGCCCTATAAGCTCCATTGTAAAACTTAATTATTTTTCCATATGTATAAATTCCTTATTTTTTAAAAAACAATAATCATAAATTAAAGAAAGGAAAACTAAGTATAAAACAAAACAATGTAAAATGTTCATCCTTAGGAAAATTACATTCAGTGGAGTAAGATAGTTTTTACAGATCATAAATAAATTTTCATAGCTAAAGTAAAATCAAGGAGAAGCTCATCTACAAGCGACACAAATATGCGATGCACCGGGAGGTTTAGGAAAATAAGAGAGATGGTCCCACACAACATCTTGCTAACCTCTATGGTGCTCACAGATGTCAAGAGACTAAACAATGCAAGGTGTCCTGTATCAAAGTTAGTGCTCTTGCTGACCTTTTTTACCATGACCTCTCTCTAACTCTGATCTTAGAATTCTTAGGTAACTTTGGTTTGATTTTCCACAAAGAGGAATTCTATCTCCATGAAGACTAAGAATTTGTACGTCAGGCAGCAGTCAGGTTAATTTACCCCCACCACCAAATACCATCACACTGAGGATTACTTTTCAACACATGGATTTGTGGAGGACACAAACATTCAGTCTATAGCACCTACTTAATGTGTATAATAAAAACCTGGAAAAACAAAAGCTCTTATGTAGAAACATTCATTTACTTTCCCATAGATGGTGAGCTTTTTAAAGCTGTGGGTCTTATTTGCAGCTATATCCTTGGTATTGAGAACATAGGAGACATTCAGTTACTATTTGATAAATAGAGAATAAATAATTTCTCATTGAATATTGCCTTTGTGTCTGTGGCATATGAAAGTTGTAACATATCACAATTACTCAGAGTGAATTGACTAAATGGATTAGATTAGTTCTGATTCATACAGTCATACCATGGAGGGAGAGTTAGCTATGTATTATAATTATATATAATTGTATTATATTTGTTATAGGTTGTTAATAATATCAGTAAAACTATATGTAGAAAAATATTTTTCTACAGCTCTTCAATTGTTGCTTCCTCCATGGAAAGTCAGTAGCAAAAAGTGTCTATGTAGCTTAAAAAAAGAAACAACAAAGTCTCCCTATAAGAGTAAAGAAGTGTTAATAGCTTTTAAATCCAAAATAATTTAACTTTGTACTATAATAAAAATTTATTACTTTAGACTGAATATTTATTAAAATATTTCTGAAAAGTCACTGTACATGTTATTACCAAAGATAATATATCTATAATTTGGTCACCTTTGTTAGAAAGCTGACTGGATTCTGGAAAATCATTTCTCCATTAAGGTTAGATACACATACACTTAAAACTATAGTACTTAAATTAATATATCTATTTAGAAAAATAATGAAAATATCTAACTTTGTAAACATTAGAACACTTTAACTGTTCAGAAGATTTTTAAAGTGGAATTTATTTCAACGAGACAGGCATTATTAAATGTTTTAATGGAGTCATTCATTTTTGAAAGAGAGACTTTCATCGTATAATTAATTTTCCTGTTACCAAAATGTTAAATTAATAAAATGTTAATATCTTTTTCCTGTAATTAATAATGTAAGTGAAATCCACAAAGCTGGATATCTAATGCATTTGTTTTTGCATGGCTTACTTTCTGATTGCACCAGGAATATTAGTTATATAGGAGTCATTCAAGGAACACACTGTTCACTGGAGAGTGACTGGAGGTGTCTCTATGGTTCTTATTTTCTTTATGTAGAGCAAATCATCTGTTATAGTATTTATGTTCACTCTTTACCTTATCCATTGCTGTCTTCATAAATGACACTACAAACTGAAAGAAAGTGTTGCTACTACCTGGTACTTCCAAAGTTTGCAACCAAAACCAATAATTGGCACATAAATGTTTTTGATAAACATCTTAGGAATGTCTCTTTGCATTTCTTCCCTCTGAGTACAATAGCATCCTTTTTTCTAACATAAATTCTACATCTGCTAAAATGCTCTTAGGCCACATTTTAAGTGTTTGATTTTTACAAAACAACTAATTCTGGTGGTCCACATCTACATCTACTAAAAATAGTAATTAAATAATGTCATTCCTAGTCTTTCCTAAATGTAAAAATGAAGCTCCACTCATAATCATTGGATGGCATAATTGCATCATTATATACTATGGTGCAAAAGTTAAAGAACACATCAGGGTACCTAATGTTTTTAGGAATCTTCAAGTATATAATGTGGAACCTAAAAATATGTATAGATTTCATTGGAGATCAAATGTATGATCTCTATTTAATTCTGAAAATCAAAGCTCTTTCAAATAAGAAAATAAAGTGTGAATATTGAATGCCAAAGAACTTCCAAAGAGTGTTAGGGAGTAATTAATAGAGAAAATTCTAAATGTATAGGCTGTGTATTAGTTTCGTAGGTCTACCAAAATAAATTGGGTGGCTTAAAAAACAGAATTTATTCTCTCACAGTTCTGGGGTATGGGAACCCAAAATCAGTGTGTCATTAGACCTTGTTGCCTCCTAGGGCTATTGAGAAGAATCCTTCCTTACCTGTTCCTAGTTTCCAGTAGTTGCCAGTAATCCTTGACTGAATCTCTCCAAATTCTGCCTCCATTATGGCCTTCTTCTCCCTGAGGGTATTCTGTGTCTGTTTCTCTCTTTCACTGTGTTTTTTCTTGTAAGGACATCAATGACTGGATTTAAGGCCACACTATTCCAGTATGATTTTATCATATATATATATATATATATATATATATATATATATATAATTTTAATTCCAGTGTAGTTAACATACATTGTTACAGTGTTATATTCATTTCAGGTGTACAATGGTGTGATTCAACAATTCTATACATTACTCAGTGCTCATCATGACAAGTGTACCCATAATCCCCTTTATCTATTTCACCCTTTTCTCCACCACCTCCCCTATAGTAACCATCAACTTGTTCTCTACAATTAAGAGTATTTCTTGGTTTGTTTCTTATCTTCTTTCTTTATTTTGTTTCTTGAATTCCACACATGAGTGAAATCATATAGTATTTGTCTTCCTCTGATGTATTTTGCTTAGCAGTGATATAACCTCTGGATCCATCCATATTGTTGCAAATGGCAAGATTTCATTCTTTTTTGTGGCTGAGTAATATTCCAGGGTGTGTGTGTGTGTGTGTGTGTGTGTGTGTGTGTGTGTATATATATATATATATATATACCACATTTTCTTTATCCATTCATCAGTTGATGGACACTTGGGTTACTTCTGTAAATTGGCTATTAAAAATAATGCTGCAATAAAATTAGGGGTGCATATATCTTTTTGAACTATTTTTTTTGTATTTTAAGTAAATACCTGGTAGTGGAATTACTGGGTCATAGGGTAGTTCTATTTTTAACTTTTTGAGGAATCTCCATACTGTTTTCACAGTGGCTGCACAGTTTGCATTCCCCCCACCAGGGCAAGAGGGTTCCTTTCCCTCCACATCTTTGACAACATTTGTTGTTTCTTGTGTTTTTTTTATTTTAGACATTCTGACAAGTGTGAGGTGATATCTCACTTAAAGTGATGTTGAACATCTTTTCGTATGTCTGTTGGCCATCTATATCTTTTCTTTGCAAAAAATACTTGTTTATGTCTTCTGCCCATTTTTAAATTGGATTATTTGTGTTTGGGGTATTGAGTTGTGTAAGTTCTTCATATATTTTGGATACTAACCCTTTATCAGATATGGTATTTATAAATATCTTTTCCCATTTAGTAGGTTGTCTAAAATGTCCATATTACCCAAAGAAACCTACAGATTTAATCCAATCCCTATCAAAATACCAATGGTATTTTTCACAGAACTAGAAGAAATAATCCTAAAATTTATGTGGAACCACAGAAGACCCTGAATATCCAAAGCAGTCTTAAAAACAAAAAAACAAAAATGGAGGTATAACAATCCCAGATTTCAAGATACACTACAAAGCTGTAGTAAACAAAACAGTATGTTACTGGCATAAAAACAGATACATAGATCAATGGACTAGAATAGGGACCCCAGAAATAAACCCATGTTTAGATAGTCAATTAATCTTTAACAAAGGAGGCAAGAATATGCAATGGGAAAAAGAGTCTTTTCAACAAATGGTGCTGGGAAAACTGAACAGTACATGTAAAAGAATGAAACCACTTTCATGCTACACAAAAATAAACTCAAAACAGATTAAGGACCCAAATGTGAGACATGAAACCATAAAAATCTTGAAAGAGAGAATAGGCAGTAATTTCTCTGACATCGGCCATAACAACATTTTTCTAGATATGTCTCCTGAGGCAAGGGAAACAAAAACAAAAGTAAACAATTAGAACTACCTCAAAATAAAAAGCTTAACTTGTATCTTAATTTCATCTTTGAGGACTGTATTTCCAAATGAGATCACATTCACAAGTACTGAGAGTAAAACTCAAATGCACCTTTTGGAAGGATACAATTCACCCATTACAGGCACTGACAGAGCAAAGCTTTTTCTTGAGAAAAATGTATAATGAATAGAAAGAGACTTAGCTATGTACCAGTCTGTTAGGAGTACTCTTCAGACAAATAACTCAACGTGGGCATCAAAGAAAGAATTGCAAATATTTTTTAGGCCAGGGATCCCCACAGGGCACAACTCTAGCTGTACTACCTTAGAGGCTACAATATGATTGGTGCCCCTGGAGTTGTACCCTGCAACTTATGCATCAATTTCAAATCCTTTACAGGAAGCAGGAAGGTAAGTTAAAGGAATGAATCAAGCAGATTATAAGGTAATAATGGAAAACGTTGGATAATGGAGAAAACTTGAGCGCTCTGTCTAAAGAGTCAGTATTATTCACCTCCATCCTACTATTGCCATGCAGGAATTTAGGTCCGGTGCTACTAGGTGATCCATTCTTTAAAAGAGAAATATAAGGAGGTGGATGGGGAGATGGGTGAAATAGGTAAAGGGAATTAAGGGTACACATATGGTGATGAGCACTGAGTAATGTGTAGAATTGTTGAATCGTATTGTATACCTGAAACTAATGCAACACTGTATAAATCATACTTGAATAAGAAAAACAGAAGTATAAAATTTGGCTTCAATATAAAATCTCCTGATATTTAAATAATGAAAAGTAAGTTTTAAAATATTTAAATAGTATGAGGGTAAAAAACAAAAATCCATCTACAGGACTACTCCAGGTAGTGAGTCACCAATGTACGATCTGATTTGAGCCCACCTGATTCAAGTGCATCTCTCTTACATTATAAGGAGTGGTTTCTTATACTAAGAATTCTGACCTTAAAAGGGAAGAACTGTGAAGACTTTAACCCAAATGATGTCATAAACAGTATACCTTCAACCTACGCATAAGTATACACTAGTGACTTGATTTTTATTTTACTGTGAAAATGGAAGTAATCAGTAGAGAATCCCTATAGTACTTACAACAAAACTGCCAACATCTGTCCTTATTTCCCTATTTCCTCTCCTTTCCCTCCTCTGTTACAAGGGATGAGCAATTCATGTGCCTCCCTGAGGCCAATTGTTCCACTTGTGTCATCAATCAAATCTCCTTTTTATTACTCAAAGCCATTGCCTCTGCAAGTCAATGATCTCTGTTTCTCTCTCCCCCTCTCTCTCCCTGCACAGCACTGTTCTCACTTTTTCTGTTCTTACCTTAACACACTTCATAAGGATTTTATGCCCAAAACTCACTGAAAATACTAACAGTGAGGATCAGCAAGGAACTGTACTTTGACAATCTTTATCGATTCTCAAGCCTCATCTCATTTAACCTATCAATACATGTGACTCTCTTTAAATACATTTCATCTCTCTTTTTAAACACATTTTTTGTGGGGTGCCTGGGTGGCTCAGTTGGTTAAGCGTCCGACTTCAGCTCAGGTCATGATCTCACAGTTTGTGAGTTTGGGCTCCATGTGGGGCTCTGTGCTCAGAGCCTGGAGCCTGCTTCCGATTGTCTCTCCCTCTCTCTCTCTGCCCCTCCCCCTTGTAGTCTGCCTCTCTCTCTCTGTCTCCCAAATAAACATTAAAAAAAAATTTTAAATACATTTTTTCTTGCCTTCTTTTTTTCATTGTTTTTAAATTTTAATAACAGTGTAAGTGTAGTTAACATACAGTGTTTTATTAATTTTGAATGTACAATATAGTGATTCAACAATTCTATATATTACTCAGTGCTTATTATGGTAAGTGTACTCTTTTTTTTAATGTTTATTAATTTTTTGAGAGAGAGAGAGAGAGTGCATGAGTGGGCAAGGGGCAGAGAGAGAAACCCAAGCAGGCTCTGTGTTGAGCTTGGAGCCTAACATGGGGCTCAATCTCACAACCACAAGATTACAACCTGAGTTGACATCAAGAGTCAGACGCTTAACTGACTGAGCCCCCAGGCACCCCAATAAGTGTACTCTTTAATCCTGATCACCTATTTTTCCCATTCCCTCATCCACTCCACTCTAGTAACCATCAGTTTATTCTCTATATTTTTTTTTATTTTTTATTTTTTAAAATTTACACCCAAATTAGTTAGCATATAGTGCAACAATGATTTCAGGAGTAGATTCCTTAGTGCCCCTTACCCATTTAGCCCATCCTGCCTCCCACAACCCCTCCCATAACCCTCAGTTTGTTCTCCATATTTATGAGTCTCTTCTGTTTTGTCCCCCTCCCTGTTTTTATACTATTTTTGTTTCCCTTCCCTTATGTTCATCTGTTTTGTCTCTTAAAGTCCTCATATGAGTGAAGTCATATGATTTTTGTCTTTCTCTGACTAATTTCACTTAGCATAATACCCTCCAGTTCCATCCATGTAGTTGCAAATGGCAAGATTTCATTATTTTTGATTGCCGAGTAATACTCCAATATAATATATACAATATATATACAATATATATATATACAATATATATACACAATATATATATACACAATATATATACAATATATATATACAATATATATACAATATAAATACAATATATACTCCAATATAATATATATATATATGGATATCCATCGATGGACATTTGGGCTCTTTCCATACTTTAGCTATTGTTGATAGTGCTGCTATAAACATGGGGGTGCATGTGTCCCCTCGAAACAGCACACCTGTATCCCGTGGATAAATGCTTAGTAGTGCAATTGCTGGATCATAGGGTAGTTCTATTTTTAGTTTATTGAGGAACCTCCATACTGTTTTCCACAGTGGCTGCACCAGCTTGTATTGCCACCAACAAAGCAAAAGAGATCCTCTTTCTCTGCATCCTCGCCAACATTTGTTGTTGCCTGAGTTGTTAATGTTAGCCATGCTGACATGTATAAGGTTGTATCTGATTGTGGTTTTGATTTGTATTTCCCTGATGATGAGTGATGTTAAGCATTTTTTCATGTGTCAGTTGGCCATCTGGATGTCTTCTTTGGAGAAGTGTCTATTCATGTCTTTGGCCCATTTCTTCACTGGATTATTTGTTTTTTGGGTGTTAAGTTTGAGAAGTTCTTTATAGATTTTGGATACTAACCCTTTATCTGATATGTCATTTGCAAATATCTTCTCCCATTCTGTTGGTTGCCTTTTACTTTTCCTTATTGTTTCCTCTGCTGTGCAGAAGCTTTTTCTTTGATGAGGTCCCAGTTTGTTCTCTATAATTAAGAGTCTGTTTCTTGGTTTGTCTTCTTTTTCTCTCCCTTGGTTAGTTTGTTTTGTTTCTTAAAATCCACACGTGAGTGGAAATAATATGGTATTTGTCTTTCTCTATTTCACCTACCATTGTACCCTCTAGCTCCATCCATGTTGTTGCAAATAGCAAGATTTCATTCTTTTTTATGGCCAAATAATATTCCATGGAATATGTATATGTGTATATATATATATATATATATATATGTGTGTGTGTGTGTATACACATATGTATGTATATATATATATATATATACACACACATATATATATACACACACATATATATTCCATGGAATATATATTATATTATTTTTGTTCCCCTTCCCTTATGTTCATCTGTTTTGTATATATATATATATATATATATATATATATATATACCATATCTTCTTTATCCACTCATCAATCAATGGACATTTGGGCTGCTTCCATAGTTTGACTGTTGTAAATAATGCTTGAAAAAATCATGGTGGTATCTATATTTTTTCAAATTGTGTTTTTGTATATTTTTAGTAAATACCCAGTGGTATGATTACTGGATCATAAGGTAGTTCCATTTTTAACTTTCTGAGGAAACTTTATACTGTTTTCCACAGTGGCTCTACCAGTTTGCATTCCCACCAACAGTGCATGACAGTTCCTTTTTCTCCATATCCTCACCGACATTTGTTGTTTTTTGTCATTTGACTTCTATAATACCACACTCTTGGTTATTTTCTCACCTTTTAGTCTATTTTGACAGTTTCTCCTTTTCATGACACTGAATATTCAGGGACATGAAAATAAATGTTCCACCATATCCTTGACTTGCCTGTGGCCCAGAAGTCCTATGGTTGAGAAACTTGAATACAGCCCATAAATGAGGTATAGGTAGGTGGACACCTTTCTAATGTACTTCAGATATTAGTGGAAGCTGATTTTGAAGGAGAAGAAAAAAGCTTGGAAAAGAAAAAGAAGTACCACCAGAAAAAAGTCTGGCTATCTGGGCAAGACTGGACAACAAGGAATGGAATGCCAACAAAAAGTGATTCTAGGTCCAATATGAGGTACTACCTAGCTATGACCTGATTCAGCATCCTCCCATAACACTCCCTCCACCCCACAACCCCAACAAGGAAGAAGAGAACTCAAGTGTAAGGGGCGATAAAAGTGTAACTAGAGGCTCAATCGTTCTGCCAATGAGGAAACCCTCTTAATAAATTGAGCAAGCCTCAAGAAGCCAAAGGAGCTTTCTTGCCAAAAGGCCACAGAGGTCAAGGATTTGAAGGAGGTCACCAGAAGAGAAAAGGCAGCAGCTGTCAGTGGAGCAGAAGAAGGGCTTGAGAGGTAGACAATAGATGGAGGAATGACAGAGCAAGATGTACCAGCTTTGATTCTCATGCACAACTTTATCTGAGGACTCCTAAGGGAAGAGCTGGGGAGAACATCATGAGATAGAGCTTAGGTTTCCTGTTAGTCAGCCTTTCTATAAGTCTAAAATTGTCAAAATGTTTTTAAAAATCCAAGCAAAATTCCCTTAGTACATTTTATTTGAGTTTTAACCTCTTAATTTTTCAAAGCTTTTATTTAAATTCCAGTTAGTTTACATACAGTGTAATATTAAATTTAGGTATACAATATAGTTATTCAGTACTTCCATACAATGTTCACTGCTCATCACAAGTGCCCTCCTTAATCTCCATCACCTATTTTACCCATCCTCCCACCCACCTCCATTCTGATAACCATCAGTTTGTTTGTAGTTGAGTCTCATGGTTTGCCTCTCTCACTTTTTTTTCCCCTTTGTTTCTTAAAATCCACATATGGATGAAATCATATGGCATTTGCCTTTCTTTGACTGACCTATTTTGCTTAGCATTATACTGTCTAGTTCCATCCATGTCATTGCCAATTGCAAGATTTCATTCTTTTTTAATGGCTAATATTCCATATAATATATGTGGAATCTTTATCCATTCATCAGTCAATGAACACTTAGGCTATTTCCAAAATTTGGCTATTGTAGATAATGCAGCAGTAAATATTGGGGTGCATGTATCACTTTGAATTAGTATTTTTGTATTTGGGTAAATACCTAGTAATGCAACTGATAGATCATGGGGTAGTTCTATTTTTAACTTTTTGAGGAACCTCTACACTGTTTGCTACAGTGGCTGCACCAGTTTACATTCCCACCAACAGGGCAAGAGAGTTCCCCTTTCTCCACATCCTTGCCAACGTCTGTTTCTTGTATCGTTGACTTTAGCCATTCTGACAGGTGTGAGGTGATATCTCACTGTGGTTCTAATTTGTGTTTCCTAATGATAAGTGATATTGAGCATTTTTTTCATGTGTCCTTTGGCCATCTGTATGTCTTCTTTGGAGAAATGTCTGTTATGTCTTCTGCCCATTTTTTAGTTGCATTATTCATTTTGGGGGTGTTGAGTTGTATAAGTTCTTTCTATATTTTAGATATGAACCCTTTCTCAGATATGTAATTTGTAAATATCTTCTCCCATTCCATAGGTTGCCTTTTATTTTTGCTTTAGTTGATTGTTTCCTTCACTGTGCGGAAGACTTTCATTTAGAACAATGTAATAAAGAATCTCCTTCCATTTTTTGATGTTCAAACACTGGAAGATTTCAGACCTACTCTTACCTTTCTCCTCTGCACTTTATCTAGGCAAGCCATTAAAAATTCCTAGGTCCTCCTTCTTTTGGTGTCAGTGGGAATGTTCAAACCACACAAACTTGGAGCCATGCACAGAAACCCTCACCACAGCCCTACCCTCTAACCACAATAAAACTTAAATCCATCATTCATCTCTTTGCTCAGGCCATTCCAGATTAGCTTGAGTGCCAGCCCTGTTCCACTCATAAAGTCTCATTAAGTGTGTTATAAATTTTTTCATACTCTCTTTGTACATGTTTGGTGTCCTCAGTCTCCACATGAAATACAATTCTGGATACCCCACGCTCATGTTTTATGAGAAAACATAAACAACAGTATTATGAGAGTGGGTAATAAAAAGCCCTAGAAAAAATAATGTCTAGAAAGAACAGGGAAATTACAAAGAAATTGAAAGAAAATAAAAACCATTTGGCAGGAAGTGGAATATAATGGTCAATCCCTTATCATTTTTCAAGGATATTTTCTTAAGTTGCACATTACTTATTAGTAGTATTCTTACAGGTAAACCTTTAGAAATATTTCCAATAAGCCATTATAAAGAAAGAAGACATCCCTCAGAATTCACAGCATATTTTCACTCAGATGCCATCAGTGTTCATGGTATATAATTTAAATATGTAATGAAATGAACTCACTTCAAAGACATTTTATTGCCTTAAGAAGCATTTCTCTCTCCTCTCTAACATGTAATCATTTGTCCTGTGCTATTCAACACAAAACTCTCTGATTTCTGAGAATGTTCACAGACTCCTTGCACATGATCACAACCCATCCATGCCAGCTGACAATTGCAGAAATCTTGCTGTCTCTATGGAGAAAAGAGAATGCATGGTAAAAAAAAAAAAAAAAAAAAAAAAAAAAAGCAAATCTGATTAAAGGCTTCTTGCCCAAGAGAAGAGAGAACTCCACTGACAAATCCTTAGGGATCATTGATTTTTAGGTAAAACACACACACAAAAAAAATAAAAATGAGAAAACAAAACAAACAAACAAACAAAACAAAGGCAAAACACAAAGACAAAGAAATCAAACAGGTAAAGAAAATTAAAGCCTGAAAACAGATGTTGAACATTGTTTGCATGTAGAAAATACTTGCTTGTACTCAGAAAATCAACCTCGTGAGACTAAAATATCACTAATTTTGGATGAATTCTTAGTCCCTCACAGACCCAAAATCCAGCATTGGGATTGCCATGAGCTATGTTCTGAACTTTAGTGACTATTTTAAAGTTTTGACATGGTTTTGAACTTTAATTATTTAAAAGTTAAAATAGATGTCTGAATAAATAGCATGGTAAAATTCACTCTAACCTTTGCAACTGAATTCAAATTTGGTAAAATATCAGTCCTATGATACAACAACTTTAAGAGTTCTTTAACAATAGACCGTTAGTTAAAAGCATCTTTAATGTTGTGGCAAGATATTATGCTAGGTTTGGAAGACAGAAAGAGAAATAATTTATCTTCCCCCAATATTTTTTATTCTGCACAACTGGAGGATTCTAAGAACCAATGGGCTTGTGTATGGTGGAATTTTACTCCCACTAAAGCATGAAATTTACAATGAAATCCATGTATTCACAATACCATACTTTGGTCATGACTTCGGCCCTCGAGTACCATACATTTAATTAGGGTAATCTATACTAATATCATGTATTTCTTACACATGTTGCCTTTATTTATAAGAAATTACTTCCTAGATATTCTCTGAGAATAGCAAGGAACAAGTACTTTACCAATGATGGGCAAGTGCCTAGCTTACTGTTTTGAAAATAAACAGGAATTCAATAGGAAATACATAATGAATAATAGACAGCATGCTAACAAGTGAAAAGTAAGACAGTGAATTGGTTAAATGCAGCACTTTGTTAACACCCTCGAAAGACCAAGACATTATATGGTACTTTGATAAATACTGCTACTGGAACATCCTCTAGAAAGCTTCCCTCTGGATTTTTTTTCATTCTTGAAAAAGAATACATAAAGCCTCCTGAGGATTAGACAAAAAGCTATTTCAGCCATCTCTTTCTTTTCCCTGGCTTAGTAAATCACTCTCCATAGTGTAAGCAAAAACAAATTATAGTTATGGGAATTAGGGAAGGGCATATAGGATTTTACAAAGGACTAAGACTAAGAGACTTTCTGTTTCTGGACAACCTTTGATGGCAGCAAAGCCTTGCTTGACATTTCCATCAGCCAGACATGACAAAGAAGAAGGAATGAAAGGGGGAAATGGGAAATAACTACAAAAAATATGTGATTCCCAAGTAAAAGTCTTCTTGACTATACAGAAGTATTTCTGTTTTGTTTTAGTTTGTTTTATTTTCCACTTCAGCCACATAAGCACGATTAATAACTTTCTCTAGGATCCTAAAAGAGAGGAATAACAGATTAAAGGGTATGACAGCACAGTCTATGGGATGGGGTTGTACTCAGAAGAGATCAGTTTGTAGCTATTACTGGCCATAAAGCTTGACTGGTGAAATAGACCTTTGTTGTCAGTCTCACCAGAAACTCTCCCTTTTGATCACTTCCCAAATTGTTCAGGGAAGTGAAGTAGACCCAGGAAAATGGACTCCAACCCTAGTTCCATGCTAAAAAAAATAAACTCATTGCTTCTTACTGGACAAAGGATTTAGCTCATGGGGAGGCATGTGATCAAACCTCGTATATAAAGGAGTCGTTCTCCTCAGCTCTGTTCCATATTTTGGATCCAAATATGTTTCTTGCCTGCAGGACATTAAAAAAAAGGATGCCCATACTTCTGGTAGCTGTTGGCAACCATTTTAAGACTACGGGGGAAACATTATTGATGAAATGTTGACCATAAACAAGGCTGGGCTGAAAGAAACTGGTCCTTGGTGATACCTGCAACTGCTACCTCTGGTCTTTTCAGTTATATGACTCAATAAATTTTTATTGATGAAGTGTATTTGAGGTAGCATTGCTACTGAAGTATATTGCCATTGAAGTGTAGTGAGAGACTGGCAATGCAACAATGTTAATCGTTTGTCAAAATATATCTTTTTATTTATGCAGCATTTATTTGTTATATATATCAAATCCTGTGCTAAATCCAGAAGATGCATCACATGAAAAAGAAGTTAAGCATGGTCTTTACCCTCCCAAAATTTAGAACTCAGTTAGTATATAGAAAATAGGCAAGAAACATGGAAAGTGCCTTGAGTAGAGAAACATAGAGTATCATGGAAGCAATTAAAAGTCACAATATAGTGGGCATTTATATATGTGAATATTCTCACTTTAGTCTCTCATCCTAAAGCTCCTGGATTTCTTTTAGAAGAATTATCTTTCCACTGAGTATCGTTAGAATGGTAAATGCCTGATTCATACTACAGAAATAAAAATGTTCAGGTTTCTTTCTTTTCATAGCCCAATTAATTCAGGGCATACATGTATTACTTTGCTTAATAATCAGCTGCTCTTTTCCCAGAGCATCTCGAGTATCACAAATATAGAAGAAATAATTGGAATTCATTGTTCATTCCCACTGAAGCACCCAAAGCAAATGATTCCTGCTGCAAGATTGTTGTTCCCTGGCATCCAACATATTTCCCCTACTGATCAGTCCTGAGAACCCCAATAGTCATCCCATAAATTCTGTTGTGTTTGTGTTAACCAAACTTAGTTGCTGTTGCCTGAGATCCAGGAACCCTAACATATACTTTGGGTGCCAAGGAAGACACCTGATGGAAGTGGCCACGAGGTTGAGATATTTTTGCTATATGTCCATAAACACGGTTTATTAAAGGACTGGTATGCCTAAGATTAATTTGGAGGGGAATAAAATATGAAATTGTAACTCACAGTTTAAACAAAAAAAAGGGGGGTAAGGGGAAACTACATAGATTAAAGTAATGCAACATGTACAGGGTTCAAGAAAAGTAAAGGCAACAGGAATAGAAAAATTGTTGTGGCTCAGTCTTGATCAAATAAACCATGAGAAAATGCAAAAGAATCTAAAGAACTCCTGAATTCAACCAAGGGGAAACAGCATATTCCATGACTAACAGGCAAAAGCAAATGGTGCAGAATAAAAGAAAAGAGTAAACCCTAAGTCACTGGTGCTAGCCATCCATTGTAAAAACAGTTGTTCAATCCATTTTTGAAGGATCTATTATTAATTAAGAGCATTCTTATTAATCAATTGGCATACTGTATATATATGTTGAATATGCACATGGATATAGCTTAGCTACAGTTAATTTGCATTATATAGACATAGATTAATTTTTAAATAAATCTGAATATAGTAGACTCATAGTTTCTTTGGGGAATCTTCTAAGCAAATATCTTTTTTTTAATGTTGATTTATTTTTTTTTAAATTTTTTTTTCAAAGTTTATTTATTTTTTGGACAGAGAGAGACAGAGCATGAACGGGGGAGGGGCAGAGAGAGAGGGAGACACAGAATCGGAAACAGGCTCCAGGCTCTGAGCCATCAGCCCAGAGCCTGACGCGGGGCTCGAACTCACAGACCGCGAGATCGTGACCTGGCTGAAGTCGGACGCTCAACCGACTGCGCCACCCAGGCGCCCCAATGTTGATTTATTTTTGAGAGAGAGTCAGAGTGTGAGTGGGGAAGGGGCAGAGAGACAGGGAGACATGGAATCTGAAGCAGGTTCCAGGGTCTGAGCTGTCAGCACAGAGCCCGATGCAGGGCTTGAACCCATGACCACAAGATCATGACCTGAGCCAAAGTCAGACTCTTAACTAACTGAGCCACCCAGGCACCCCTAAGCAAACTTATTTTCTTATACTACAGGAAAAAACACTGTGGTACTGGGGCTAAATATATCTAAAATTTGGATCCAAATGACCAGCTAATCATGGTGTGTGCCAAGGTTGGAATAAGTGTGTTTGATTTCCTTCAGGTCACCAGACACCATGACATTTGTAGTACAACTGGCATAAGTTACTAAACAGTAGCTCCATCATCTTGTTTCTCCAGTCAATTCTATTCAATCGAGTCAAAGCTACCTGGCTTTTATATTGTAGTAAATAGAATCATGGCTGTTCATTTGAGGAGTTAAAATTTCTCCGGCACCGAATTCTAGGAGAAGTTTATGTTAAAAATTCTTATACAAGAGCCATGCACTATGTCTTCAAACATGATTTTGTTATTAAAAAATAACAGGAATGACTTTAAGTCAGGTTTCATTCAAAATTAAATTCAAATTCCAAGCAACCCACATCCGACACTCTCTATGAACTAGAGAGAAATGTGATTTCATCATGGAGTCATGGAACATCACAGGAAAGCCCTTCCATGACATTATCACAGAGAAGACACTAGGGGAATGTGTGAAGCCCACCTCCACTTTAACACTGAACACAAGCATCAGGACAAATCACAGTGTATTAAAATACATGTGCTATAGGAAATAAAGCAATCAAACCATGTAATGAAGACTTGGCCTACTGGATATTTATAGGGACCAACATCTATCAAAGAATGGAAGAAAGTGGGCAGAGGGAGACGTCAACTGTGACAAAGTCTCAGGCCATCAGAGTTGACCCCAATTGGGCAGAAATGCCTGGCTTTATACTAACATTTCAGTCACTGGATGTGGGCTGCCCAAGAAGGACATGACCTCAGCAAGTTGACTCGCTTGAAGTAAGGTGAACTTTCTCCAGTGGAAGAGAACCCTGAAATAGCTCTTGCAGCAGCTGAGACAAACAAGTCCATTCCCAAAGTGGTCTGTGCAATGCTGTCTGTGCTCCCCACACCAGAAATCCCAAATAACAAGATGAATTTTCCCCAAGGAGCTTCCCTGAAAAGATAAATTTTCCTTGTGAATCTTATTGGATATCTTGTCCACAAATGGCTAAAATGGCCTCTGATAAAAAGGAAACAGCAGGTCCAAAATATAGTCACTTGTGCTAGATTCCACATCAGCAAACCAAGACTTAATATCTAATTACAGTCATGTCCCACTTTCCTACCTCCAGGAATATAACCATTAACATTCAACCTGGAATTACCTGACCAGCACTACTGAGGAAATACACCTGATGGAGCTCCTTTCTATTGCTATATGGGATGCTGCCCAATCCATGAGTCATTGGATAAAACAATGTAATCTTTAAATGTAATAATAATAATAATAATAACAACAACAACAACATGAATGAAACCTTTTTGGTAGACATTTTTATGTCATATCTGAGTGAAAGGTTGTTTTATTTTGTTTGGATGGTTTGTATATGTGAACTTTTTATATATGTCCTAGTTTCTCTTTCAAATCCCTGACCATTTGCTGAGAATGTAATTTGTGTAAGGCATTATGTCAGGTGTTAAACGACAGTGGTTCCCCAATGTGAATCACCTACTTGGTGAAGCTAACTGCATCAATATTGTCTTCTTTAGAAATACAGACTTCCAGATCCCTTTGCAGACATTCTGATCCAGACAGTCTAGGGTAGATGGAAAGCATCTGTTATTTTTTAATCTCTCAAAGTGGTTTTATTGCAGTCAGTTTTAAGATTAGTGCTATAAGTAATCAAAGATGTAGATGATACGTCTTTCTCCTTTAAGGAGGCCACAATCTAATTATGAAAATATACCACATACTCTCATAATCAGATTATGGGGAAGCTGTAGTAAATGCTATAAGAGAATTGCAACTATGATTCTTCATATCATGGGCTTTTCTTGATTTCCTAAAACAATGCTTTGTAACAGGGGTTCTTAATCTGGGATCCATGAATTCCTGAAAGGTCCATGGATAGAAGAAGTTTTGTAGACTAAGGTGAGGAAAACAATTAATCTTTATTTACATTATGTTCTAACTGAAATATGTAATTTTCTGCAATTATTAATGGAGGCAAAAATTCACAGTAGTATTAGCAATGTCTGAAATCACAACAGAGATCTTAATCTATCATTTACTTTTATCACTACTTCAAAAGTATAGTAATTATTGTCATTTAACTTGTTACTGAAAAGCACAAATACATCATATTTTGGTGTTTTACTAACTACATGTACTTTTTCCTAATTATTCCAAGGTGTCAGAAAAAAATCATTTCTTTGATAGAAAACCACAGAATATTAGAGATAGAAAAGATGTTACCAAACATGCAAACTATCTTGTTCTTTTTATAATTGAAAAATAATTCTGTGTAGTGAACACGGTTAACTTACTAATTCCTCTACCCCGATGAGAAACAAGTAGCAGTGCAACTTTTACAACTGACCTCAAATCTGATTGTGAAAGGAAATACTATCTCCCCTGTCAGTGATTGTTCTCGAGTGGGCTAGTGCCCACTTCAGTGATGAGGAATACTAAACTTTTGTGAGAAAATTCTGCCTTCTTCCTTAACTAAGAGAGATGAGATGCTCTTCTCTCTTCCACCAAAGTGAGTATGGAGAAAAGTTCCCTTGTTTCTCTGGTGTCATGTTTCAATTATGATGGAAGCCATCCTTAAGACAAACCTACATGCAAAAAGAGAAAGAACCAAGAGAAAAGAGAGAAAAAGAACCTGATCTCTGAACAAACTGTGACTGGTGCTGACCCACCTCTACTTTGAATTCCCAGTTATCAGTTAATGTGATATTCCCAGTTATAATTCCATATCGTTTTTAAGCCATTGTGACCTGGTTTAAAATCACTGATGGGGCCACCTGGGTGGCTCAGTCAGTTAAGCATCCTACTCTTGATTTTTGGCTACTCTCATCGTTCGTGGGTTCAAACCCCACGTCAGTCCAAACTGACAGTGTGGACCCTGCTTGGGGTTCTCTCTCTCTCCCTGTCTCTCTGCCCCTCCCCTGCTCACTCTCTCACTCTCTCTCTCAAAAATTAATTAATTAATTAGCTAGCTAGTTAATTAATTAAAATAAAAAATAAAGTCACTGACAAGATTGATTAGCCTCATTTCACCTGCATTTTTAAATTTCATGTTAATGGAGAACTTGCCATGTGCCAGATACTTCCCTAAACTATTTATATTAAATCCTGTCACAAAACCCTATTATTACCCCTATTTCTACAGCTGAGAGAATCAAGGTGCAGGGCAGTTCAGTCACTTGTCTAGAATGGTCTGCTTAATAATGAATGGGATTAGGATCTGAAACTTTCTGAAGACTTGAAATCTACTTTGTATATTTAGCCCCCTGCTGCCCACCCAACATGGTTAGCCCTATAACTGGAATAAAGTAGTATTTTAGTATGTATGAAATGACAATAATAATAATATTGATATAAAATTCCTATCTCTTAGGGAAGATTGGGAGTATTTAACTATGTTTCTATTTTACTTATGCATTTAAATCCCCTGAGAAGAGACAATAATTGAAAGCAAAAAAAAAAAAAAATCTTGCATTTACTTAAAATGTGATCAATGTTTTTATACAGTTACAACATCTACATTCTCATGGAAATTGCTGTTTTGTGACTCAGGAACACCTAGGTAGAAAGTAAATTAGAAAACTGCATTCTGGGAAGTAAGGGGCTACATTGAGTTATGGTTTATTTTAGTGTAAATTAGTATCAAGGGAAAAAGAATGAGTCAACGTCAAGCAATGGCCACCTCTAAAATTGCAATGTAGTGGGCCCAAGAGGTAGTCAACACAGGTGAGTATATGTAAGGGTTCTGGGAGAAGAGCTGTGGGAAAACATAAAATCAACCACTCAGCCAGTGCAAGTCAGGGGAACTCAGTGATGTAGCAACAGTAGGTAATTAATGTGGCTGATTTAATTGGCTCCACAGGCCAACTAGGTGGGACTCGAGCATGCAACAATCAATAATACGTAATCATTTCAAACAAGTGTTTCCAAACTTGTTAAATCATAAGAGTTTCAAAGAGTACTGGTTAAATAATAGATTCCTAGGTCGTCTTTTATAGAGCTTCACGCAGTCACTATCAGATTGAAATAAAGCTTTGCATTTTAAACAAATATCCATAATGGTAGGTCTTGAATCTGGCAAATTAAGAACCGCTGATTTTAGACTAATCAAACCAAAGAAGGAAGACAATGACCGTAACTATAAAGTGAGGGATGTAGTGTAAGCCAGTTGAGTGGGACTTTGTGCAACACTCCTTTCCATTTAGAAACGTGCGTAACCTTCATTTGTGAGATAATTATGGACTGCGTATTTCATGCTAGTCATTGTGTTGTAAGTGGACGTTTGTGATGAATGTGTTGTGGCTTCTCTCCCCAGAAGTATCTAGTCAATGGAAGAAATATGTAAGTCAATAAGCAATTATAATTTACTTAAAAAATTAATATTAAAGTATATAGTTTTCCAGTAGCAAACAGAAGCTTGTGACTTAAGTTTAGGAAGCATACCTACATTGAGAATTGAAAGGCAAATGTGGAATAAATGGATCATGTGCAAAGGCTGAAGTGCTTTATGGAGTAAAGTCTTGTGTGAGGTGGGAGCAAAGTAATTGGAAACAGCCAGGAGAGGTACATAGGAAGCAGATGGTGAAGGGACTTCAGAAATGTACAGTCTCTGGAGAGATTTGAGCAAGGAAGTGACATAATCGGATTTGTATTTTGGAAAGAACAGTGACTGCAGAGTAGAGAATAAATTAGAGTAGGACCAAGTTTATAGTCAGTTTAAAAAAACAAAAGCTGGGCCATAATTTAGCCTTTGATGATAATCACCTATTAATTTTGTTATGCTACATAATCATATCCCATATTTAGTGGTTCAAAACCACATACACCTGTTTGTATGGATTAGGAATTTAAATATGGCTTCCCTGGCTCAAGGTTTTATATGGTTGCAATGTGTCAGCCAGGGTCGTGTTCTCATTTGGAGACTAGGGAAGGATCTGCTTCTTTCATGATTGTTGGCAACCTTTAGTCCCTTGTGGTTTTAGAACTAAAAGCTTTTATTTTTGCTGACTCTTGGCAGAGGTCACCTTCAGCTCCCAGAAGTTCCTTGCCATGTGGAGTTCCCCAACATGGCTTGGGGAGAAGAATCTTAACATCTGTCCACCAGGCCTTAGTTAAGAAAAAATTATTAGAGATGGAATGAAATAGGTAAGTTCAAGTTCTATTAGATCATCTTAAATAAGATTACATCAGTGATCATTACAGCTGAGTCACTCATTAACCTGCATCATATTTATTAAACCTAAGAACAAAACCAAGAAATATCTGAACCTTACCCTTTGGAGGGATAATATACTCTATTAGATGCACGTGCTGGGGTCGTAGAATAACTCGCTTCACTGCCATGCAATGGTTATAAATTAAGTGTTTCTCTAAGTGGAGAAATAGACTTGGGAAGAAAATTCCCCACCATGGACAGTGCGTTTGAAGACATTCTTTAATTATCAAGAAAAGATGCCCACAGAATGACATCCTTTTCTAGCAATACTAACAGCAGGCATTAGTCACTGTCTTGGCCCAGGAGCAGATGCTAGAGTCCCGGAATTTCACTTGCAAGTGGTTAAAACCAAGCACATCATTTCAACATGTCACAGTTATTTGACATTTCAGGAAAGGGATTACCAATTAGTTTAACTAATTTAGCCAAAATCTTAGGAAAAATTTCCAAGTTATTTCCACCTTGTAGCCCTGCCATATGTGTCTCCAAATTCTACTTCTCCAATATATGTCCCAAATGTAGAGAGAATCAAAGCCTGTTCAAATCGTTCACAGAAACCCCATAATCTCTGGAGTATCCTGGGAAGTTAATAAGACTAAATTAGGAACCTCGTTTATCTTCCGTGCAGCAAGTTCAAATTCTTGAGTGCTGCTGATCTAATGATAGATGGCAAAGTATTCCACAACAGTCATGCAAATCAAGTATCATTTTTAACTGATTTTCCATACCATTGTTAGTCTATAGGAATGCAAATGGTTGTTTCATTAGTATTGGTGCTGCTAGATGATGTTGATTTGAATTTGAAATGCCTTCTTGATCACCAAGATGTTACATCCTTCATGCAAACTAAATTCGCCCCCAGTAAGCATCGCCCTAGCAGGTAAATTCAAACTAGAGAGATAATGTTGCCCACTGACACACTGGCATTATACAGAGCAGCTGTGGAATAGCCTTGTGCTCACTTCCCTTAATAGAGTTTTATTTTCTCCAGCTTGCTGCTCCTTCAGGCAGGACACATGGGCAAGGAAAGCAAGTGATGCTTTTCAACTACAAGGGTAAATTAGCCTGTAGAGAAATAACAAACATAGGTACTAAAATAACCATAATAATTCTTAATATTATTAAGTGTAATACTAATAGTGATAAATATAGCAATATAGTTATAATTACATAATACTAGCTAATAATACTAATAATAGCTAATGTTTTGGTGCACGTGCAGGCAAGTCAGAGGGTTGAAGTAGTTAACCAGTCTAAGCTTATCCTTATCCCCATTTTAGAAAAGAAATTGAACTCTGGGCCTGCTTATATGTTTTATCCAAAGTATCCAGAGGCAAGATTCGCACTCAATTGTATCTCCCTTAAAGTTCTTTGAAGTTCTTAAAGATGTATAGTATAGCCAAGTTCATTCCAAGGATGTGAAAAAACAAAATAAAGCAACAATAATCTGAATAAACTGCTGGTTGAAATCACAGAGAAGATTTTTTTTGAAGAAAAGATATATTTAAGAACTGGTTCCTACTCTCCATAGTCAAAGTACTTTATGCTGTCACAAAAAAATATAGCAGTGATTGTCTAGAAATCATAATTAAAATAATAGTGCAATCCCCTCATTCTTTAATGCTCACAAACAAAATCTAGTGTTCTGAAACTTTAATTGGGTTATTTATTCTATTTTCTTCAGGCACATTATTTCCTTTAAATGTTTGAGATGATGTATTTCAGTGAGTTTAAAATTAAATCTAGTCTACTGGGTTGATTATACCTGGCTCCTCTTTATTTTCACCCCTAGTATAGCATGCAAGGGGTGCATAATCATTATTATCTGTAGCAAACAGTGTTCTCCAGTGAAACCATTACCTTCCAGTCTTAATAAACTCTAACGCTATTGCACTCAGCTCATGTTTTTTCTTCTAAGTTCATTTGAATTCTGGACACATAATCATGCCATTACAAATACTGCCTGTGGGAAATGAGAAAGCAAAGCCATTTGTGTGCTATACCGACTGACATACCAGATGACAGCCAACTGCATAGCATTTAGCCAGTAAAACAAACAGAAACCATGTTGAGGCTTCCATGCATGAAGAAGAATTGCAAGCATATGCTCACCATGCCTTTCTTAATTGAAGGCGCTAAGCTTATTCTGGGTATTTTACATATCATGTTCCACCCAGAGCATTACAGAGTATGAGAGGATCAGGGTAAATAGTATGGAGAAATTGTATGATGTTTGGAAGCTAGAGAAAACTTCTTTGTGAAATGATTGCCTCTCTTTCTACTCACTTTTTCTCCTTTATTTTTTTTCTGTTTCCTACATATTGAGAACATGCCTAATTGGTCAATAATAATGTCTCAAACTGAAAGTGAAGTCAGTGTCTAGCACAAAACCTTTCTTCTTTCTTTTTCACTCCTGGATAGTCTAACTGGTCTGCAGCACAGTTGAGAAATAACTGTGCACTTCTTAATACCCATCACCATTTCAATACAATCAATGAAAACAGAACAGAGCTTTATGGGGAAAATGATTATGCCTCTTGTTAAGGTACTGTCTCACCTCCAAACCCACCTTCTCCTACCCTTTGTGATGGTACTCTGCAAACCACTTACTGTATACAAACTGCTGCCTGCTAAGCTTTGACAATGACAGGGGCCAGAAGGAGCCTGCTAGGTTGGAGGAGGAGAAAAGGGCTTACTTTTTCCTGTTCTCTGTTGGGCTTCCTGACTGCTCTGTTTCCTGTGAGCAACATATCAGCAAGGAGTCTTCACCTTGGCAGTGGCAGTTACTTTCCAAAATAGCGAGTGAATCCAGTTTTCAGTTTCCCTGGCACTCAGCTCCATCGATATCAGCTCCATTGGACTGGCATGCCCTCCTAAGAAGTCTGGCTCCCAGTCCATGGGACCTCTCCTCTGAGCTCAGAGACAACAGCAACAATTGGGTAGCAGCCCCTCTTCAGAGAAATGTGGGATGATAGGTTCTGTCTTGCCAAGGACCAGGAGAACTATAGCTTAATGACAGATTATCAGACTCTTTCTGTGAACTCTAAAGAACTTCAAGCTTTGTGGAGCATTGTAGTAGAGCAAATGGGAGATATAGGCCATGGCCTCAAAGCTGAAGAATTAATTTTTCCTCTTCACTGAGCATTCTTTGACTCTATTTTTAAAATCTGCTAATATCACTGACTTCACTAATTTTAGCTTCTCTGTTTTCCCTAAGAGCTTATATATCTTTGAAGACCAACATTTTAAGCTTGTAGAGGGTAGGAACCTTCTGTTTTGTATACTCAGTTCATTGTCAGTGCTCAATGTGTCCGAAATGACAACGAGGGAATTGCTTGACTTCTGCTATAGTTTCTGATTTGTGAACAGCAGGTTGTTGAAAAGGTTCTACCTATAGTGTATGGAGATAGGATTGTCCCAAAGGAATAGAATGGTAACTTAATAACTACCTTAATTCAGAGTGTCAGCAGGGGAGAAAATGTAAGTAGCAGCAAGAAACGGCAAATTGTAGCTTCTACAGGACAAAGGGGAAAAAGAGCCAAACAAAACAAAAAACCCAAGAAACTCTGGAGTTATATTAAGATTGCTCCAGTAAAGCTTTCCTAAAACAGCTGTATCTGAGGCCTGCCTTTTGGCATCATTAATATCACAGGCTAGGAATAGATGCTGTGAAACCCTATGAAGCTACCAGACAGTGGAGAGAAACTGAAGGGGTGAATAATACAGTGAAAACACAGAAGTGGTAGGCTTATGAGGCTGTTTATTCTGCAGCAATTTTATCTAGAGCAAGCTGATCGCTTTTCTAATGCCTTAAATCAAACAGCAGGTATCTACAGCCTTAAGGTAAGAATTATTAAGCTTTAGCCAACTTTCAGACTTGAAACATTGCAGAGGTAGAACTGGAAGACTTCTCAGGGTAGTTTCTTTCCTATTTTTTTCTTTTTTTACCTTCATATCCTAAAAACTGATAGAAATAAAATTCTAATTCCATATCCCTCTGTTCTGGATTTCCTCACCATTCTTCCTATACAAAGAACACTTTCTATATGAATCATGGTTTCAGTCCAAACCCATGTTAAATGTTTTGGAAATGTTTATACTCAAAACACTTCTGTTCCTTTTTTTTTTTTATTAAAGTATAATGTGGAGATTCAAGATCAAGACAAAGAAGAGCTGTGGTCCTCTTTATCTTTACAAATAATAGATCTGAAGATGTATTGGCATTGGTTATAGAGAAGTCTCCAGAGGAAAATATCCTGGACTCTAGTATCATGTAGGCAAAATCTCTGTTTTGGAAAGGAACCAAAAGATCATATAGACCAAAACTCAAAAACTTTTCTTGTAAAAGACCATACATTGAATATTTTAGGTTTTGTGGGGCACACAGTCTCTGTCATACTACTCAATCATGCCATTATAGCATGAAAGCAATGTTTACAATGCATAAACAAATGAGCATACCTCTATTTCAATAAAATTTTATTTACAAATACAGGGAAAGGGCCATATTTGGTCAACAGGTCAAAATTTGCAACCCTTGATATAGACTATCAAGCATAAGATGAAAAAGAAAAACAGGAAATTCCTTTAAGTTGGGAAACAAAAGAGGTCCTGAATATCAGACTTCTATTTGATTATTAATCTCTTCATTTTTAGGTATAATAATCCAGCAGTTAAGGGCAGATATCTTAAATGTACATCTTCATATACTTTTACATATGTGTATATATGTATATATGTATATATATCCCTGTAGATACCACCTAGGTCGTGATATAAAACATTTTCAACACCTCCCAGAAGGCTCTCTTGTCTCCTTTCTGAATCAGTTACTCACAGAGGTAACTTTCATTCTTACTTTATCAATATGAAATAATGCTACCAATTCTTGAATTCCATATAAATGGAGTAGGTCAGTTTATAATTTATTGTTTAATGTTTCTGCTGCTTAACATTATGCATGAGAAATTATATATCATTTTATAAAATTCTTTCTCTAAAATGTAAAAATTCAAACATGTTTGTTACAGCGTTATTTATGTCAATTAAGTAAATATTCGATTATAAAGCAATGGTTACATAAGTATAGTAGACTTTTTTGTGCCCAGTGTATAACTCAAATTATATATATAACTCAAATTATATTAGAATTGACTTGAGCTCCCATCTAACAATCTGGAAAAGGTTTATTATCAGCTACTTGGGATTCCTTTCCTTTATATCACCACATGCCCCTTAACCATCATCCAAGAGCCATAGGGCTTATATGGTACGAGAGGGGGGGCCAGCCTTTTTTTCCCAAGCTGAGAAGAGATCTAATGTCTACCCAATTGCAGCTTGTCCTCCCAACCTCACAGATGTGCTGTTCAGAGTAGTTTACCCCAGCCCTGCCAGCACATACCACAGTTAAGTCTCTCCCCTAGGTCTGTCCAAGTCTCTCTTGCTGAGCTCCCTAACCATGATCCTTTAAAGGAGGGCCACTCTGCCAACAACTCCACTCTCCATTTTGGGTGAGGCCCAGTGACCTTCATTTAAGGTCCCAAAGATTTGTAACACTAAGTTTTTTAGGCATTCACATACCTGTTTACTTCCTCAGAACAGTGTTTTAGAGAAGAGTCCAAACTCTGAAAGGCAGTGAGTGTAGGTAGTTAAGATCATGAACTCTGGATTCAGACAGCTCAGAGTCAACTCCCAGCCCTTTTACCCAATAGATGCATAAAATTTGGTAAAATATTTAACTAACCTGTGCCTGTTTTGCCCATGAAAATGGTGATAATAACACTACCTACCTTATAGGGTTGATGTAAGGATTAAATTAATTAATGCATGTAAAATGATTGGAATAATGCCTGACACATAGTAAGCTACACTACAGAGTGATAGCAATTAACCCTGAGATGCAAAGCCTTTCTGCTCATCTCTTTTGTATAATAATCTAGGTATTATTATTCTAGGCCCTACAGTAATAAAACTTAATTGCCCAAGTAGGTTTAGTCAAAGGTTCCAAACTGGGCTGATACAGAAATTTTAAAAAGCTAAATACAAACTGAGTATATTGTATGATTTTTAAGTGTAAAAAAATATATACATAAGCATAGAAAACATACTGGGGGGGGAAAGAAAATATAGTGGATGGAAATATATCAAGATGCTGACAGTCATCTGACAACTGTGAGATTATAGATGATTTTAATTCCCTCCTTTATATATTTGTATAATCTCCAATGCCATAAGCAGGTGTAACTTTTAATTTTAACAATACAACTGTCTTTGTGTGTAGTTTATTTAAAATAATGTATAAAACTTGTATTTGAGTGCTAAAACTTCATATGGTAGGCATAACCATGAGGCAAGTCAACTAGCATGTCCAAACTTTGGTTTGCTGATAAATAAAAGAGGAATAATATCCCTACTTCCATTGGTTGTAGAAATTAAAGGAGAAATCACATAAGGAAATCCTTATGTAGATAGCACATAAAGTAACGTACTATTTACAAATGTAAGAAATTTCATTGATTATATTATTAGATTTAAAAAAGCATATAAGGTGATATTTTCAGAAACTCAAGGTGTTCATTTATACTGAGGCCATTAGGGAAAAAGTGAACAAAAATTCCAGCTAAGAAAGTGATTTAAAAGTTTATTAAACCATTGTTCCTTCACTTGCGCATGGTCACAGGAGACAGTTGGCTGGCTGGTCCCTGCTTATAAGAGAGAAAACCCATGTGAACACACCAAGAGTGCTAAGATGATTCTAGTACTACAAAAATTAAAAGTGTAATAGGAGCTTACTTATTAGGGATGAAAAAATGAATAAGACAGGCCATTATCCTAAAATATTTCACAGTATAAAATATATGGAGAAATTACATGCATTTTTATTCTACCTTAATCTATGATCATACATATTTTTAATCTTTGTGGAATGTATCTTGATTATTGTAGCTCTTGTTGCTTTTTGCACATTTTAAAGATTAACTTGGGTGTTGTTCACACACACACACACACACACACACACACACACACACACACACCTATTGTTTTTCATTGTTAAAACTGGCAGACAGATCAGGAAACCCTCTCTGTTCCTTCCATTCATTGTTGAGTTTTCAGCTCTTATGGACACCAGTTTGTTTAATAAGATGGTGAGTCTGGAAAACTGTTCCTAAAAGTGAACTGAATAAAATGAAGTTCTCAATTCCTTCTACTCTAATTTTCTAAACTCTTCACCTTTGAAACACTTTACCTTCTCCTATCTTTGGTCTTCCCCTTGCTCTCCCGAAAGCAATTGTTGAGATTAACACACTAAAATTTGACTGGAAATTTGAAGATGGATTAAAATAATAATTATTCTGTGTATGTTTTACTAGTCATCACACCACTTTTTGTCACAAATACACAGTCATCAGAAGTTGGTGGATCTCAGAAAAGTATAGTCAAAGTGTGGCCAAAGAACTACATTTCACTGATTAGGAAAGTAGCTCAAGTTAGAGGAACTAATTTAGCGGCTAGGTCCTAATGCAGTGGTCCCAACTTGACCATTCACTAGCTATGTAACCTCCATAGTTTCTACATTATTTCCAAGCCTTATCAATTGCCCTAGTGCAAAGTGGAGAGCTTAATAAGCATGGGGCTACTATCAAGCACAAACTGGTTTATCCGCTTTCTTTCAGCCTTTGGCAGTGGACATAAAATACAAATGATCTATCATTTCTCTTATAGTAGAGTTAAAAAATCATAAAGAAGGAGTTAAAAGACTGACCTGGGATCCATTCGCCTCCTTCAAGGGAGAATGCTATTAGGAAAAAGAAAAGTTGCAGGTAACCACTAGGTTTAAAATTCTTGTCATTTGGACTTCTGGGTAAAAAGACCATTAATATAGACTAGGAAGAAGAGACTTTGTCTCTGAAATATCCTTGTATTTCATAGGTTTCCCTGATGCTGCTGGCTAAGGTTTACCTACAGTGAGTAAGACCCAGGATCTAGGAGGTATAGCTCCCTGAGGGATGTTCTGTAAGTTATGCAGTTCTCTGGGGTATAAAATGAAGATGTTTCATAATTGTGGCACTCCTACAGTATTAAAACCTAGCAAACCACACCTAAAGACTTCCTCTGTTTTGGTCTAGAGGGCCGTATCTGATGTAGCACTTTGCAAACCATGTGTAGTGTGCCAGACCTTTCTTTGCTGCATCTGAGCATTTTGATACTTTCATCTGTAGTACCGTGTGGCAAACACTGATATCTACTAAGAGATCTGATTCTGTGAATCTCTTTTCACAATCCAGTCCTATGTGTGGGTAAAGCAGTGTTTCAGAACTACTATATCAACAGCAAAGTTAACAACTCCATCACGGTTTCTTCTGAGAGAACTCTCTGGCCTCACCAACATTTGACATCATTCCATTATCATGGATATGTCCCTTCTTTTCACCAGCCCCTATATTAGTTAGCTCAATTACACTGCAATAACAAATAAGTTTCTAAAATTCAATGGTTTGAGGATCAAGAAGAATATTTATTTCTTTTGTAAAAGTCCCAGGCATATGTTTCCTGCTGGGGTCGGGTGGGGGGCTGCTTCATATACCTGTTCAAGGACCTAGACTTTTGGAGCCTCTGCCATCTTCAAGGTCTGTAGCTTCCAGATTCACCCTGGGGTGATGCTTGTGACGCTGGACAGCCATAAAGGAGAGCAAACAAGAGGAGGTTCCTGGGGTGTTTTCTGTGCCAGGCCTGGAAATACATTTATCACCCCAGTCATTCCCACAGCCTCACCTAACTGCAAAAGGGGCTGTTAAACACAGTCTGACTCTGCTCGGAAAGAAAGAGAAATGGAGAATGGGTTTTGGACAGCTAAGTTTCTGCCACAGGCCTTCACAGATGGATTGATCTTTTTCTAAACTTATAAGACAAATAGACCACTAAAAGGGGTCAGGCAAAGGGTTTTTTGACAAGTCTTTTATTTTCTATCCAAGATAATATCAAGTCATAATCACATGCTTTCTTTGCTGATTCCTTATCTCTCTGCTGATAAAGTTTCATTTGCTTAAATAGCTGGGAGGTGGGAGCTCTCCCCCACCCACCACCATCTTAGACAAAAAAAAAAAAAAAATAAGAAATACAGCAATAATCATCTTCCACAGATATTACCCAGTAGCTGCATCCAAAGAGAGAATGTATTTGTAATCACACAAAGGCCCAACTCTGTCTTTATAAACCAGTTGATTACTCATGGTAAAAGGTCCAAGAACAACCTCTCTTTTTTATATTCAAGTCAGTGAGAAGCAGTGGCACTGTTTCCATTCCCTATAGAAAAGTCAAAAACTAGAAAGTAGCAGGGGTGCTGGGGTGGCTCAGTTGGTTGAGCATCTGACCTCAGCTCAGGTCGTGATTTCACAGTTTGTGGGCTCCAGCCCTGTGTCGGGCTCTGTGCTGACAGCTCAGAGCCTGGGGCTTACTTCAGATTCTGTGTCTCCCTCTCTCTCTTCCCCTCCCCAGTTCATTCTTTCTCTGTCTGTCTCTCAAAACCAAATAAATAAACTTAAAAAAAAACAACTAGAAAGTAGCAGACACAAATTCCAAAAAGAGGAAGATACAAGAATTTTAAACATTACTCATTCCTATTTTCTGTCTTTGCTGTACCATGTAGAAAGTATTTCTTCAGATGGAACAGTCAGAACTTACAGTACCTCACGTTATGAACACTAGTGACCATTTCTCAGTGTTGAGGGTAAAGAAATAGCTGTCACAATACAAAGATCCAAAAGGTTTCTTAGCCCACAAGTAGGATTTTCCAAGGGACCCTTGGGATCCAGAGGGGGTCACATTCCTCAGTTATATGTGATAGACCCATTTAGGACAACCACGTTTAGACTCTCTTTAGAATAACCACAAAAATATGATTTATTTGTGTGGTTATTGATAAATGTCTTTCACATCCCCTCAACACAAAGTTTCATAAAAGCAAAGACCCATTTTGGTGTGTGTTTGTTTGTTTGTTTGTTTGGCTTACCATACAATCCCCAGTATCTGGCATGGAGCTTATCATGTAATTGGAGCTCAATAATATTTGGTAAAGGGCAAAAAAAGAGATAATGGTAGGTAATATTTATTGAAACTTTACTATATACCAGACAGTACTGAGCAGTCCACATACAGCTGTCCTGTAGATAGACATCTTATTATGTCCCTTACACAGTGACAAGATAGAGGCTGACAGAGGTTGGGTTATTTGCACAAGGTCACACAGCTGGAAAGGTGCAGAGGCACAGAAGTCCAAAAGTTGAACGGGGTTGCAGCAGATTCACATTATATCCATTCTGTTCTTTGTTCTTATTTTTCTTTTAATCTTACTGATTGAACAACCCTTTTTGTGCTGTAACAGCACAGTGTAGAAAGAACTAATGGCCACATTTCATACATAGCTCTCACATTGAGAAAAGTGATTTCAAGCTGCAGGTTCTTTCTTAGCTAACTCTTCTAGGAGTCCAGTCCTGAAGAGTGAGGAAAAAGAGCTCAATATACGTGACATTCTCTCTGAAAAACTGAGGCCATTGACACAGTTCAAGAACACTGGTACAAGGAAATTTTTTACAAAAAAAGGAAATCTGAGTTGTGTCCCTAACTATCAGCACTTAAATATAAGAAGAGAAGCAAAATTCAGGTACTATTCCAAAATTAGTATAACTTGCAGTTATAAAGGTGGAATATTTGAAACTTGTACTCTTTTCTGTATTTTGTTCACCAGGTTCAGTGTTCATAAAATTATAATCATCCCAGGCCTAACAATACTTACATTATGGCTTATCTGGTCCTGTGTAAATAACACTTTATCAGAGGGCTTCAACATCAACGTTATTAACATTTAGGACAAGATTAGTTTGTTGTGAGGGGCTATCATATGCATTGTAGAATGCATTTAGCAACACCCTCTGCCCCCTAGATACCAGTAACATTGCTAATAATGACCATCAAAATGTCTGTAGACATTGCCGACTATCCCCTGGGGGATAAAGTTACTTCTATTTGAGAAAAAGTGCTCTTGGGAAATTTTTACAATTAACTTTTTCACAAACTCAGAAAAGATGAAACTAAACTTTAAGTCTGTGACAATTACCATTCTTCCTCTCGTCTGATGTGAGGTCTATCTGAAGAATACTCAACAATAGCTCTGAAGCTAAGTACCACCTACTTCTTTACAGTTTTATTGGGCTATAATTGATGTATAACACTGTATTAGTTTAAGTTGTACCATATAATGGTTTGATATGTATACATATTGTGAAATGACTGCCACAGTAAGCTAACATCCATCAATTCACATGGGTACAACTTTTTTCTTATAATGGGAACTTCTAAAATCTACTCTTTTAGCAACTTTCAAATATATATTGTATTGTTAATGATAATCACCATGCTGTATGTTACATCCCAGAATGTATTTATCTTTTCATTTTTTTATGAGTAATCATGGATGAGGTCTTCTCTCTGTGAGGCAAATGTGCTGATAGCCTTTTTCCCAGGAGGAGGGATAAGTGTGTGTGATAGAGAAATTCCAGAAGAGAGTGCTAACCTAAATCTATCACCCCTTTCCTCTTTCAACAAGCCAGGGAGCTCAATAAATATTTATTGAATGACTAGACCAATGAAAAAACTACCCAAAGGGTCTCAAAGGATGTTCAAGGAATATATTTCCATAAGACATTAACATATGTTATTCAGGAAAATAGGGGAGTTGGTTTTTAAATCATTTTCATTTCACTCTGGGTAAATTAAAGTAAACAAGTTTCTTTAAAATTTTGTAGAGTTTTAATGGACTACACTAAAATTTTCTGCTATTAGAGAAAGTCATAATTTGTGGAATGTCCTAAAATTATTTGACACAAAGTTTTCAATGTAACAATTGTCTAGACCTTTGTTTCACTTTCAGAATACACTTTTAATACTTCTGAATACATCTAAAGTAAAAGAGCAATATTTAAAATCACTTGATTAGAGAAGTGTCTATTCATGTTTTCTGCCCATTTCTTCACTGGATATTTTGTTTTTCGGGTGTGGAGTTTAGTGAGTTCTTTCTAGATTTTGGATACTAGCCCTTTGTCTGATATGTCATTTGTAAATATCTTTTCCCATTCCATTGGTTGCCTTTTAGTTTTGTTGATTGTTTCCTTTGCAGTGCAGAAGCTTTTTATCTTCATGAGGTCCCAATAGTTCATTTTTGCTTTTAATTCCCTTGCCTTTGGGGATGTGTCAAGTAAGAAATTGCTACGGCTGAGGTCAGAGAGGTGTTTTCCTGCTTTCTCCTCTAGGGTTTTGATGGTTTCCTGTCTCACATTCAGGTCCTTTATCCATTTTGAGTTTCTTTTTGTGAATGGTGTGAGAAAGTGGTCTAGTTTCATTCTTCTGCATGTTGCAGTCCAGCTCTCCCAGCACCATTTGTTAAAGAGACTGTCTTTTTTCCATTGACTATTCTTTCCTGCTTTGTCAAAGATGAGTTGGCCATACTTTTATGGGTCTAGTTCTGGGGTTTCTATTCTATTCCATTGGTCTATGTGTCTGTTTTTGTGCCAATACCATGCTGTCTTGATGATTATAGCTTTGTAGTAGAGGCTAAAGTCTGGGATTGTGATGCCTCCTGCTTTGGTTTTCTTCTTCAAAATTACTTTGGCTATTTGGGGTCTTTTGTGGTTCCATACAAATTTTAGGATTGCTTGTTCTAGTTTCGAGAAGAATGCTGGTGCAATTTTGATTGGGATTGCATTGAATATATAGATAGCTTTGGGTAGTAGTGACATTTTGACAATATTTATTCTTCCAATCAGAAGAATAAACTTCCATTTCTTTGTATCTTCTTCAATTTCCTTCATAAGCTTTCTATAGTTTTCAACATACAGATCTTTTACATCTTTGGTTAGGTTTATTCCTAGTTATTTTATGCTTCTTGGTGCAATTGTGAATGGGTTCAGTTTCTTTATTTGTCTTTCTGTTCATTGTTAGTATATAAGAATGCAACTGACTTCTGTACATTGATTTTGTATCCTGCAACTTTGCTAAATTCATGGATCAGTTGCATCAGACTTTGGGTGGAGTCTATCGGGTTTTCCATGTATAATATCATGTCATCTGCAAAAAGTGAAAGCTTGACTTCATCTTTGCCAATCTTGATGCCTTTGATTTCCTTTTGGTGTCTGATTGCTGATGCTAGAACTTCCAACACTATGTTGAAACAATAGCAGTGAGAGTGGACATCCCTGTTGTGTTCCTGGTATCAGGGGGAAAGCTCTGAGTTTTCCCCATTGAGGGTGATATTAGCTGTGGGCTTTTCATAAATGGCTTTTATGATGTTTAAGTATGTTCCTTCTATCTTTACTTTCTCAAAGGTTTTTATTAAGAAAGGATGCTGAATTTTGTCAAATACTTTTTCTCCATCGATTGATAGGATCATATGGTTCTTATCTTTTCTTTTATTAATGTGATGTATCACATTGATTGATTTGCGAACGTTGAACCAGCCCTGCATCCCAGGAATGAATCCCACTTGATCATGGTGAATAATTCTTTTTATATGCTGTTGAACTCTATTTGCTAGTGTCTTATAGACTTCTCTAAAGAAGACATCCAGATGGCCAACAGGCATATGAAAAGATGCTCAACGTCACTCTTCATCAGGGAAATACAAATCAAAACCACACTCAGATACCACCTCACTCCAGTCAGAGTGGCTAAAATGAACAAATCAGGAGACTATAGATGCTGGCGAGAATGTGGAGAAATGGGAACCCTCTTGCACTGTTGGTGGAAATGCAAACTGGTGCAGCCGTTCCGGAAAACAGTGTGGAGGTTCCTCAAATAATTAAAAATAGACCTGCCCTATGACCCAGCAATAGCACTGTCAGGAATTTACCCAAGGGATACAGTAGTGCTGATGCATAGGGGCACTTGTACCCCAATGTTTATAGCAACACTTTCAACAATAGCCACATTATGGAAAGAGCCTAAATGTCCATCAACTGATGAATGGATAAAGAAGTTGTGGTTTATATACACAATGGAATACTATGTGGCAATGAGAAAGAATGAAATATGGCCTTTTGTAACAACATGGATAGAACTGGAGAGTGTTATACTAAGTGAAATAAGTCATACAGAGAAAGACAGATACCATAAGTTTTCACTCCTATGTGGATCCTGAGAAGCTTAACAGAAGACCATGGGGGAGGGATAGGGGGGGAAAAAAGGTTAGAGAGAGAGGGAACCGAAACATAAAAGACTCTTAAAAACTGAGAACAAACTGAGGGGCTGATAGGGGGTGGGAGGGAGGAAAAGGTTGGTGATGGGTATTGAGGAGGACACCTGTTGGGATGAGCACTGGGTGTTGTATGGAAACCAATTTGACAATAAATTTCAATATTAAAATTTACAATATTAAAAAAATAAAACTACTTGAAATTAGAATTTACAAAGATTAAATATTTTCAGGAGACAACTAAATTATGTAAACATGTTAAAGGAAATATCCTGTTGTTTACTCATCTGATAGGAATCTGAACCATTATAACCAAGAATGCGAATCTCATATAAAATATCTCCTATTGTTACCTATCTTGCTACCATTCACATTCTGCTTCCCTATTCCATCATTGTTAACATTAGTATAAAATGGCTTCAGGTTTCCAGTTTGGCATGTAAGGAGTTTAGAAATTGCCATTCTATCTTAATAATAAGTAAAGCTGAACAAACTGAAAATATCAACAACCCTTCTTAGAAGTGAAATCACAAGGCAAATCACTGCCCCCCAAATTGGAAAGATATGCAGAAACAAAGAATCACAACTCACAAGGGCAGAAACCCACTGGCAGAAACCTCCTCAGGAACCAGTGATGGGGGCAGGAAAACCTGAACTGTGATTGATTAATTATTGTTGGAGGCTTAGTTTGGGTAACTCTGAGAGTTAAAAACTCCAGTAGGAGTTTTAACTTCAGAAGCCCTACTAGGTCCCACAGTGAACATTAGATAAAATGTTTCCATCAGGAGGAGAGGAAAAGTTAAATATTTTGAGTACACAAGAGAATTCTGTTCTTTCTTTGTTTTTTTAACATTTATTTATTTTTGGGGCGCCTGGGTGGCACAGTCGGTTAAGCGTCCGACTTCAGCCAGGTCACGATCTCGCGGTCCGTGAGTTCGAGCCCCACGTCAGGCTCTGGGCTGATGGCTCAGAGCCTGGAGCCTGTTTCCGATTCTGTGTCTCCCTCTCTCTCTGCCCCTTGCCGGTTCATGCTCTGTATCTCTCTGTCCCAAAAATAAATAAACGTTGAAAAAAAAAATTAAAAAAAAAAACAACATTTATTTATTTTTGAGAGAGACAGAGTGCAAGCGGGGAAAAGGCAGAGATCCAGGGACACACAGAATCTGAAGCAGTCTCCAGGCTACAAGCTGTCAGCACAGAACCCAACAAGGGCCTGGAACCCACAAACCGTGAGATCATAACCTGAGCCAAAGTCTGTCACTTAACCACCTGAGCCACCCAGGTGCCCCATAGAGCATTCTTTTCTTAAAAAAGCCTTTCCTCAGATGAAACATTTTCTACCAGAGCCTAAACAACCTAGAGAGAGGGTAATAGCCAACTTCAGGCCACACTAGAAATTCTGCCCCACCTAAGGGAGGAAAACTGAGAAGCACTGATGAAATTCACAGTCCAGAGGCACAGGCTCACAAAAACTCCAACATCTAATCATAAGACTATAGAAGGCTTCCTCTTCCCCCACACCTTACCATTACAAAAGGCCTTTTTTCTGCTGTTTCTCTTACATAGTATATCATGTCCACTTTTCTTTTTTGTTAATGTTTATTTATTTGGGGTGGGGCACAGAGAGGGGGGGAAGAGAATCTGAAGCAAGTTCTGTGCTGACACCAGAGAGCCAGATGCAGGGCTCAAACTCACAAACCATGAGATCTTGACCTGAGCTGAAGTCACACGCTTAACCAACTGAGCCACCCAAGTGCCCCATGTCCACTTTTCAACAAAATTTACAAGGCACACCAGAAGGCAAAAAATACAGTTTGAAAAGACTGAACAAACATCAGAACCAGAGTCAGATATGACAGATATGATCAGACCAGGAATTTTTAAAACTATGATTAATATACTAAGGGTTTTTTTTTTAATTTTTTAATGTTTGTTTATTTTTGAGAGAGAGAGAGAGAGAGCGCACAGGGCAGAGGCAGAGAGAGAGGGAGACACAGACTCTGAAGCAGGCTCCAGTCTCTGAGCTATCAACACAGAGCCTGATGTGGGGCTGGAACCCACGAACTGCAAAATCATGACCTGAGCCGAAGTCAAGACACTTAACTCGGTGAGCCAGCTAGGCGCCCCTACTAAGGGTTTTAATGGGGAAAGAAGACAACGTGCAAGAAACAGATAATGTAGGGGCTCCTGGGTGGCGCAGTCGGTTAAGTGTCCAACTTCAGCCAGGTCATGATCTCATGGTCCGTGAGTTTGAGCCCCACGTCAGGCTCTGGGCTGATGGCTCAGAGCCTGGAGCCTGTTTCCGATTCTGTGTCTCCCTCTCTCTCTGCCCCTTCCCCGTTCATGCTCTGTCTCTCTCTGTCCCAAAAATAAATAAACATTGAAAAAAAGATTAAAAAAAAAAGAAACAGATAATGTAAGCAGAGAAATGGAAATTCTAAGAAAAAATAATAAAGAAATGCTAGAAGTCAAATACATCCTAACAGAAATAAAGAATACTTTAGATGGGCTCACTAATTGATTGGAAATGACTAGGGAAAAAAAATCTCTGTGTCACAGGAAAGGATACAAAGATAAATATGATCTCACTTATATGGAATCTTGAAAACAAAACAAAGTGTGTGTGCGTGCACACACACACACACACACACACACACACACACACCCAAGCTCATGGATAAAGAGAACAGATTCATGGCAACCTGAGGCAGGAGACAAAGGATGGGTGAAATAAATAAAAGGAGTCAAAGGTATAAATTTCCACTTATAAAGTAAGTCATGAGAATGTAACAGACAGCATAGTGACTTATGCTTAATAATACTGTATTCATAGTTGAAAGTAGCTAGAGTGGGTCATGAAAATTCTCATCAAGAGAAAAAATCTATATGTATGATGATGGATGTTAACTGCACTTATTGTAATGATCATTTTGCAATACAAATATTGAATGATTTTGTTGTATACCTAAAACTAATATGGTGTTATGTCAGTTATACCTCAGTTTAAAAAAAAAAGAATCTGATGCTTGATGATATGACAATAAAAACTTCAAAACTGAAAGCTAAAAGAAAAACACTGAAAAAAATAGAATATCCAAGAACTGTAGGACAACTAAAAATGTGTGACATATGGATAATAAAAACACCAAACGATGAAGAAAGAGGAAAACTAACAGAAGCAATATTTGAAGCAATAATGACTGAGAATTTCCCCCAAATTAATGTCAGACACCAGACCACAGATCAAGGAAGTTCAGAGAATATCAAGCAGAGTAAATGCCAAACAAAAAACAAAATGCAAAACTACAATTATGCATATCACATTCAAATTTGAGAAAATCAAAGGTAAAAAGATCTTGAAAGAAGTCAGAGGAAAAAAAATACTCTTTGCCTATGAAGAAGCAAAAAAAACAAAAATCTGACTTCTCAGAAACCATACAAAGAAGAGAATGGAGTGGAATATTTAAAGCGTTAAAAGAAGAAAAACACCAATCTAGACTTCTGTATCCTGAGAGATTATCCTTCAAAAGTAAAGAAGAAATAAAGACTTTCTCAGATAAACGAAAAAATGAGGAAGTGTGTTGCCAATAGACCTACCTTGAAAGAAATGTTAAAAGTTCTTCAGAGAGAAGGAAAATAAAACAGGACAGAAACTTGGATCTACATGAAAAATGGAAGTGCATAAAAGAATGGACAAGTGAAGGAAAAAATAAAAAGTTTTATTTTTCTTACTGTAATTGATCTAACAGACAACATTTATTCAAAACAATAATGGCAACAGTGTATTCAATGTACTGATGCCTGTGTGTGTGTGTGTGTGTGTGTGTGTGTGTGTGTGTGTTTATGTATGACAGCAATGATACAAGGGACAGGAATGAAGAATTCGGATTATTTTATTTTTACGTTACTCATACTACTCATGAAGTGGTACAGTATCATTTGAAATGAATTTTGATTAGTTGTAAACATATATTGCAAACTCAGCGAAACCACTAACAAAGGTTTTAAAAGAAGAATAATTGATGCTAAAAAAAAGGAAAGAAATTGCCAAAATTGAAGCAACCAAACCACCAAAATTCCTTCAGTTGGTGAATGGAAAAAGAAATGGTGGTACACCCAGACAATGGAATATTATTCAGGACTGAAAAGAAATGGATTATCAATCCATGAAAAGACACAGAGGAACCTTAAATGCATAGTACTAAATGAAAGAAACCAATTTGAAAAGGCCACACACTGTATGATTTCAATGATGTGACATTCTGGAAAAGGCAAAAATATGGGGACAATAACAAAATCAGGAAGACAAAAGATCAGGAGTTTAAGGAGAGGGAGGGATGCATAGGCAGAGCACTGAGGATTTTTAGGTCAGTGAAGCTATTCTGTATGATACAGCAGTAATGCATACATGTCCTTATATACTTGTCAAAACCCATATAATATACAGCACTGAGAGGGAACTCTAATGCAAACTATGGACTTTGGGTGATAATGATGTTTCAGTATAGGTTCATCTATTATAACACTGTATGTAACATCTATATGACATCTACTATAACACTGTAGTGTGGGATGTTGATAGTGAAAGAGGCTCTCAGAAGTAGAGCATATATGGGAACTCTATGCTTTCATTTCAATTTTTCTGTGAGACTGAAACTTGCTGGGGCCCGAGCTATCCAAGGAGCCTGATGGCAGGGCCCGGGCGGTGGACGGATCGGGACTGAATGGCGGCCCACCGAAAGTGAAGCTTCTTGTACTCCTGCTTTTATGTAATTTGGCCTTAGCGTTGGTCGGGGCAGCCCCCCTACCAATCAAAGTACCTGAGGAATTTTCAGTTGGGGAATTGCCCATGACAGGCTCCCCGGGAATGGAACCATCAGGGAAAGAAAGAAGAGTCCGCAGGGAAATTAATGCAGACCTACATCCAGCCCTTGCCACCCCCTACGAAGACTCCTCTACCTAAAGGAAGGATAGCCCCATATATTTCCCAGCCAAGGAGGGGGACAAATGGGTTTGAAATGCCCACTCCAGCAACAAAGGAATGTATCTATGGATACAAGTTACTCCAACCCCTAGGCCCACTTGGCCCCCAGGAGGCATTCCAGATGATAACTGGACCTGGTGGGTTAAGGTACAGAATGGTTCATTAGTTCCTAGGTATACATTGTCTCTCTGGGAGCACATAAGGCGTGTGTTCCCAGGGCCCTCTTGGCTCCCTCCCGGCACCCCAGACCAAAGCGAATACTTTTGTCCCTTGTACCGCAAATGGGACAAAGGAACAATTTAGAAGTCATGTCCTTGTAAAACATCCCACTTGAGGTGTTGAGCGCTAGATGACCTTGAAAGGGTAGGAGGGAAGGTTACAAGAAAATAACTATGTTGTTCCTTTATGGGTGATCACACAAAGGAACATTTTTAGAATTAGGTAATGCGGAGAAACATAGATAACGCATGCTACAAGGAATTTGCTAACAAATATAATGCCACGCTTGCTACAGTAAAGCAGCCAGTCTAACACACTGCTGTTGTCTGTGTCCATTTTATTTTTGTTTTATTTTATTTTCACTTTTTTGCCGATGCCATTCATCCTTCGGGAACCCCTGTACCTGCTGGAGCTCTGGCGAAACTGCTCTTAAAAAACTAATTTTATTGGGGCGCCTGCGTGGCTCAGTAGGTTAAGCAGCTGACTTCGGCTCAGGTCATGATCTCGCAGTCCGTGAGTTCGAGCCCCACGTCGGGCTCTGTGCTGACAGCTCAGAGCCTGGAGCCTGTTTCAGATTCTGCGTCTCCCTCTCTCTGACCCTCCTCTGTTCATGCTCTGTCTCTCCCTGTCTCAAAAATAAGTAAAACGTTAAAAAAAAAAACTAACTTTGTTAATGACATAATTAATATAAACCATATCTCATCCTTCAAGAGCTAGGATCTCTAACTGCCAAACAAATGCAAACTAATAAACTAATCTGTACCATTGAAAGCATTGTCTGTTGTGTTGAATAGTTGGAAAATCATCAGGAAAAGGACAGCCACTCAATTCTTCACTGAAAAAAACAAACAAACAAACAAAACACTTACGCACATCAGCTCCAGGTGTGGTTGAGAAAAAAGTCTAGCAATGAACGTGACACGGGGAACTAGAAATGAAGCCAGAGTCACAAAGAAAAGAAGTAATGAGAGTGTCCTATACAACCAGGAAAAGGGATATAATGAAGGGTGAGAAGGAAGTGATAGCATGATAACTTTGAAAACAGCAACTTCATGCAGTCTATTCACTACTTGTTTGATAATGAGGAATTTTTATGTGTATCATTTGACATCTCTAATCCTTTCATCATACATGTAAAATGAAAATAATAATAGACATTCTACTTGCCTGGGTTATGAGCTTTAAACTAGAGAAAACGTGAATTCTTTCAATACAGCATTTACTGAACAGCACTTTATTTGTTCTCATATCTGTCTAACTGAACTGGAGTGTCTTGAGTGCAGGGACTTCGTGTCCTCTTCTCTCTAATCTTACCTTTAAATATAGTGTCTGCCATGTAGTGAGCTTAATACATACTCATTGAAGACAAGAAGACAGGAAGAAGGGAGGGAGGGAAGGAGGGAAAAAAAAGGAAGGGGGGAGCCAAGAAGGGAGAAAATAAGGGAAGTAATAAAGGAAGGTGGGAGAGAGGGAAGGAAGCAGAAATTAAAGAAAGATGGGAGGAAAGGAGGAAGGCTGGCTTTAATGATCCAGGAAAGAAAAACTGGGACAAAATTCACCAATACCCAAAGTCCTTTGTCTAGAAGAGGTAAGAGACTATGGTTGAAAGGAGCAAAGATATATAATTGATCTTACAGACGAATGAAGTAGGGATAAAAGGGGAATTTCAAGGGGTGCAAATAATGATTATATTTGTGGCACTTCATAAGCATGTGTGCCTAATTAGTCTTAACAATTTTTTAGTCCATTTACCCCATTGCCCTTCAGGGTTTCAGGGCAATAAATTATAATGCATTTGTCCTGTACCCCTATAAAATTATATAAACATTTATATCCTTCTCTATTCCACAGAGAAAGCGAGGCAGCAATTTTGGCATAGAATAAGGTCTTTCTATGAGCATATCATATTTTTAAATCCCATTGCAAAGAGACATATCCTGAGTGAATATATTTCTGTCTATACATAGCAGTTTAACAGAGGGTAAAGCAGTCTGTGGAGAAACAGCTGTTTGGTCTCTCTCTGCCTCTATATCTCTTACACACATACCCCTTTTAATAGTTTATCAAAATAAATGAATTTCTCCAATAGATAATCACCCTTCCCCCAAATTTAAATCTAGTATTTTAGCTCCTAACAATTTACTTATCTATTCTCTTTTCTAACAAAAAGGAATATACTACCTATTTTACACAAGTCTGTGTGTCCTTTTTGCTCATATGAAAATAAATGTTTCTCTTTTTTTCCTTCATCCTTTTTGGAAGACTCTAAAATTTTATTACTTTGGCTTTAACTCTGCACTTTCTTCCTTTATGCACTATTTCTTTTCTTGTTTTATTTCTTGCATCCTCCTCTAGTCCCTGATGGAAGGAAGATTACCACCCCTGACTCAAGCACGCATGACCTACTGGCCTCAACAGCTACCACTGATTTAAGTAGGGCCTAGCCGCAATGTCACCTTTCTTAGGAGGAACATATACCAAAGCTGCAGCCTGGCCCTTGAGAGGAATACCAAATTTGAACTGGGGATACCTGAGCTGCTCTCTTCTCTACCCTAATGCAATTCATCACTGCCAGCATGATTTCAGCAAGGGCATCCAGAAAAAAATATGTCCCAGTGTCCCCTGCTCCCTCTGTTTTCATGCTTATGTTTTCAAATACTATAGAAGCCCCCAAGCTACATTACAGTTTTCTGGATCCTTATAAACTGAAATATTCTGTTTTCTTTATATAAAATACCTTTGATGAAAAGGTTATGCATTGTTTATTTTCATTTCTGAAGACATCTACTGCTAGCATCATTGAGTTAGAAATAAAAGTGCCCCAGTGAAATATCTTACTGTGAATGCTTCCTGGATTCATCTTCTATTTCTGTGATACTGCTGACCTCTGGCGTTCAGAACATTGATATTTTCTTTAACTTCATTTGTAGTAACTCTTTTTTCAAGCTTTCTTCTGAGGTTTGGCTCTTCTATTAATGAAATCTGAAAAAATTCCAAATTCAATAATAAATAATTGCCTTTTAATAAGAGAATGGAATCTGAGAATTAACGTTTCAGGAATTCTTAAAATACGAATTTTTAGAAAAAAGATAGAAACATTTTCAATTGTCATCAGAGACATTCCCTTTGAAGCATCTCAAACTGAACACAGTCCAAAACCAAACTTCCCATTTCTCTTATAGCCTCCAGCCTTCCATTTTCTCATACTAAAATCCTTGGAGTCAGCCTGACTTCTCTGTTTCTCCCCCATTAAAAATCCATGAGAAATCTTGTGGCTTTCACTGCTGCACACATTAGAATTCAGCTACTTGTCACACTCTTGCCACCACCACTTTGTCCCAAACTACATGCTCTCCCACTGGGATTATGGTGATAGCATTCTAACTGGTGTCCGGGAGGCTATAGATCCCTTCCTATTTGGACTTTGTTCTCTTTAGCAGCCACCATGGTCCTTTAGAAATAGAAAATAGATTGTGGTATTCTTGTGCTCAAAACCCTCAAATGGCTTCCAGGGCTCTCAGAGAAAAGGCTGAGGTCTGGAGATACCAACATATCCCTATCTAACCTGTCTCCATAGCCCCACTTCCTAACTTCATTTTCATGCATCAGCCCCTGCCCCCCCCCCCACACACACACACCATCTAGACACACTGACTTCTTTGGCTATTCCCTTTTTTTTTCTTTCTAAAGTGTAGCTATTAGAAAATTTTATTAGTTAATGAATTTATTTATTTATTTTTGTTTCAGGTTTTAATTTAAATTATTGTTATTTAACATGTAGTGTAATATTGGTTTTAGGAGTAGAATGTAGTGATTCATCACTTACCTATAACACCCAGGGCTCATCACTACAATTTCCCTCCTTAATACCCATTGCCGATTTAGCCTATCTCCCCACCCACCTCTTCTCCAGCAACCATCAGTTTGTTCTCTATAGTTAAGTGTCTCTTATGGTTTGACTGTCTCTCTTTTTTCTCTTCCCCTATGTTCATCTATTTTGTTTCTTATATTCCACATATGAGTGAAATCATATGGTATTTGTCTTTCTCTGACTTGTTTCATTTAGCGTAATACTCTTGAGTTCCATCCACATCATTGCAAATGGCAAAATTTCATTCTTTTTGATGGCTGAGTAATATTCCATTATATATCTGTATCAATATTGATATTGATATCAATATCGATATAGATAGATAGATATAGATTCCACATCTTCTTTATCCATTCATCAGTCAATGGACATTTAGGATCTTTCCATAATTTGGGTATAAACATCAGGGTGCATGTGTCCCTTCAATCAGTATTTTTGTATCCTTCGGGTAAATACCTAGTAGTACAATTGCTGGATGGTAGGATAGTTATATTTTTAACTTTTTGAGGAACCTCCATACTGTTTTCCAGAGTGGCTGCAGTTTTCATTCCTACCAACAGTGTAAGAGGGTTCCCCTTTCTCCCCATCCTCACCAAAATATGTTGTTTCCTGAGTGGTTAGTTTAGCCATTCTGACAGGTGTGAGGTGATATCTCATTGTAGTTCTGATTTGTATTTCACTGATGATGAGTGATGTTGAGCATCTTTTCATGTGTCTGTTAGCCCTCTAGATGTCTTCTTTGGAAAAATGTCTATTCTTATCTTCAAAGCCATCTCTTTGAAAAGCAACCATCAAGAAAGATAGTGCCCCATCTCCCAGTCTCCCTCTCCTAGGGAGAATAAGAGACTAACTTCCATGTTCTACATTGGAACACCACTTCCTGTCCATGAAGATATGAAAAAGCTTGCTTTCCTTTGGGTAAAGCCAATTAATGGACATCGATTGGGTATGATCTCAACAACCCAGCTCTTAAAAATCTCCAGTCCTATGTGGAGTTCAATCTCTCTTCCCCTTTACAATAGTCTTAAATAAAATATTCTTTGCCTACTTAACTTTGTAGGGTACAAGTTTTCTTTAATAACACCAAGCACACTAATAACTTAGGCTCTTGGTATTTATTATTCCCTCTGTCTGGCATATGTTGATGGTTATATGTCTGCACGACTTGTGTGCTCACTTCCTTCAGACCTTTGTTCAAAATGCTGCCCTGTGAGCTCCCCTACCCTACATAAAATGGTAAATTCTACCCCTCAAATATTCTACACACTTTAATTTGCTTTATCTTTCCCCATAGAATTTATTTTTATATTAACTTATAATTTATTCATTGTCTGTCTGTCTCTCCCCAATACTAGAAAAGGTCCATGAAGGCAGGAATTTTTTTCTCTTTTTTCTGGTTTGTTTACTGTTGCTGTATCACTGACATTTTGATAAAGGTATTGAGGAAGTGCTCAAGTAAATATTTGTTGCACGAAAAAGCAAAAATGAATTGAGAAATCAATGGCTATCAGTGCCTTTTTGTGTTTTTAGAGGCAAAACCTAAGTTCGAACTTTAATAATTCAGTTATTCAAATCTTGGTTAATTCCTAACATAAACAGGCTGAGCACCTTCATTGGTATAGTTTGTGAAATAAATATGTGAATGCATTTGAAATGGAATTTCACCGAGGACACAGACGGATATGAAGTAAAATAAGAAAAGGTGATAATTAAAAATCAGATTCCATTAGAAAAAACACACACTTCATAGGCTTATCACTTCTGCTTTGCTTTCTCTGAATTTCTGATTCAACAACTATTGAAGAATCTATAAAATGAAATTTTAGAAGACATAGCATTGAATAAAATATAGTTCCTATTCTAAAAGCTTATGTGCCTGGGTAGCTCAGTCAGTTAAGCATCTGACTTCAGCTCAGGTCACGATTTCATAGTTGTGAGTTTGAGCCCTGCCTGAGGCTCTGTGCTGACAGCTCAGAGCCTGGAGCCTGCTTTAGACTCTGTGTCTCCCCCTCTCTCTGCCTTTCCCCCACTTGTGCTCTGTCTCTCTCTCTCTCAAAAATAAACATTAAAAAATGTGAATAAATAAATATGTTGTAATAGGAAATAAAGCAACTTTGCAATGGAAAATATGGAGAAAGTTAAATAATGATAATTGAACACCTAAAGCAAAGTGGGAATATATTTGAAAAAAAACATTTCTGAACTGCCAATTAACTGGAATATTTGATAGAATATATAACAAGAGTAAAGATCTTTACTGTGCCCCGGCCAGCACTGCACTCATCACCCATCCCTAGGTCCTATAAAATAACACTATACTTCAGAGCAGAGAATAGTGGTCAGCAATCTGTCACCTAATTTGTGAAATGAAAGTCATTCTCCCTTAGCTTAGATCTCTCCAGTATTATTCAAAATAACAATAATAAGAGCTAATACACAGCAATTGCATACCATTTACCAGGTACTATTTAAAACACTTTAGTAGCACCTGGGCAGCTCTGTCTCAGGCTTAGGTCATGCTCTCCTGTTTTGTGAGTTCAAGCCCCACATGGGGCTCTGTGCTGAGAGCTCGGAGCCTGCTTGGGATTCTCCCTCTCTCTCTGCCCTTCCCCCAGTTGTACTCTCTCTCTGTCTCTCTGTCTCTCTCTCTCAAAAATAAACATTAAAAAAATGTTTTAAATACTTTACTTGGGTCATCTTATTGACTCCTCTCAACTCTGTAAGGTTGTATTATTAATGTCCTCATTTACATGCCAAGAGTCATATACCAGTAAGTGACAGGATCAGGACAATTACAAAAATCAGGTGAAGACAGTGGATAAATTATCATATAAAAATTGTATAGCTACTAGTTAAGAGAATAAATAGTAGTTAGTATACAAAATGCATAATTACCCTGTTTTCCACCAAAGGCCCTAAAATACCTATCTAAAGGGAAATGGATCATTAATATCCATTCACAGCTTGCCAGTGGATTTCCAAGACCCTTAAGAAGATTATTTATGACTCTCTCCTTTTGTAACCTATAATGAACTCATTCAAATCCTGTGGCCAATTTGAAACATTTTGCAGAGACCCTATTGCCAATGGTAGAGCATCCTTTATTTTAAAAAATAATCCTAACTGTTGGTCTGCAGCTGCAGATTGTAAAACATAAAAATTAAAATATGAATGCTCCAAGACCATTTTGAAACAACAAAGAGGGAAAGTTGCATTAACCTGAATAGAAGGTAAGAACATAGCATCTAGAATCAAAAAGTCTTAGGTTTAAAATGGAACCTGACACTTAGTGGATGTTGACTTGAGCAACTTACTGAACTATTTGGAACTGAGGTTTTCTCATAAAGTAAGAAGGTAAAATTGGTGCATATTTCAAAGAATATTATGAGAATTAAATTCAATAAGACATGTAATTCACTGAGCATATGCCTATCATGGAATGAGTACCCTGTAAGTTACTGTTATTCCTTGCATTATTGCTGCTATTTTTTGCACAATCAACATATAGCACTTCAATAAAATATAATTTTTATGAGAGATATAAATTATTATTATTTTTGTTAATGTTTATTTATCTTAGAGAGTGCAAGAGGGGGAAGGCAGAGGGAGAAGGGGGCAAAGAATCTGAAGCAGGCTCCAGGCTCTGAGGTGTCAGCACAGAGCTGCATGGGGTACTTGAACTCACTGACCACGAGATCATGACCTGAGCCGAAGTAAGATGCTTAACCAACTGAGCCACCCAGGCGCCCCTATAAATTATTATTAACTATAGTATTATAGAATTTATTAGAAGTTAATTTTCAACTTTAGAAAAATATTAAAACTTATTATAATATGCTCTTATTTGGTTTTATTCTTTTTTTGTTTCTTTTTCTGATAGAATGTAATCTCACTGAAGACAGAGATTGAGTCTCCTTCATTTGATTCAACAAATCTTTATTTATTGCCTGCTGTTTGTCAGCCATCATTCTAGGCTCAGAGAAATCAATAATTAACTAAAAAGAAAATTTTCTTACCTTCATGAAGCTTATTTTAGGGTAAAAACTGACAATAAACAAATAAGCGTACTGTATATAATATATAGTTAAAGTGATGTTCCCAATATCTAAATAGGAACTGGTTCATATAGACACTCAATCTGAATTAAATTCAATTTTATTATTTTATTTTTTTATTTTTCAACGTTTATTTATTTTTTGGACAGAGAGAGACAGAGCATGAACGGGCGAGGGGCAGAGAGAGAGGGAGACACAGAATCGGAAACAGGCTCCAGGCTCTGAGCCATCAGCCCAGAGCCTGACGCGGGGCTTGAACTCCCGGACCATGAGATCATGACCTGGCTGAAGTCGGACGCTTAACGACTGGGCCACCCAGGCGCCCCCAATTTTATTATTTTAAATAATGTCTTCAGAACATGGAAAATATGTAGAGGGATACCGGAGTGAGCTCTTTCCAGCTAGGAGAGCCCATTGTAAACATTTCTTCCGAATTCTGCGTTCAATGACTTAACTTTTGCAGCTTTAAATTAGTCTATTAGGTGTTTTTATGCTACAAATCCCACCAATGGAACAAATTGCAGATAATTTTCCTGAGAACAAGTTGTTAAACATTTATCATCACACCATCTGATCAAGGGTGACCAAGTGTGGAATCTGAACTTTATGTACTTCTGAAAATAAGTAACCCTTAGTATATCACATTAATATATTAATGTATTTCAGATAATAAAATTTACAAATTAGGTAACAATGTTACTCTGAAGATGATTCAAAAAATATATGCTATATATAAATAGAATTATTTTTTTCCCAAAAATAGGACCCATGGAAGAAGCAGGTCATGGATAACCCATAAAATCAACAAACTAACAAATGCTTCCTATTTAATTTTAAATATATCTTTCTGATAAACAATTTGTGTTTTGAATAAGAATTTACTTAGTGTGATGTTAAACATTTTATGTACTTAAAAATATAATAACCTGCTATTTATAAAGGGAATAGAGAAGTTCTGGGTGTCAGAAATCAGCATATTTGAAATTATTTTCCTGTGTAAAAATCATTTAGTAAACTTTATGAAGATCTGTGATGTCCTAGCCCAGGGCTAGAAATTTCCCAGGACCACATACCTGGGGAGCATAAATTATTAAATCATAATTTTAAAAAGAAAAATGAAAGCACTTTAAATTCTTCTACAATCTGTGGCTTATTTTATTTTAATTTTTTAAACATTTATTTATTTTTGGGAGGTAGAGAGAGACAGCATGAACCAGGGAGGGGCAGAGAGAGGGAGACACAGAATCCGAAGCAGGCTCTAGGCTCGGAGCTGTCACTACAGAGCCCAATGCGGGGCCGGAACTCACAGACCGTGAGATCATTACCTGAGCTGAAGTCAGACACTCAACCGACTGAGCCAACCAGGCACCCCAAATCTGTGATTTATTTTTTAAATTTTAGTGGTATAACTTATAAAATGTATCTTGTTATTATGTTTTAGATTTATATTCCTATTAAATATTTGATATAGATTTATTTCTGAATCAAACATTTAAAAAAGGAAAACATTTGTGTATCCTTAGCCACCAGGAGATCTCATAGAAGAGGATAAATGAGTCTGAGAGTTATCAATCTGTTCTCAAAAACAACTTCAAACTGTATTTCTAGCCTATGCCCCAGCTGAAACATCCAGACCTTATTATATTTAGCTCAATAGTAATAAACAGTTACCATTTATGAAAAAACACCCCTACCCCAGAAAAAACTCTTGACACTTCATATATTATCTCTAATGTGCATAACAATCTGTCAGGGAACCCTAATATTACAAATGAGGAAATTTGTATGCAGAGATTAAGTATTTTCTCTTAGGTCAAACAACTAGCAAATGATAAACCCAGGAGCCTAAAAAATGCCCTTTTGGCTCCAAAGCTTATGTGAGTTTATTGAACTTATTGGTAATTACCTACTTTTCCTGCTTAATCACTCTTAATTTGTTCTATGCCAGTCTTTTCTCCTGGGGGTGGGAGGGGGGAGAGAAAATAAACATCAATTTGGCAATGGGGCAATTATCTCCATAAACACTACCATCCAAAACCAACTCAAACAGATTGAATTGGAACCAAAAGTTCTCCCAGCTTTACTGTGGATGATCTGTTTTGATTAGCTTACAAATGGTACAAATTGTTCTTTTGAGTTTATGCCAGGAGCAAAGAAGTTGTGGCTTTTTTTATTTTTTATTCATTTATTTATTTATTTATTTATTTATTTATTTATTTATTTATTTATCTAGCCAATAGTTGTAAGTAAAGAGAAACTCTCTAGCTAGGACTTTCACTTCCAGGTCAAATGACAGCCTCTAGTAAAAGCAGCCGAAAATCATTTTCAAAGGAAAGACTGTCTACAGTAAACTTTTCTTAAAGGTAGCATACACATACCCTAAGATTAGAGTTGAAAACAAGTTATTTGGGTCCCTCAAGTCAACCTAAGAAAAAAGAATTTAGGTAAAAATAGTCGTACTGAAATAATTTATATGCAATCTAGGAATGATGAATTAAATAAAAAGAGAGATACTATGAAACACACAGCCCCATAAGTCATAAATATCAGAGGGCTAGTGCCTACTTTCTTATAAATCCAAGCGAGTTAACATATAGTATAATAATGGTTTCAGGGGTAGAATTTAATGATTCATCACTTACATATAGCACCCAGTGCTCATCCCAATGTCTGCCCTCCTTAATGTCCATCACCCATTTAGCCCATCCCCCCACCTAATACCCTGCCAGCAACCCTGAGTTTGTTTGTTGTATTTAAGAGCTTATGGTTTGCCTCCCTTTGTGTTTTTATTTCATTTTTCTTCCCTTTCCCCTATGATCATCTGTTTGGCTTCTTAAATTCCATATGAATGAAGTCAATATGATATTTATCTTTCTCTGACTTATTTTGTTTTGCATAATACATTCTAATTCCATTCATGTTGTTACAAATGGCAAGATAACATTCTTTTAGGTCGCCAAGTAATGTTTCATTGTATGTGCATATACCACATCTTTATCTATTCATCTGTCAATGGACATTTGGGCTCTTTTAATAATTGGGCTATTGTTAATAGTGCATGTGCCCCATATAATCAGCATTATTTTATTCTATGAATAAATACCTAGTAGTGCAATTGCAGAGTCGTAGGGAAGCTCTATTTTTATTTTTGGGGGGATTTCCATGCTGTTTTCCAGAGTGGCTTTACCAGTTTGCATTCAAACCAGCAGTGCAAAAGTATTCCCCTTTCTTTGCATCCTCACCAGCATCTGTTATTTTCCTCAGTTGTTAATTTTAGCAGTTCTAACAGGTGTAAGTTGATATCTCATTGTGGTTTCAATTTGTAATTCCCTGATGATGAGTGATTTTGAGCATCTTTTCATGTCTATTAGCCATCTGAATGTCTTCTTTCAAAACTGTCTGTCCATGCCTTTTGCCCATTGCTTCATTGGATTATTTGGGTTTTGGGGGTATTGAGTTTGATAAGTTCCTTATAGATTTTGGACACTAACCATTTATCTGACATGTCATTTGAAAATATCTTCTCCCATTTCGTTGGCTGTCTTTTCATTTTGTGGATTTGTTTCCCTCGTTGTGCAGAAGGTTTTTATCTTGATGAGGTCCTAATAGTTTGTTTTTGTTTTTGTTTCCTGTGACTGAGAGACAGTCTGGTAAGAAGTTGCTGCAGCTGAGGTCAAAGAGGTTGTTGCCTGTTTTCTCCTCTAGGATTTTGATGGCTTCCTGTCTCACATTTAGGTATTTCACCCAATTTGAGTTTATTTTTGTGTGTGGTGTAAGAAAGTGGTCCAGGGTCATTCTTGTGCATGTCACTATCCAGTTTTCCCAACAGCATTTGCTGAAGAGGCTGTCTTTTTTCCACTGGGTATTCTTTCCTGCTTTGTTGAAGATTAATTGGCCATATGTTTGTGGGTATGTTTCTGGGTTCTGTATTCTGTTCCACTGATCTAAGTGTCTGTTTTTGTGCTAGTACCATACTGTCTTATGATTACAGCTTTATAATATAGCTTGATGTCCAGAATTCTAATGTCTCCAGGTTTTTCTTTTTCGACATTACTTTGGCTATTCAGGATCTTTTCTGGTTCCATACAAATTTTAGAATTGTTTGTTCTAGCTCTGTGAAGAATGCTGGTGTCATTTAATAGGGATTGCATTGAATGTGTGGAATACTTTGGGTAGTGTAGACATTTTAACAGATGTTCTTCCAATTTATGCGCATGGAAGGTTTTTTCATTTCTTTGTGACCTCTTCAGTTATTTCCATAAGTTTTCTATAGTTTTCAGGATACAAATCTTTTAATTCTTTGGTTAAGTTTATTTCTAGGTATTTTATGGTATTTGGTACGATTGTAAATGGTATCAATTCTTTTATTTCTCTTTCTCCTGCTTCATTATTGGTGTATAAAAATGTTACTGACTTCTGTATGTTGCTTTGGTATCCTGTGACTTTGCTGAATCCATGTATCAGTTCTAGAAGTTTTTTGGTGGGGTCTTTCAGGTTTTCCATGTAGAGTGTCATGTTATCTGTGAAGACTGAAAGTTTGACTGTTTCCTTGCCAATTTGGATTGCTTTTATTTCATTTTGTTGTCTGATTGCTGAGGCTAGGACTTCCGACACTATGTTGAACAACAGTGGGGAGAGTGGGCATCCTTATCGTGTTCCTGACCTTAGGGGGAAAGCTCTCAGTTTTTCCCCATTGAAGATGATATTAGCTGAGGATCTTTCGTATATGGCCTTTATGATGTTGAGATATGTTCATTCTATCCCTACATTCTTAAGGGTTTGATGCTGTATTTTGTCAAATGCTTTTTCTATTGAGAGGATCATGTGATTCTTATCCTTTCTTTTATTCATGTGATGTATCACATTGATTGATTTGTGGATATTGAACCACCCCTACAGCCCAGTAATAAATCCCTCTTGATCATGGTGAATAATTCTTTTAATGTGTTGTTGGATTGGGTTTGCTAGTATCTTGTTGAGAATTTTTGAATCCATGTTCATCAGGGAAATTGGTCTATAGTTCTCCTTTTTGGTGGGGTCTTTGTCCAGTTTTGGAATCCAGGTGATGCTGGCCTCATGGAATGAGTTTGAAAGTTTTCCTTCCATTTCTATTTTTTGGAATAGCTTCAAAAGAATCTTCTTGGTAGATAGACCCCTTAATTATGATATAATGCCCTTCTTCATCTCTTATTACAGTCTTATTTTAAAATATAGTTTGTCTGATATAAATATGGCTTCTCTGGCTTTTTTTTTGACATTCATTAGCATAATAGATGGTTCTCCATGCCCTTACTTTGAATCTTCAGGTGTCTTTAAGTCTAAAATGAGTCTCTTGTAGGTAGCATATAGATGAGTATTATTTTTTTATCCATTCTGATACCCTATGTCTTTTGATTAGAACATTTAGTCCATTTACATTTAGAGTGAAAGATATGAGTTTAGTGCCATTGTGTTGCCTATTGAGTTGGTGTTTCTGGTGATGTTCTTTGGTCCTTTCTAATCTTTGTTGCTCTTGGTCTTTTTTGTTTTGTTCTGTTTTTTTTTTCTCCATTCAAAGAGTCCCCCTTAAAATTACTTGCAGGGCTGGTTTAGCAGTCATGAACTCGTTAAATTTTATTTGTCTGGGAAACTCTATCTCTCCTATTTTGAATGACAGCTTTGGTGGATAAATAATTCTTGGCTGCATATTTTTCTTATTCATCACGTTGAATATATCCTGCCATTCCTTTCTGGCCTGCCAAGTTTCTGTGGTCATATCTACTGCAAATCTGATCTGTCTTCCCTTGTAAAAGTCCTTGTATGTTTCCTTCTTCCCTTGTAAAAGTCCTTGTTAAGGACTTTTTTTCTCTTGCTGTTTTCATGATTCTTTCCTTCTCTGTATATTTTGGGAGTTTGACTATGATATTTCTTGGTGATGGTCGTTTTTTGTTGAATGTAATGTGTGTTCTCTATGCTTCTTGGATTTTGATGTCTGTTCTTTCCTCAGATTAGGAAATTTTTCATGTATAATTTGCTCACATAAACTGTCCTTTTTTTCTCTCTCTTCATCTTCTGGGACTCCTATGATTCAAATGCTATTCTTTTTTAATAAGTCACTGAGTTATTAAAGTCTTGTATCATAATCTTTTGCCTTTGTTCCCCTTTTTTTCTGCTTCATTATTTTCTATAATTTTATCTTTGTATCACTGATTCACTGCTCTGCTTCATCCATCCTTGCCATCATGGCAGCCATTGGAGATTGCACCTCAGTTATACCATTTTTAATTTCACCCTGACTAGATTTAATTCTTTTATCTCCCCCAGAAAGGGATTCTCTGTGGTCATCTGTGCTTTTTTCAACCCCAGCTAGTATTCTCATAGTCATGGTTTTAAATTCTAGGTCATACATCTTACTTATATCTGTTTTGATTAAATCCCTGACCATCATTTTTTCCTGTTCTTTCTTTCCAGGTGTGAGAAAGCTTTTTATTTTGATGTAGTCCCAATACTTTATTTTTGCTTTTGTTTCCCTTGCCCCTGGAGATATGTCTAGAAAAACATCACCACAACTGATGCGTTCTCTTGTAGAATTTTTATGATTTCATGTTTCACATTTAGATCGTTAATCCATTTTGAGTTTATTTTTGTTTATGGTGTAATAACTGATCTAGTTTCATTCTTTTGCATGAAGATGTTCAATTTTCCCAACACCATTTACTGAAGAGACTTTTCGTCATGTTCTTGCATCATTTGCCAAAGATTCATTGATTATATAAGCATGGATTTATTTCTGGGGTGTCTATTCTGTTCCATTGATCTATGTGTCTGTTTTTGTGCCAGTACCATGCTGTTTTTATTACTATAGCTTTGTAGTATATCATGAAATCTAGGATTGTGATACTTCCAGTTTTGTTCTTCTTTTACAAGATTGCTTTGGCTATTTATGGTCTTTTGTGGTTCAATACAAATTTTATTTTATGTTATTTTATTTTATGTTATGTTATGTTATGTTATTTTTTAATATTTATTTCTTTTTGAGAGAGAGAGAGAGAGAGAGAGCGCGCACAGACAGAGTAGGGGTAGAGAGAGAAGGAGACACAGAATCCAAAGCAGACTCGAGGCTCCTAGCTGTCAGTATGGAGACAACACGAGGCTAGAACTCACAAACTGCAAGATCTTGACCTGAGCTGAAGTTGATGCTCAACCGACTAAGCCATCCAGGAGCCTCATTCCCTAAAAGTTTTTAAATTATTTGTTCTAATTCTGTAAAAAATACTGTTGGCATTTTGATAGGGATTTCATTAGGTTTTTATATTTCTTTGGGTCTTATGGGCATTTTAACAATATTTGTTCTTCCAATCTATGAGCGTGGAATACCTTTTTTATTTCTTTGTGTCATCTTCAATTTCTGTCATCAATATTTTATAGTTTTTCAGAGTACAGGCCTTTAACTTCTTTGGTTAAGTTATTTCTAGGTATATTATTTTTGATGTAATTATAAGTGGGATTGTCTTCTCAGTTTCTCTTTCTGCTACATCATTATTATATATAGAAATGCAATGGATTTCTGTATATTGATTTTGTATCCTGTGACTTTACTGAATTCATTAATCAGTTTTAGTAGATTTTTGGTGGTGTCTTTAGGGTTTTCTATATATATCATCATGTCATCTGATAATAGTGAAAGATTCACTTATTCCTTACCAATTTGGATGTCTTTTATTTACTTTTCTTGTCTGATTGCTCTAGCTAAGACTTCTAATACTATGTTGAATAAGAATGGTGAGAATGGACATTCTTGTCTTGCTTCTGATCTTTGGGGGGAAATCTCTCAATTTTTCACATTGATATAATGTTAGTTGGAAGTTTTTCACGTATTCCCTTTATTATGTTGATGTATGTATCCTCTAAACTTACTTTGTTAAGGGTTTTTATCATGAATGGATATTGTATTTTATCAAATGTTTTTTCTGCATCTATTGAAATGATCATATGGTTTTTCTTTATCTTATATATGTAATCTATCACATTGATTGATTTGTGAATATTGAACCACAGTTGTATTCCGAGAATAAATCCTATTTGATTGTGGTGAATGATTTTTTTAGTGTATTGTTGGATTCAATCTGCTAATATTTTGTTGAAGATTTTTGCATCTATATTTGTTAGAGATATTGTCCTGTAGTTGTCTTTTTTTTTGTAGTGTCTTTATCAGAGTAATTCTGGCCTTATAGAATGAATTTGGAAGTGTCCCTTCCTCTTTTATTTTTTTAAAATAGTTTGAGAATAGGTATTAACTCTTCTTTAAATGGTAGAATTTAACTGTGAAGTCATCTGATCCTGGAGTTTTGTTTCTTGGGAGTTTTTTGATTACCAATTCAGTTTCATTGTTGGTAATTGGTTTGTTTAAAATTTTTATTTGTTTCTGATTCAGTTTGGGCAGGTTATATGTTTCTAGAAATTTACTTATTTCTTCTAGGTTGTCCAATTTTTTGGCACATAATTTTTCATAATATTCTGTTATAATTCTTTGTAATTCTGTAGTGTTAATTGTTATTTCTCCTCTTTCATTTCTAACTGTTTATTTGAGTTCTCTCTCTCTCTCTCTCTCTCTCCTTTGGTGGGTCTGACTGAAGACTTTTTTTTCTTTTCAAAGAACCAGCTCCTGGTTTTATTGATCTTTTATTATGATTATTATTATTATTATTATTATTATTAATAGTTTCTGTTTCATTTATTTCAATTCTAATCTTTATTATGTTCTTCCTTGTACTAGTTTGGGGTTTTGTTTGTTCTTTTTTTCTAGTTCCTTTACTACAAGTTTAGGTTGTTTATTTGATATTTTTCTTACTTCTTGAGGTAGGTCTATATTGCTATAAAACTTATTTTTAGAACAGCTTTTGCTGCAGCCCAAAGATTTTGGACTGTTGTGTTTTCATTTTCATTTGTCTCCATTAACTTTTTAATTTTATCTTTGATTTTTTATTATTTTTGTTCTTAGTGTTTATTTATTATTGAGAGACAGAGACAGATTTTGATCATGGGAGGAAAAGAGAGAGAGGGAGACACAGACTCTGAAGCAGGCTCCAGGCTCCAAGCTGCCAGCACAGAGCCTGACACGGGGCTTGAACCCACCGACCGTGAAATCATGACCTGAGCTGAAGTCCGACACCTATCCGACTGAGCCACCCAGGCGGCCCTATTTTCTCTTTGATTTTTTTGGTTGATTCATTAATTGTTTAGTAACATGTTATTTAGTCTCCATGTATTTGTGTTTTTTTCCAGATTTCTTCTTATAGTAAATTTCTAGTTTCATAGCTTTGTGGTCAGAAAAGATGCATGGATGACTTCAATCTTTTTGAATTTGTTGAGAATTGTTTTGTGGCCTAATATATGATCTATTCTGAAGAATGTTCCATGTGCACTTGAAAAGAAAGTGTATTCTGCTGGTTTAGGATGAAATGTTCTGAACTTATGTGAGGTCCATCTGCTACAATGTGTCATTCAAAGCTTCTGTTTCCTTGTTGATTTTCTGTTTGGATGATTTATCCATTGAAGTAAGTGGGGTGCTAAAATCCCCTGTTATTATTGCATTCCCATTGGTTACTTCCTTTGTGCTCATTACTAGCTGCTTTGTGTATTTGGGTGCCTCCATGTTGAGTGCATAAATATTTATGAATTTTATGTGTCAGATTGTCCCCCTTATTATTAGTGTCCTTCTTTGCCTCTTGTTACAGTCTTTGTTTCAAAGTCTATTTGCTTATATAAGTATTGCTACCCTGACTTTCTTTTCACTTCCATTTGCATGAAAAATGCTTCTCCATCCCTTTCCTTTCAAGCTGCATGTGTCTTTAAGTCTGACATGAGTCCCTTGTAGGCAGCAGATAGATTGGTCTTGCTATTTTATCCATTCTGTCACCCTGTGTCTTTTGATTGGAGCATTTAGTCCATTTGCATTCAAAGTAATTATTGATAATTATGTACTTGTCATCATTTTGTTACTTATTTTATTATTGTCTTGTACTCGGTTCCTTCTTTCACAGTTTGCTGGCTTACTTTGGTGATACACTTTGATTACCTTCTGTTTATTTTTTGCGTATCTATTACTCATTTTTGATTTGTGGTTACCATTTGCTTTGTATACAGTATATTATGCATATAGCAATCTATATTAAGTTGATGGTCACTTAAGTTTGAAACCGTCCTTTTTTTAACATTATTTTTAATGTTTTATTTATTTTTGAGAGAGCGAGAGCAAGCGAGTGAGAGAGAGAGAGAGAGAGAGAGAGAATGGGAGCAGGGAAGGGGCAGAAAGATGAGGAGACACAGAATCTGAAGAAGGCTCCAGGCTCCAAGCTTTCAGTACACAGCCAAACACAGGGCTCGAAACCATGAATTATGACATCATGACCTGAACCAAAGTTGGACGCTTAACCGACTGAGCTACCCAGGTGCCCCAGTTTGGACCCATTCTTTACTCCTCCCTGCATCATGTTTTAGGTTTATTATGTCATACTTTACATCCTTTTATTTTGTGAATTTCTTGGCTGATTTTTACAGATATACTTATTTTTGTACCTTTTGTGCTTTCTACTTTTTCTTTCTGCTACTTATATTCTTTCCTTTCCACTCTAAGAGTCATATTTAATATTTTCTGTAGGGATGGCTTAGTGGTCATGAATTCCTTTAACTTTCATTTGTCTGGGAAACTCTTTGTCCCTCCTTCTTTTCTGAATGATAATGTTGATGGATAAGGTATTCTTGGCTGCAGGATTTTTTTCTTTACCATTTTGGATATATTATACCATACCCTCTGGCCTGCAAAGTTTCTTCTGAAAAATCTGCTCATAGTTTTATTTTGGTTTCCTTATATGTAAGTGTTACCTTTTCTCTTTCTGCTTTTAAAGTTCTTTGTTACTGGGGCGCCTGGGTGGCGCAGTCGGTTAAGCATCCGACTTGAGCCAGGTCACGATCTCGCAGTCCGGGAGTTCGAGCCCCACGTCAGGCTCTGGGCTGATGGCTCGGAGCCTGGAGCCTGTTTCCGATTCTGTGTCTCCCTCTCTCTCTGCCCCTCCCCCATTCATGCTCTGTCTCTCTCTGTCCCAAAAATAAATAAACGTTGAAAAAAAATTAAAAAAAAATAAATAAAAATAAAGTTCTCTGTTACTACTTTTTGCCATTTTAGTTACCATATGTCTTGGTATTTACCTCTTTGTCTTGATTTTGTTGGGGTCTCTCTGTGCCTCTTGGATCTGGATGTCTGTTTCCTTGCCCAGATTTGGTAAGTCTTCAGTTGTTATTTCTTCAAGTAAATTATCTGCCCCCTTTTCTCTCTCTTATCTTCTGGAATCCCTATAATGTGAATGTTATTATGCTTCATGGTGTAACTGAATTCCCTAAGTCTATTTTTATTTTTTTTCCTCTCTCCTGTTCAGCTTGATTCTGTTCCATTACTCCATCCTCCAGGTCTTTGATCCATTCTTTTGCTTCCTCTAGTCTATTATTTATTCTATTTAGTGTATTTTTAGTTTCATTTATTGAGTTCTTCATCTCTGATTATTTCTTATTTATGTCTTCTGTCCTTTTGTCAGTGGTCTCACTGAGGTTCTCCACTCTTTCATCAAGTCCAATGAGTATCTTTATGATCATTACTTCAAATTCTCTATCAGTCATATTACTTACCTCTGTTTCATTTAGCTCTCTGGTGATTTTGTCCTGTAATTTTACCTGGGACATATTCCTCTGTTTTCTCATTTAGTCTAACTCTCTGTGTCTGTTTCTGTGTGTTAGGAAATTCAGCTATGTATCCTGCTTTTGAAAGTAGTGACCTTATGAAGAAGAGGTCCTGTAGTGCCATGCAGTGCAATGTCCCATGTTCATCAGAAAGTGGCTGAGCCACTTTTGCCTCCAGTCTAATCATCTGCAATGGTTCTCTTTGCCTATTGTAGCCAGGATTTGGTCCCTGTGTTTTTACTGGTCCAGTCTGGGGATGCCTTGGGCTTGAATTGAGTCAGACCATCTGTTTGCCAGAAATGTAACAGCACTGAACAGTAGGGCACTTTCCCTGTGTTGTGCCCTGAGAAGCTTTCATTGTTGGTTAGGGCCTGCAGTCAGACCAGATGTCTGCCCTCAGACCACTGCAAGGGCCACAGTGAGACTGGTGTGTGTAATTATCTTTCTCTCACTCCTGGGCAGGAGTCAGTTTAGAGTGGTGGTCTCCCTGTTGGGGCTGCTTGCACATTGCCATGCTTCTGCCTCCACTTTGGATGGGCTCTGGCCCCTCCACTTTGGATGGGCTCTGGCCCCTCCACTTTGGAGGGGGCAGGTCCACAACATAATAAGAGGTAAGGGCACACTGTGTTAGCAAGGTATATGTGGGTCTGCTGTGGGAGAGGACCTGAAGCCACTTTAGGAAACTCCTGCCTTGAATGGTTGGAGGGGGTGGATCTTCAGTAGAATACAGAAGTGGGGCTCACTTTTAGCAACTTAGGTGGAGAATGTTTGCCCCATGCTGGTTCCACAGGTGTCAGTGTGCCTAGGCTGGGAGTAGGGGAGGGGGAGGGAAATAGCACCAGTTCTTTGTTCCTGAAAAACTCTCCCAAAAGATTCCTGCTCTTCCAGCACTTTCTGAGATTAGTAAATAAATCTTCCCATATACGACTGGCATTTTTCAAACTGCTGCTTCCATGCTGTATCTTCACTGAGCTGTTTGTTGTGCTATTTCTCTGAGGGTGGGGATTCAGTTTCCTGTCATCCTCCTGGTTCTCTCAAAGTTGAGGCCACTGATTTTTAAAGTTCCAGGTGTTAAGCCCTGCTGATTGTAAAAACTCATGAAATTATGCCCCTGTGTTTTTCAAAGCCAAATGTTATGAGAATTTATCTTCTCTCTGTAGGTTCCTCGTGCCTGGGATACCTGATGTGGTGTCAGTTTCTTTCTGTTCTTCATGACTGTGGTTTCCCTCCCTTCCATGGATAGTCCTGGAGATCTGATTAGCTCTGGACTATGTTTCCACCCTTTCTACCTTCTTCCAATGTGGTCTCTTCTCTACATTTAGCTGTAGAGAGTCTGTTCTTCCAGTCTTCAGATCATTTTCAGGGTTATTTACACTGATGTGGGTGTTTTCTAGTTGTATCTATGGAATGAGGTCAGCTTAGGATGCTCCTACCCTGTCATCTTACCCTTTGTGTTCTGAAGTTTTAAGTGGATATGTTTGAAATATTATACAGCTGGATAATATTTACAGCTTATAAAAAATACTAATCAATTAGAATTCTCTGCATTTACATTGTGATTGCTGATATGTTTGAATTTATTTTTGCTGATTTATTTTGTGCTTTTTGTAGAACTTCTCTCTCACATGCGTGCTTTTCACTTTAAAAAATTTTTCTTATTCCCTTTAATTCTCTCCACCAATTAGTCAATAATATGGTTTCTCTTTTCTTGCAGTTATTCTACAAATTTTTAGCATGCATAGTGTCTAAGATTATACCATTTCTTACTCTTTTATACAAGTACAGCATATTTGTACTTGGATTATGATTTGCATGGTGCCCCCTTCAACGTATAAAGTATATTCCACACAATCTTATATGTTAAACTCAGTTGAACATATAAGATTATGTTCTTATATTTAAGTTATATGTTCTTATATGTTCAACTCAGTTTCCCTTAAATCTGGTTATAATCTATTCTTATAACCTATGTATACTTATTGTCTAAGATTTTAGTTCTATCATGATTTTTTTGAACTTACAAATTAGAAAACATTGTTATTGCCTATACAGTCATCGTTTTATTAAATTAAGCCATAAATTAATGTTCTTTGTTAACAATTCTTTTTGGTCATCAAGATTATTTTGTAAATCACTTTCCTTCATGAAGAATTTCCTTCAGATGTAAATTTAGTAACTTGGCAAAGATTTCAGTTTTGATTTGTCTAAAAGAGTTTTATTTCTTTCATATTCTTGACAAGTGGCAGCACATTCTTGTCTAGATTATTATCTTTCAATGCATTGATTTTTTCATTATTGTATGGATCTGCTGCTATGTAGAATTCTAATATGGACATAATATTTCTTTTTTTGTTGGCAAATTGTCTTTTCTTTCAATTTGATTTAAGATGTTATTTTTGATATACTACAGTCCTAGGCAGAGGGTACAGATATGAGATTCTTTTTGTTCATTCTCTTTTGACCCAGTGGGCTTACTGTATCTAAGGGTGGTGTTTTTTAGCCATTCTGAAAAATCCAATCATTATCTTGTCTTTCTATAATTTTCTGTATTGTCTTCTCTGAACTCCAATTATGCTTTATCTCTTTACCTTTCGTTTTTCTCTATTTACCTTTCTTTTGTATTTTACATTTTTTAGTCTCTCTGTGATCTATTATGAATAACTTACCTCAAATATATCCTTCAGTTTATACTTTCTTCAGCAATTTCTAATCTCTATCCTTTATTTTTTCCACCTTCTTTTCAATATTTCTGGTCAATATTGATAGTTTTTTGTCATTCTTCATATTTTCAATGCATTATTTTATTTTTTAATTATTAAAAACACTTTTCATATTTTTTGCAGGTCTGATTTAATATATTGTTGCTACAGTTGACCAATGGTTGTTTCTATGTGTTTAATTTTTTAATTACAAATTTGCATTACTTGGGACTTTTTTTTTGGCAATTCCTCAGTATCTGAATTTAGAGACCAGAAACCAGAAATGATTTACTTTTACTTCATCCAAGTGCCTGGGGCACTTACCAATTTGACAACACTTTGTACTATATTTTGCATTTGAAGTGTATTGGGACATTTTGATAATGTTGATTCAAACCCAATATTCACCTGAAAAAAAAAGTTAGGTCTTTAGAAATTTTAAGAGAAGAGGTTATATATTCACACTGTCTCTGTCTACAAGGTAATTGTTCTTTTTCTAGTTTCCTCTCTGAACATTATCATCTTTAATGGGTCCTGGATTTTTGTGAAGTTTTTCATCCTGTCCCCAACTCTGTTTATGCCTTAGACATTGTTTCTCATTCTCCAGTTGTGGACCATTAAAGTTCAAACTCTGTGGCACCAAGATTCTGCAGATACCCCAAGGCAAACACCAGTTCTCATGCTTCCTTATTCTTCTGGACTCCCCTCTTGTCATTCTGGTTTCTGAGGACATTTTTTTTCTTTCCTTACTGCAGACATGCACTGAAAGAGATGTTTTTGTTTTATAGTGTGTTATTTCTAAATGTGGCATATTTTGGTATGTTCTTCCAAAAAGGGATGTTATTCTTTGAATAAATATTTTACCATACTGCTAGAAACTGAGTATTCATGTTTCATTGTTTACAATTAATTATGTTTTCATAGAAGTTACAATTTACTGGGTAGTTACTATGTTGCAGGCACTATACTAAGTTCAATCTATTACCTTATTATTACAACAATTAATAATGTAATACTAGAGCAAAGTAGCATGGAAATGCTTGATTAAATATGACCACTTAAGACATTCTAGTACTGTCTTTAATTATGAAGCTATTCTAAATCTTGGGCTTACTTTGCTTTAGAGTCTTAATATTAAAGATTAGAAGAAGGACTAAACAAGATCAAATGACTTTCCCTAATCACTCTTTGGTTAATAGCAAAGAACAATGGTATGCATTACTTTTCACAGAATAGTTTATAGAACTTCTGGTTTTGCCTAAGGCTTTCTTAATATCCACAACAGCTCCACACAACAATAAGCCTCTGAATTACCTAGGCAGTGTAGAATCAAGGAATTAGAAATTATTTAGGAATCACATACTTGTCCAATACATTCCCCACCTGAAATATATTTAAAAAATGTAATTATGGGGCGCCTGGGTGGCGCAGTCGGTTAAGCGTCCGACTTCAGCCAGGTCACGATCTCGCAGTCCGGAGTTCGAGCCCCGCGTCGGGCTCTGGGCTGATGGCTCAGAGCCTGGAGCCTGTTTCCGATTCTGTGTCTCCCTCTCTCTCTGCCCCTCCCCCGTTCATGCTCTGTCTCTCTCTGTCTCAAAAACAAATAAATGTTAAAAAAAAAAAAATGTAATTAACACTGACCCTTCTGCTCAGCCTAGCTCCTTCACTGTGATGACAAATCTCTGGAAAAATCTAGATTCCTGTTACAGTTAATACAGACTTTCTTGTTCTGTCCACAGTTTGCATAAAAGAAACAATTAGTGTTCAGATCCCACCTGCTACAGAATTAATAGGAAAAGATGGAAAATAGATAGAAACTGTTTCTCTTTGGCATGTGGGTGCTAAGACTATCCCTAATATTTGCTGAGCCTAGAGGAAGAGTAGATATGAAGATTCACATACCATATATTTAAATATTTAAAAATTATAAATCAAGCTGACAAATAACCGTGCACAGTAGCTAGAAGACTTGGGTTTGTATTTAGAATTCTGGGAAAATTCAGAGTTCTGCACTAGAAACTAGAAGCATGAAGAACCTCAATCTCCTGGAACAAGGTGCACCTTCTTTTCTTCCTATTCCCTGCTGTGTTCCATATACACCTTGTATATGTGTATCTGTATGTGTATATATGTGTGTGTGTGTGTGTATATACACATATACATATGTATATGTATAGACACGACAACCCACACTTTCCACCTCCGTTAACACCTTGAAAATAGGTTTGCTTCTCCAACTCCTTAATAGGTTCATCCTTTGGAGGAATGTCTTAGGGGAGAGACTCATGCAGTCCAAGAAATGGGCTCAAGATGATTTGAACAGTGAAATCTGACTTCTGTGATACTAGAGCATACTCTAGAGGGAGGAGCATGTCTCCATATAGATATGTTTCCATGGCCTGTGGAGTTCTTGCCTAGGATAAGTCTCTCAAAACACAAAAATCTTGGCAATGGTGCTGCATTCCTTTGTTAAAATTTGTACTGGTTGAGGCAGGAAAAAGGATTCTCAGAGGTAGGCATTAGAGCATTCATCAAATATTAAGTGACTATTATATTCCAGATGGAAGGGATATAAAGAAGGAAAGAGACTGTTCTTTCCTTATAAACACTCATTACCTAATAGAAGAAACAAGCTAATCACTATACATAATATAAATGCATAACAGAAAGTAGGTGTGTCCAAGAAAAAAAGTTCTCTGTAAAACCCGTATTCTCACCAACACCTCTCTGGAGAGCACAAAGAATGTCTCTCCAACCTAAAGTAGAAGGTAACTGCTCCTGCAAAGTTAACAGTTCATCATTTATCCCATAGTGGTGTCAGAATGGGGTGCAGGCCAATACCTCATGCCATGCTATAAATTGGCACTCCTGCTCATAAAAAGGAATGCTAGCAGCAAGGAAATTTTTGAGAGATCCTGTGACCAGTCAATGCCAAGCTAGATTTTCACTTAAAATATCTGTGAAGCATGCCTTTTCCATATTCCCATAGTACCTATTCTATACCTCTACTTTGGCACACATATTATATAAATCACTCTTTGCATGACACATTAGAAACGTTTAGAGGGAAAAACTTGGCTTATTTTTGTATCCATAGCATCTAGCAGATGGCTTAACCTCAGAGGGTGTTCTTTCAACATTTATTGAATGAATTGCTGCTATAGACAGAATATTTGTGTCCCCCCACTTCTTATGTTGAGATCCTAACCACCCCCCCATGTAGTGCCTTTGGGAGCCAAAAAGGTCATGAGGGTGGAGCCTTCGTAAATGGAATTAGTATCCTTGAAACAGAGACCTCAGAATGTTCCCTCTTCCCTTCCACCATAAGAGGCCATAGCAAGAAGTCATTTATGACTCAGGAAGTGGACCCGCACCAGACACCAAATCTGCAGTACCTGGGTCTTGGACTTCCCAGCCTACAAAATTATGATAAATATTTGTTGTTTAATACCACCTAGTCTATGGTGTTTTGTTATAGCAGCCCAAACGAACTAATACAGTTACAGTATGCTCGCATAAAATGAATTGCATTTAGAATATAGTACTGTGAAAAAATAATTTGAGGGGGGCACTAGTATTGTTTTCTGATATAGCTGTGTTTTCTTCTTGCCTTGATTGTCAGAAAACTCAAATGTAATACAATATACATGTTCTGATATTTGCTTTTTCCTTATTTTATGAGGAAAAGACATGGCTATGAACAACATATCGACACCACTATTAAGGGAGGACAAAAGGGAGGTAATAGGGAAGAAACCTTGACTATGAGTTTTACTGTCATGACTCCAAAGTTTTTATCACTGGCCCAGAGTGGTCCAGTATGGCTTTAGAGTAAATTGGGCCCCGAGGAAAGGAAGTATAATCAGATATGCAACAGGTCTAGTGGAGTGTAGAGAATAGGCTAGAGTCACAGGCACACATGGTACCATCCTGCTTCTGCCAATTACAAATGAGCTAACTACTCAGTGTCTAATTTTCTCATTAACGGGGGCAATAATAATCCCTAGCTCATAGTTTATTTTTATGGGATGAAGTACTAATGTTTAAATGAGTTATTTCATGTAGTATAGTGCCTGTGATGTAGTAACAACTATTAGTTTTATTGTGCATAAGAAAGGTAGTTGTGGTAGGCAGAAAAGCTCCCCAAAGATGCCAACACCTGGATCCCTAGAACCCGTGAATATGTTAGAGTATATAGCAAAGGGGAATTAAGGTTGTTAATCATCTGACCTTAAAATAGTGGGACCATCTGGGTTATCCTGGTAGATTGATTTTATGTGTCACTTTGGTTAGGCCACATTACCCAGATATTTAGTCATACATTATTCTAGATGTTTCTGCAAGGATATTTTTAGATGAGATTTACATTTAAATTGGTGGACTTTGAGTATAACAGATTGCTCTCCATAATATGGATGGGCCTCATCCTGAATAGCACAAAAGGCTGACCTTCTCAAGTAAGAAGGAATTCTCTATCAGACTGTCTTTAAACTCCAGTAATCTGCTGGCCTCCCCCATCAGATTTTAGACTTGCAAAGTCTCAAAAATTGTGTAATTCAAGTCTTTGAAATTATTCTCTCTATATAAATTATAGATTATAAATTATATATAGATCTCCTCTCTTGATTCTGTTTCTCTGGAGAACCCTAATGCAGATTTTGGTGCTGAGAGTGGTCTACAGGAACATAATATTAGAGGTGAGTTTTCTGAGTTGGTTCTGGGAATTCTGAAACTGACTCTCTAATATGATTAGATTTAAAGACGCTAATGACTCTAATTTTAGTAGTAAAGAGAGCACTGATCATGCATGGTGTGATATGGCAATAGAAATACAGAAAATATCACCATTGTATCCTCACAGCCAAACACGTATGAGAAGCAAGGATCTTGAATTCCTAGCTCACACATCACATAAACAATCTGAAAGCTGCCCTGATAAAAAGACCCCTTTCTCTCATAGACACAGGGCTGGGATTTCTGAAAAACAAATCTATAATCTCATCCTGTGAGTGACTGAATTGCAATGCAAATTAAACTCCCAAGCTCACAGGTTATTTACTGTTACAGTGAGGATATTGATTGGGAAAGAGCATTGTCCTGAAAGTTGGAATGGAGACATGTTGGAAGACCCTCATGAAGCTGAGGACACGTTAGCCCCTAAACTCTGATGAGTCTTTGCCAGTAGAATTAGCCTCTCCATTCCCAACAGAAGCAGCCACACCACCCACATCTGAGATTAACTGAGGCAGTTGCCATGTAAACTAATGCTGATTCCCCTCAGGACTGACCCTGACCACTACTCTTTGCTAGTACACCTATAATTAGACTAAAGTCCCACCAGGCCTCACCAACTATGAGGTAAAAAGTGTGACCCATGGAGACGTATAATACATTCTAAAAAAACTATTTGAGTTTGCTTATTTATACAAAGAAAAATCCTGGGACTATGTGTGGGAATGGATATTAAAGATGTGGAATAATAGTGAAAGTAGCATGAAGTTGAATTCCAATGAATTTGTTGATATGGCACACTAAGCAGTGGTTCTACTTTTAATGTCACAACTTGGGGAATTATAAAGGGTTCCAACAGTTTGGTTAGTTGGTTGGCTTAAGTATGGGCTAAAAAGGGCCCAGAGTGAGTGAGCTAGAAATGCCATATCTGCCTTGGTTTACTTGTAAAGGAAGGAATTCAAAGGCTTAGAGAGATGGAAATGTTAGAGTTGATTTGTCATTTAAGACCTACCTCCCCATGCTGGGAAGATCCAGGAGACATCGTTATGTGCCCCTCACAAATTAATATGCTGAAGTGCTTACCACCAGTACCTCAGAAGTTGACCTTCTATGGAAATTGGATCCTTACAGAGGTAATCAAGTTAACGTGAGGTCATTAGAGTGGTTTCTAATATGATTCATGTCTTTATAAAAGAGAAAATTTGAACACACACACACACACACACACACGGGAGAGTGGTATGAAGAGACACAAGGAGAAGATATAATCTACAATGCCAATGAGATGGGCCAGGAACAGATTCTCCCTTACACCCGTCAGAAGGAATCAATGCTGCCAACACCTTGATTTATAGCCCCAGAACTACGAGACAATAAATTTCTATTGTTTGAGCCACCACCCAGTTTATGGTGCTGTGTTGTGACAGCCCTAGAAAACTAATATACTAAACATTGAATAAATGTTATTTTATTTTTTTATTACTGATGCATTTTGAAAAGAATAGAATCATAGTACATCCATCAAATTCATTGAAAGCTTTTGTATGTGCCAGAAAAGCAACTGCCTTCTGCTGGCTCCATAAACTTAGGCTTAAATGCATTGCTTTTATGTGTAGGAGTCAGCAGGCATAACTTCTCACTGGCTTAGTACATTTCTGGATGGTCCACTTATCTTTGTTATCCTCTATCCTTATTTGGGGGGCTTGCTGTCTTCTTTCTTGGCTAATAGTTTACTGCATTAAAGTCATGCCTTTTCCCTAAATCACAAATATAAAAACAGTGTTGGTTTATGTATCCACTTGGTCCTCTTAGACAAAGTTTATCGTAACAAAAATGTCCACTTGTTTGGGAATAATGCACATACACATTCAAGAGAATGACATTCAAGTCTTCTTTCAGATTTTTCTCTTTCCTCATCTAGTCTTCAGCATTTTGCAAGTAATAAAGGTACACACTGAGAATCTGTATGTTGAGAAAGAACACTTGAACTTCCTTCTTAGAATGCTTCCTTCTTTAGCACTAGGTGAAGTTTTAGAAGGACATGAGGATTTGTTAAGTGGAATTATGGATGTTTCCTATCAGCCTCCGTCTAGACAGGCTTTCAACTCTGCTCTCTTGCATCCTGTCTCTCTCACCAAGATATTTTACTGGCACAGTTTTCATTTCTGTCCACACTATTTGTGAAAACAAAATGACTATACCCCCATGTTTTTGAAAGTGGGTAGACAGAGCACCATTAGAAGCTAGAAACTAGGACTTATTACTCCACATGCTGGAATTGTATCTTATAGAATGTTTTAAAATATTTCTAAGCTTAAACTCTGATGAACTCCACAATAGATATTGAACAAGAGTCTACTGATATCCACAAGATGCATGCAAATATAAATACAGGGTGTCCCAAAGTCTTAGAGAAGTTCTGAGCTTTAATAAACTCAGAAGTATAAATGCTACAAACTTACAAAAACACCCTTTGAAAGGTTAATTACCTATATTGCTCTCATCCTGATCTTTAAATTTGAAGAATAAATTCTTAATTTTAAGTTCTGGTTTTAGTTACTCTGCAGTTGAATTTTTTAAGTTAATTAATAACTTATTCTTCTGAATAAGTGCAGAAGAAATGGAAATAAGTTTTCAAGTGATGTCTTTCATTTGTAAGCATTTATATTTCTAGAGTTATTTAAATCCTTAAAATCTCAAAAGTTTGAGACATCGCTTCAGTAATTAACTTTTTTTTTCCTTTAACAAGTCCTTTTCTTTAATATTATCATATGATTTTTGTTTTCTCAGTAGAAAAATGTTTATTTTTCATTTCTGAATCTAGCCCATCTCGGCAGATAGATTTTGTAGTTGCCAATTAAAAGACATTGTTCAGCACTGCCCTGCCTAAAAAAACAATCTTCTTTTTCCCTTTCTACAATACATCAAAGTGCATTTCTATTGGAATTCCTCTAACATACTCATCACCAAACTGTAACCCTGTCACTTCACTGAATTTGTTTACATTTTATCTGTTACTGTCACTGAGGGCCCAGCTTAAAATCTAAGTAAAGAAAGAAAATGTGAGGTTTCTTCTGTAAAGAATATTGCAAAACAGAGATCAAAGGCACAATTTCACTTCTCAATGTGTGCAATCTAACTTAGTTTATTTACAATTAAAGAATGATTTTAATTGTCAAACTTTTAAATTTTATTAAATGTTTGTGGCAATACATAGAATGAATTCCAGACCTATATAAATACACAGGCAGCTGTTTGTAATTTGCATTTTTATCAGTTTTGAAAGAGCACAATGTATTTCCTGCATCTTATTTTCAGAATTTGCATTTTATCATCTTTGGCTACCCAGTATATAGTATGGAGTACTTGAATATCTCATTCTTTGAATTTTCACTTTTGATTGTAAATCAGATGATATCTGGCACTTTTCTCTTTTCTCATTTTTCTCTTCTCTCAACCTCCAGATTTACTTGCTCCCATTTCTTCTTGGCTCTAATAATAAAACACAGAAAATCCTTCAATTATTTTCTTGTTCAGCATTCTTCAGGGCACCATCATTCTGCATTTCTTTGGCTAATTACTTACCATAAATCTTAAGGCAAAACAAAAACTAACCTCATTGTCTTAATTCATAAATTTTCAAAACACCATACAAACTAATTCCATTTCTTTCCAAAGCTTTTGCATTTGGATGGAGGGATGAAAAGGAATGGAAACAATACTACATATAAGGTTGTACCTTGGTACACCCAGAATGAACAGAATGGATGTTCTATCCTACAGAGACAGGCACCTCCAGTCACACCAGCTCTATCCTGATCAGAAAGGACATGCAGCCTCAAGGGAGGGCTGACATCTCTAATCGCCTTTTGCTCCTCTCCTTGGTTCCCACACATTTTTCTCTCCTACTGCATTATCCTCATAGCATCAGACAGCATTTTCCCAAAAGGCTCCTCTCGCCCATTTACACTTCTGTAGCCTTGGCTCTGAGATATTCCTTAGTGGAATAGACTAGTGGCAGCTTGTGCTTTCTGCCTCCTCTCTCCAGCAGCCCATCTGTCCACTGGGAAATGCTGAAATCGCTCCTCTGTGCCCTAGCAGGAAGTGCAGGGGAAGAAACACAAGCTAGTCTTTCTCTAGTCTGAGAATCACAACAACAATTGGAAAGGATAGGAGTTTAGGGGTTACAAATTTCCCAATCAAAAGCTCAGGTAAATAAGAAAACTTTATTTTTATAATTCTGTTTAATTTCTTGACTCTATGTCCTCATTCTGCCCGATGTAGAAAACTTATCTAGTCCTTTTCACATAAACTTAGTCAATTTCAGTGATTTCTTAGTTATTTCACATTTATATTTCAACCACATTTGATTTGAAATTCTTTCTCAGGATTTTTTTCCCTCCCTCCCTCACCTCTCTGCTGCTTATCCTCATTTTTAGGGTTGGAACAGGGGAGAATGTTTGCTTCATTATGACAGCTTGGAAGAGAATATTATTTCAGCAATCTTGGGTCTCCACAAGGCCTGGGTCCTGTGCTGGTGAATGGTGGTCCAGACAACATAGCCTATGGTTTCTCAAACTTTAATGTGCCTCTTAATCACCTGGGGAACTTATTAATATGAAGATTCTAATCCAGGATGTCTGATATGGAGATACTACATTTCTAACAAATTCCCAGGTGGTATCATTGCTGGTTGCCCTCAGACAATATTTCAATCACAAGTAACAAGTGGATAATTTGGTTTATAATCCACTCCCTGGCAGAACAATCTTTTCAGATTCTTGTAATAATTTGAGATTGGAGTCCACTCCTCTAATAGGGCCTGACCACAAAGTCATCTTTGATGCTATGCTTCCAGTGCCAGCCAGGAGACTTTGTGTAGCCCTCTGGCCCTCTCCTAGGGAACTCACTTTCACTTGAAACTCACAAGAATACATGATGCCCTCCCAAGCAAACTTGGAGCTTGGGAATCTCCAGAGGCTGTCTCCAGCCCTGTCTCATGTTAGACACTCCCACCACCAGATGGCATCGATAAATTCTCTCCAAAGCTTTTCTCCCTGGGTTGCATCTGGGATGTACAATGCAGATCCTGTTTATGTTCAGATTCTTATAAACTTCAAAGGGAAATCCATCACTGACTTTCTGCCCCTGAGCCCTGGCATAGCTGGAGGTGACAGGAGAAGAGCAGAAGGGGACTTGTATGTAATAAGTGGCCCCCCACTGTACCTGGTTCCTTGCTGCCTCTCCATACCCTCCTCCTTGCTCTACGGATTGAATGGGAAAAAGTTTTATAAGCTTACATCCCCTGCACATCCCTTTTCCTATGCCATACATGGATGGTACATGTTTCTTGCTCTGATGTGATCCCTCCACCCCCCAAATCCTTCTGTAATTCGTGTTTAACTACTTAGGATGGGAGAGGAGAAGGCTTCCGGGAAACAAGAGCAGTCACTGGGATAGGGACAGGGGATGAGGAGCATGCCCTTTAATACTCCAAATAATATCGCACCCACAAGGAAACCACAGGAGAAAAAGATGTGGCTCAACAATGTGTAGTTTTATCCAGGATTTTTACCAGCTTTTCACGTCCTTTCCCCCAAAAGTAAATGCAATTACATGTGAAAACCCACAGAAATCTAAGAGAAAATATAGCCGATTAAATAGCGCTACAGCAGAGTTCTCTTGGAGTATAATATGATTTGAAAGATCTGGGCCAAAAAAGAAAAACAATTGACTGCACAGTTGAAGTCAAGAGTTTTGAGAGATACTACTTAAGATCTCAGCTGTTTTTTGTTTTGTTTTTGTTTTTGTTTTTTTTGGAAAGTGGACAGTTTCTAACCTGGATATGTTCAGTTTTCATTCTGGGAAGCTCTTGTAAAAGAGTTTATGGATTTCAGATGATTCTGAAAGTTCTAGGCTAATGATTTAGGTAGGAACTCTCTATTTTTTTCTGAAAGATTCACATTTCTGAAAAGTAACTGCAACTGTTTTATCCTGTATGGTTTTCCAAAGCTGCTGTGCCAGTCCCAGATCAGCTCGGAGAAGCCACTAAGCTTTTTAGAAAAACAATCACCTGAGGTTGGCTCTGCCTCAAACTTCATCCTGGGGAGGTTCCTAGGATCCCCACACTCTTCCAGAGAGCAGAGCACAAGGGGGACACCACAGTCACTCAGAGCATCCTGGCCTGGAAACTTCATCTTAGGTGCCCTGTCAGACTGCATCAGCTAATATTTGTGTATGGTGGATAATAGTAGGGCTTTGATATTTTGTGTTAAGATATGGTTTTATATATTCACTTTGCAGTTCAACAAAGAATACATTTTAACACATAATTGCTGCAACTGCTAAGCTTGTATCTAAGGAGAGAGGTTTTTCAGAAGATTTCTGACAACACAAAGGAGAACAGTAAAAAAAGGAAATTAAATTGCTAGTACATGATCTCTACTAAACTCCAATATCATGGAAATTTTCTAAATTTTTCTAAAATATGTTTCCTGACCTTAGAAACTTGTCATTCATTTTTTAGAATTGTAGGATACATTAAAATCACTAGTAAATATTTACCTGTATATATCTTTTCAGTTTTTGAATATGTTTTTGAAAAAGGAATCCTTTTTCGCCAGGCTGAACCATTATATGATGTTGACATATATTTATCTAAGAAAAAAAGAAGACCAGAATTAAATATTTTCTTACCTTAAAATCATATTACAAAAGTGTCTCAAAGTTATAAACATCTCAGAGGTGAAGCTATTCTCTGAGTAATTTATTTTAGCATTTCAAAGCTAAGGCATTAGGAACCCAAGTGAGTTTATTAAGACCATATATGTTATCAATGAACATGGTTATGTCCCTATTATTTGGCTGCCCAATTCTTCAGATAAGGCTCTCCCCATGAGGCTAAGCTAAAGGGGACTGTGATATCTGGATGTGATCAAAATATTTCATTGCCTTGCTTTACCATGATTTTACATACAATTCTGCTAATACTTGTAGAAGAAAGAAAAGATCTAGAAGGCACCGCCAATTCCTTTTACCTTCCATAAGGTGGCTCCCATGATGGCAGTGATTGCTCTACTGTACTACCAACTCACTGTCCCAAGGAAACCAAAGCCTTTATATACTGACTCGGTCTATAAACACCTCATTTCCTCTGGCAACTTTATATCTGAATGATTATCTAACAATGTTCTATTTGTGTTTTTAAGTATTACTATGCAGCTATGATTCTAAAAGCATGGTTCATAATAATACCAGGAATTTCTTTGCTTTTTTCCCTGTGTTGACATTTGCACCAGTGGCCCAAAAGCAATAGTGAACATAACTGTGACCACCTTAACACAGATCTAGACAGCCATCCACTCACAGTAAAATAATAAATTTAATAATAAAACAATAGTAATAAATAAAACTAAGACTGTTTCACCTAAAAATATTCTTATTTTACATATAAACCCATATATCATTTATTTCTAAGACAAATAGAAGAAAAACAATTTAATAAAGCTAACTTCTATTTAAATTATAAAAGTAAGGACCTAAGAGAGACACTGAATTTTTACTTATGTTTCAGAAAGTACACAACATCCAGAACTCCACTAACTAGACTGTGAACACAGGAAAATACAAACACAAAATTAGAGGGAATTAAGTGGCCTTTTGTTAAGTTGAGAAAACTGAAACCCAACTTCAAAAGAGCAAAATTCATCTGAGACAGGAAGAAAAGATATGGTTCCTCCCTCCCTTGTGGCCTTGGACTTACTGACATATACTATGACTTTGCCTATTACATGATGAAATGATTTAGAAGCAATCTGCGCATGGTGGGAGAGATGAGAGGTTGTCAAAAATATTGCAGTTAACCCCCAAACTAACCCTTTCAGAAAGCAATCATGAAGGCTTAAAGAAAAGCCAAGGCACTACCTGAAAGTGGTGACTGAACAATGCGGTTAGTGGAACAAGAAAATGTCAACCATTTGAAAACAATCCTCAAGAGTGAAATAAAGCTTATCCAGGGGGAACAAAGTGTGATGGTGTGAGACAAAACACTAGAGAGGTTCAATGTCTAGTCATCTGCACCCAACACATTTTTAACATATCCTTCTTTTTGATTTTTTTAATGTTTATTTTTGAGAGAGAGAGGGAGAGAGAAACTCTGGGGAGGGGCAGAAAGAGATGGAGACAGAATCTGAAGCAGGCTCCAGACTCCAAGCTCTCAGCAGAGTCTGACATGGGGCTCAAACCCACGAGACATGGGATCATGACCTGAGCTGAAGTCGGAAGCTTAACTGACTGAGACACCCAGGTGCTCCCTAACATATCCTTTAAACCATGTGCACTCCTGCTTGTGGAAGAAATCTTCCCACTAGTTCTCTAAGACATCATGGTGGTAGTGATGGGCTGGAAACAGAACACTGGTTGGATAGGGATGAAGATTACTTAGACCATCAGATGATTCCATGGGATTGCAAACCACGTGCATGAGTAAATCATGTAAGGAAAGAGCCTCACCTGGACAAAGGTTGAGTTTGGGTTCCTTGTTAACATCGACTTTATTGTAGGACCTATTTGTGGGCTTGCTGCGGGGAGGTGCACTCAGTGAGACAGTCCTGATAGCATCTCTCTGAACATGGATATAGGATGCATTCTCAGCACTTCTGTTTTTATTATTGCGATGGTAACTCATTTTATTTTTGGGATTTGGGGCCTGTACTGCTGTAAAAGAAAGCAGGAGGGGAGTGAGGGATAAAACAAGCTGGTTTCATACCCATAAATAACATACTGCATGGTAAATGTTTGCACTATGGAAAACAATGTGTGCTAAGAGAATTAAATCTATAGGATTTGGGTTGACATGTAAAATAACATGTTGCACAACAGTAATTTGTTTTTCAGGTAGAAAATATTATTTTATCTTTAATTTTGTTTCAAATTATAATTTAGAAATACCAAATACATAGATCCTTTACCTCTCTGCATTCCTGGGCCAGGAAAATTCTTTGGTTCATCATAAATCCATTTTCTTTTCTTCACACCTTTAAAGTGAGGCTTCCTCACTGGCTGGACATCATTCACTTGAAGAAGATACAAATTTTTACAGGTTTTTAAGAGATGCTTTCATCTGAAAATTACTATAGGTGATAATTACATATCTGTGCATACACATGTCAAGCAAGAGAAAAAAATAAATGCACTACACTAATATTTTACTTTCTAGAACAAAGTGTGACTTATTTTTTAAAGCACCCCACCCTCAAGAGAAAGCCTATCCTGAAAATTGATTGATGAGAAAACTTTTGATACGTAGCATTCCTCAGAGGAAATGTTTCCCCCCAAAAAGAATTTGTGGATTGTTTAAAAGAATACAAAATTATATTCCAAATATAATTATATATCTCATTATAATGTTATTTTTAAGTAGTTTTAGAATTGTTATTTTGAACATAAATCTACTTCTTAAGAAGGTGGATTAATGTAAAATACTTTTAGTGAATACTACTTTATTCTTTTAAGCTTTAAGAATTTGAGTATAAGGTTAGTTTGGTGAAACAAGACTAAGTAGTCAGAATTGTAAGTGCTAATAGTACTGAATTATTCACTTTTTACTGGCATACTTTTACACTGAAAAATTTATATACAAGCTCAATCTTCTAGGAATTTCTAAGGTACATTTCTCCAGAGACTCTTAAAACAATTTAGTATACAGGCCATTCTTTGTTATTTCTCTGTGTGTAGGTCCTGAACATTCACTATTGAACAGAGAAAATGAACATCAAGTTCACTATGTAGATTACATTAGCTCTCTGTAGTGGACTACTAAATCTGTCTTTGCCCTAGCTCTCAAATTCAGCTTAAGCATTAAGTTTGAATTCTGATTCACCACCTCCTCTCCAAATATCATGCTCCACCCTTACCCTCAAGCTCCCATTCCTAAGATTTGAAAACCATATTTTTAACAAATGTTACTAAACTGAGCTTCTTAGGAGTAAGCCATCATGTTTCTCAATCTCCCACTCCTAGGATTTGGAAACCATATTTTTAACAAATGTTACTAAGCTTCTTAGGAGTAAAACCATCATGGTTCCCTTCAATGCCTGGCTGGGATCCAAGAACATTATAGTTTCAGTAAATGAAATAAATGAAAGAAGGAAGGAAGGAAGGGAGGAAGGAAGGAAGGAAGATTCATGAGTCTTAATTGTATCAAGAGAAGTAGCTCAGAATACAGAATGGCATGGTAAAGCCAAATCATGAAAAAAAATCCAACACATAATAAAAATTTGTCAATGTATCCCACTATGGGTTAAATTTAAAAGGGTGTACTAATGAATCTTCCAAGAAGGTAGTATATCATTAATTTTAATACCTAAATTAAACTAGTGGGTATGTATATAATTTACTAGGACCTACATCACAATTCATTGTCCGAGTTAGTAGAAGAATATTGTTTTTAATTCTTAATCCTGAATAATTTTCAAAACATCCTTTTTTTCTTTCATTTTAAAAATTCTATTTCAAATAAGCAAAACAAATCCATGATAAGACAAATATATCTAAGGCCAAAAAGTGATAGAGCTAATGTCTCACTTGAAGAGGGGTCCTCTCTGCACTTCATACTGATATTCTCAGTAGCATTTAATACATGCGTTGTAGGTACTAGTCGGGTAGTTAGGGAACGCTTTGGATGAGGGCTGTCCTTGTTATCTTTTAAAGCAAATTAAAAAAATAAAATATCAATATTAGCAAAAGAAGGTTTCAGTTGGTATTTTACTTTTCAATGATGGGTATACCTCTTTAAAATATATATATTAATTTTTACAACACTGAAATTCCCTAACCAATACATTGAGTCCCCAAAATTTGTCACTAACAAAACATTAAATATCTGATATACAGACATTATCTTCAATATATAAATAATATATTTGTGGCAATATTTTTAATAATTTCATAAGAAACAATCAGAAGGTTATCAATTTTAAATCAAATGTGCTGATTTAAAAATAGGTTCCAGAAATACTTTAAGTGGAACAACTTTCGTGTGTTCTATGCTTTGGAGCAGGACTGTCTAACAGAGCCTTATACAATGATGGAAATTTTCTCAGTCTGTACTGTACAAAATGATAGCCACTAGTCATATGTAGATACTGAGCACTTGGAATATGGCTAATGCAACTGAAGAGCTGAATTTTTAAAAATTTCATTTTAGTTTAAATTTAAACAGCCACATGTGAAGAGTGGCAACGGTTATTACTGTAGTTAGAATTTTTTTGTTTTTTTGATTGATTCAGCAAAAGGTTTCCATCTTTGAGTGAGAAGAAAAGATTTACATATCATTTCCCATAAGAATTATTTGATCACAAGTGCCTTAACCTATTCTTGAAAATGTTTATTTAAGGGTGGGCAAAACAGTAGATGAAATTGTTTAACATTTGGATGCAGAATATGTAAAGCCCTCTAATTACAGGACAGCTAAACTTTTAGTCTGTGACTAAGAGAGCTGCCCAGCAGAGAGGTACTAGCTGGGGCTGCTAACCATGGTAAGGGGAGTACAAAACTATGAAGTACAAACTATGATTTTATTATAGCTCTTGATTATTCACAGACGATAGTTGGTAATAATTACAAAATGAGGAAGTCATAGAAGTCATCATGAAATTAATACTCTTCACAGTGTTCACAAACAAAGCTTTTTAAGAAAATTCAATCACACGGAGTATTTGAAGTTGGAAAAAGAAACTAAAAAGGACTTGGTTTTACCATTTAAAAGAACCAATAACTGGAGATCTAGCAAGACTCCTAGAAATTATGTAGTCCAACAGGCCAATATTTCAGATAAGGAGACTGAAGCTAAAAGAGATGAAGTCTCGTGGTCAAACACTTAGGGACAGACCAGGACTGAAACCTTAAGGCTCTTGACTCCGAATCACTGGATTTAGTGTATATTTTAATTTATGACCTTGCCTCTTATATTGGTTTCAAGTGTCAAGCTTTATATTTACATTTCTCAATCCAAATTATGAACGGATTAAAACTATAGGATGGTTCATTACCTTTAGTATTTGAACATTTTGACACGGTAATTTCTTTCTCTTCAGTTACAGCTTCCTTTTCATCTACTCCAAGGAATATGATCCTCTGTGGAACATAACAGTCACCTCCTATGACAATACCTTACTGTCAGTGGCTATGATGGCAGAAAGTTGTAAAACACTATCTTCCAATACAGGATTATCCTCTACAATATACCTTTGCCAGTTTTGTTTAAACACTTCTTAGTGATACCACCCACATCTCTATATATATCATATATGTTTAAATTAATACATGTGCATATATATGTATATGAATATACAGTATATACACTTACATACAGATAATTGCAAAAAAAATTCACATAGTCAACAAAATTAATTTTCCTTTAACATATGGAAATCTTTATTTCTACCCTGTACCACCCTTTAGAGGTACTCAGAATAAATATAATTTATCTTCAATATAACATCTTCAGATATACGAAAGCAATTTTTCTGTTCCTTAAAGTTCTTCCATTTTCCAAGATAAACATCCATAATTGTTTTAAATGTTATATACTTAATTTCCAGATTCTTCACCATACAAGTTACACTTTTGTAACATAAAATATTTGTTTCAAGTAGCCTTTTTAAAAAATGACACACAAATATGGACTACCCTGTACAGAAATCAGTGGAACTGGTATAATAATAATTGACATTTATGCAGCATTCTTCTATGTATCAGACACTCCACTGAGTACTTTAAATGACTTATCACATTTAATGATCTTCCTATACTACTCCTAATAATTCAATGTGAGTTTACCTGAGCTATTTGGTAGCAATCACCAATTACTGAATAATTTTTAAACCTTGTGGACAACAAAAAAACACTTATTTTTTTCTTCACAATCTGTATCATGTCGAGTCTTTCCCGACTTGAAGAAAATCTACCATTAATGTCTTGAACTTAAATGCAAGACTATGTTTATCACAGCTTGACTTTACCTTGTTTAAACTTGGCTCATTGATCCAGCATATTAACTTCTAGACATCTGTCAATTTTATAAACATGTCTCATTCATCTAGCCATTCAATTGTTTAAACATAAAATAGTTTATTCTACAAATATTCACAGAGTGCACCTCATGTGTCAGACATTCTACTAATAAGGATTCATATATAGCAATTAATTATATACATTTCCAGGCCTCAACTGTCTTACCCAAAGCCAACAATAGAAATGTCAAAAAGATTTTGAAAAAACAAAATTGGTTATGAGAGAGGAAATTTGACTCATTTATTATATGGTGATATATTCAGAATCAACCAGTTATAAATTAACTCACCTCCATTTTCAAAAGCAGCAATGTCAGTCCTTGGTTTCCTATCCAATGATGCTTTTATCTCACCTTGCCTTTCAAATAGGCTAAATTTTGTTGGAACTGTAAGACCATCCCCTAAAAAATTAAGTAAAAATAAGAAAAAAAAAGAAAAAAAATAGAAAATCACCCCAGGAGCCATTAGGTACTTACATAAAATTCATGATGATAGTAAAAAGCCTAAAAGTTAGTGCAATTATTGTTTGCATAGTGATATGATGAACAATAAATTTATAAATGTATGAATTTTAAGCATATTTTATAATTATCAAGAAAATAGCAAGCAAGTTTGTTTTCCTATATGTATTATTTATTAAATGGCAATTTAAAAATTTAAACAATCTAACATTACTATGTATGTATAATATATTTAACTTATTCGCTCTGTTCTTCATATAGTGAATTTTATAAGATTTCTTTTGATTATACCTATTCATCATGAACGAATTGAGTAAAAAGCATTAGAGTCTACCACTGACAAATGGTAATTATACTGTGATAATTAAATAATTCTTAGAATTTTTCTTATACATCTCTGGATAATTTTTTACTAAAATAAGCTATTAAAAGCAGAATAAAGAGAAACATGATAATCTAATGCGCCATGTGATTCTGTATTGGATTCTAAACCAGAAAAAAAAAAGTTCATTTTACCATAAAGGACATGGATGGCACAGCGGGTTGTTTAAAATTCTGTAAATAATATCAGATCAGTGGTAATTTCCTGCTTTTGATGGTTATACTAAAGTTATGTAAGAGTTCTGCAGGAGCATCATATCTGCAGCCTACTCTTACACTAACAGTTTAGAAAAAATAACAATGTATATATTTAGAGAAAGGAAGAGTGAAAAATCAAATGTGTAAAACGCTAATATTTGGGAAAATCTGGTGAAGGTTATTCATGATTTAACTGAAATTATTTAAATATAAAAGGCTTTTAAAACCACAATTTAAGGCAAAAGTACATGTAATTATCTTTAATCCCTAATGGTAAACTACTGTTTTTATATTCATTGCTGACTTGTATTATTGGTTTTGCTTTCTTGTCCAGGTAATGCGGGCAATGTGCCCTTCTCTAGATGTGGTGCTCGCCTATCAGTTAAGTCTTTCCTATCATTTTAACATCTAACATCTAATGGTATGTTGCTGCCACCTACTGCCATATGTTTAAATAGTTTACCACATATGTACTTGACTGGCAGGCATTTTACTCTTTATCCTCTACTTTATCCTACCCTTGTCTTGATCCTGGGAGATTTTCCCAATTATCATTTTTTTACTTTTAGTGAGAGGAGAGGATTCAAATCTCCTACTTCAGCAAAACTTGCCTTTCATCTCATCCTCATGGCAGGAAAACCATATAAACTCGTAACACCCATGGATTTTCTCTGAGCTTCTGGTTTTACATCCAGAAAATAATGTTCTTCTTATCTTGCCTTTAAGGGCAAATTGTTTACCAACACTGAAATCAGATTCACCAAAGCATAAGATCCACGAAAGGTCCAGCCTTGGAATAATCCAGCTGCATTGCCTCTGAAATTGCCTGGTACACATAAGGCACTCATTCAATGCACAAATGTATCCTTGTTCTGCCACTAACGTCATCCTGTGATCTCCCTTTTGTCCTAGGGCTAGGTTGTCCTTTCTATTCACAGAGGAAAATAGCGCCTACTTCACAGGGAGAGTGATTTGCAAAGAAAAAAAAGATGGTAAAAGCAACTTATTTATAGAATTACTGCATCGAGGGTGTAATTCCCCCATGTGTTTATGTAGTCTTTTCATTCTGCACCTCCTCTGGGAAAGCATAATTAATAGCAGCTTTTCATACTAAATTTAGGTCATCTGATAAAAGCATTTCCTTCTCTCTCTCAATTCTGATGTATTATTTATCATTAGCTCTAGTGTACATCTTACTAAATAATTCACAGCCTATCACACCAAGTATCTCTTATACATCACCTTGAAATGCTGTCTTTTCATGCCTTACCTTCTTGCAATTCACTGCCATTTTCCAAAGGCTTTTCTAACTCTTTGTCTGCTGTAGAGGCTATGCTTTTTGGTGATGAAATATCTGGAGTATGAAATCTGTAGTATTCACCTAATCTCCCATGAGAAAGCTAGTGGTTAGTATATTTGTCACATCAAACATTAGAAAATCCACAAATGTTTGATTTCTTACCAGATTTATAACACATCTCCTTTATTGCTCTTTTTTCTTCAATTTCTTCAGGAGTCTTTGTCCATAAACTAGATGCATCTATAGGATATATGTACATCTTTTTTAATTAAATTGTCCCAAAGCCAAATGGTACGAAAATATACAAATCAGAATTAAGAATCCCAAATATTGCTCTCACAGGTGGGACTTTTTGAAATTTTTTAAAATCAGTAATTTGCATACTAGCAAATGTCTCAAATTGCCATATTTCACATATTAGAAAAATCAGTGTAAGCAACTGTCCCTATTTAAATGAGGTCTATCTCCCAGCCATCATACAACAAAAACTCTCCAATCCAAATGATCATATATAGACATAGAACAAATTAGAACATAATGAATTTAATATACTTAATAAAATTGAAGCTATTTTCTTACCAAATTCTGCCCTATTTATTCATTATAAACCTCTAACAGTTAAAAAATAAATGAAAAAACATGATAGGGTTTTGAATGCTCATTGTAAATCTGAGAAAAGCCTTACTAACCATTTTGTTCATCTCCTTCCTCCTCTTCTTCCTCAAAGTTAGTTTTTAAAACTAGAGGATGATGAATGGGTCGTGATATATTCTCCTGAGTTTTCAGGGGTTCCTGACTCTGGGTCAGGGGTGGAATTCCTTCCTGAGTTTCTTTCTGTGGTGTGATATCTACAGAGAAAATACAAAATTTCTGTCCTTTTAAGATCTATATTATATACATGTCTAATGATCAACAGTTACCTCCTGATTTATTATGCATTTTGTTAAGAGGTATCTCGTCTTATTTCTGGAAAGGTTATCAAACTAAAAAAGATCAACATTTTGCCTGTAAAGTGCAGAAAATATGCCAATTCATAGATTTTAGATAGGAATTATAACCATGACTTGGTATATCACACTTTTGGTATAAATGCATAGTAATCATAAGTATCACTGTATTCTTACACTATATATGTGAATAAGAATAACTTAACTAATTACAACAAATTAATGAAAGCAGATTCAAATATGGCATAGCTTATAATGGCAGAGTATATACAGCAAAACAGGAATAATCCAATTGTTCTAGTTTTCGGTGGCTGCATGATTACTTGGAAGTGAGAAAGAGTGAAACTTTCACATTCCTCTATTGGCTACACATTGGTCAGACTGTCCAAAGTTCTAGGTCATATTTAAATGTTCTATAACCTTCAAAACTAACAAGCAATTACTAGAAAAAGCTGGTGAACATATGAATCTTCTTTCATCATCAATTCAACCCCCTTTGTTTTCTAAATGAGTGATTATCAAATTTGGCTAATTACCAGAATCAACTAAAGAAATTATTCAAAACATCTTTTAAGTCTCTGCTTTCTGAACTTCTGATTTAGCAGGTCTAGATTAAAGCCTGGAAATCTAATTTTATTTTTTAAAAGTCTCAGGTAATTATGAAATCAGCCAAATTTGGAAACCACTGCCCCAAATGAATGATCATCTAACTAGGGTTCTAGATTATAGAAAGTCTTTAAGTGGGTATGCCATATCCCAATTATTTGAAAGCAAGGAATACAATTCCAGATCCTCAACTCCCATATTTATATTTCCCCTAAAGTTGGTTTGCCTAAGAACAGACTTAAGTTCACAATATCCTTTCCTCCACTGTACAAGATAAAGGCCTACCCTTCACTCATGCCAGAATTTACTATAGCACATGCTCAAAAGAGAAATCCTCCATTAGTGATAAACCAAACTACCATAAACCCATAGGGCTTTCTCCATTACCTTAATTTGTATACATTTCTACTAGGAGAAAATCATGATGTGGTAGGCAAAATAATACCCCCCCCCCAAGATGTCCATGTCCTAATCCCTAGACCTTGTGTATGTATTAAGTTATATGAGAGAGGTATTGAGGCTGCAGGTAGAATTAAGACATAATCAGGTGACCTTAAAATTGGCAGATTTTTTGCCCTGAATTATCCAGGTGGGCTCAAAGTCATCAAAAGGATCTTTACAAATGGAAGAGAGATGCAGAGAAAGAGAGCCGGGAAAAGAGATGTGACAATGGAAACTATGTCAAGTGATGCAGTGTCAGAAGGACTTGACTTTCATTGAAGATGGAAGAAGGAGGACATGAACCATGGAATACAGAAGGCCTATAGAAACTGGAAAAGGCAAGGAAAGAGGTTCTCTCCCAGAGTCTTTAAAAGAAATGCTTCCCTGGAGACAGCTTAATTTTAATCAGAAAGTCTTCGTGGAATTTCTAGAGTATAGATCTACAAGATATCAAATGGGTTGTTAAAGCCACTTGGTTGATGGTAATTTGTTACAGCAGTAACAGAAAATGAATACACAAAGTATTAGAAAAAGTGCTACTAGTGTCCATTTTGGAACATTCTAAATTCAAATGCATGGTAGAGTATGGCAGCAGTTAAGAATTTTTGTTGAAAAATTCTGCCTCTCCCATTTCTGGACTAATGTTATATAATATATAACTCTTGAAGGGAAAGTCTCTTGACATCAATGGAAGGAAAGCACTGGTAAAAACTCTGAAGGAAAAACATGGCTTTAAATAAAGCTTTTTAGCTATTCTCAATATATATTCCCAAGACTTGTAATTAGCTGCAAAGAAAAGCTTCACTGAACATTCTAAACAGTAAATTTTAGAGCCACATTTTTAGAAGTTTCATTGAGATGTAATTCATATACCATACATGTCACCAATATAAATATACAGTTCAATAGTTTTTAGTGTATTTACAGAGTTGTGCAACCATTGCCTTAATTTTAGGACATCACTCCAAAGAAGAAACCTATTCCCATTAGCAGTTACTCTTCATGTCTTTCGAACACCCATACCTCTACACAAGCACTGACATACCTTGTTTCTATGAATTTGCCTATTCTACATATTTCATGTGAGTGGAATCATACAATATGTGGTCTTTTGTACATGACATCTTCCACTTACCATAGTGTTTTCAAGGTTTAGTCATGCTGTCACCTGTAATAATACTGTATTCCTTTTTTATACAAATAATATTCCACTGTAGACATATACCACAATTTATCCATTCATCTGAAGGTGGATACGTGGGTTATTTCCACTGCTTTGGCTGTTATAATGTAGGTATGAACATTTGTGTACAAGTTTTCATGTGGACATATGTTTTCACATCTCTTGGATATATACCTAGAAGTGGAATCACTGGGAAACATGCTGACTCTGTTTAATATGTTGAGGAGCTGCCAGAATGTTTTCCAAAACAATTGTACCATTTTACATGCCTTCCTGCAATGTATGAAGATTCCAAATTCTTCACATCCTTGTTAACACTTACTATATGTTTTTGATTAAACCATCTTGATGGGTGTGAAGTGGTAGCTCATTGTGGTTTCAATTTACATTTATCTAATGGTTGATGATACATGATGAACATCTTTCATGAGTTTATTGGCCATTTGTAAATCTCTGAGAAATGTCTTCAGATTCCTTGCCCATATTTTTCATAGGATTATGTTTATATTATTGGGTTACAAGAGTTCTTTATATATTCTGGATACAAGCCCCTTGTCAGATATAGGATTTGCAGATATTTCTCCCATGCTGTGGGTTGTCTGTTCATTTTCTTCATGGTATTCTTTGAAACACAAAAGTTTCTAATTTTGATAAAATCTAATCCACTTCTCATTTGGTTTCTTGCCCTTCTGGTGTCTCTCAGAAGGCTTTGCATAACCTAAGGTTCCTTATAAGAGTTTTATAACATTAGCTCTTTAGTTTTTTTCATCTATTTTGAGTTAATTTTTTTGTGTAAGGTGTGAGGAAGAAGTACAAAATAACTTTATGTGGCTATCCGGTTGCCCTAACACCCTTTGTTGAAAATACTCTTTCTCCCCATTGAATGATCTATGTATCCTTGTCAAAAACCAATTGACCTTAGGTTGATTGATATAAAGGTTTATTTCTGGTCTCTCAGTTCTATCCCATTGATCTATATCTATATACCTATTTTTATGCCAGTATCAGGTGGTTTTGATTACTATAGCTTTGTAATAATGTCTAGATTTTGAAATTATTAACACTGAGCTCTATAGCTTTGTTCTTCATTTTCAAGATTGTTTTTGCTATCTTGGTCCCTTGAATTTCCATATACATTTTAGAATCAGCTTGTCAATTCTTCAAAGTCATTTGGGATTTTGACAAGGGTGACATTGAAACTATAGATCAATTTGAGGAGAATTACTATGATAACAATATAGCCAATGTATGAACATGAGCTATTCTTTCTATTGAGTGTAATATTTGTACTTCTTGTGCTAAATTAATTCCTAAATATTTTATTCTTTTTGATGCTATTATGTGTAATTGCTTTTTTCCTTTAATTTTTTCCTTTAATTTTCCTTTAATTTTCGTTTAATTATGTGTTCCTTGCTAATAAATAGAAATCTAACCAATTATCATATATTAGTCTTTTACCCTGTAACCTTGGTGAATTTATTAGTTCTAATAGTTTTTTAATGATTTCTAGAATTTTTAAAATAAAAGATAATGCCATATATAGAGATAATTTCATTTCTTTTTTTCCCAAGCTAATTGCCTTTTATTTGTTATCATTGCCCAATTCCTCTGGCTTGAATACAAGTGACAAGGATGAACATCCTTGGCTTAAATGTCAATGCCAAGAATGAACGTGATTGTTCTTGATCTTAGGGGAAATGCTTTCAGTCTTTCACCATTAAGTATGATGTTAGTTGAAGATTTTTCATATATCCTTTAGCAGGTTGAGTAAGTATCCTTCTATTCCTAGTTTGGCTAGTGTTTTATTTCTTTATTTTTTAGTCACAAAAGAGTTTTGGGTTTTGTTAAATGCACTTTCTTCATTATGATCATGTTTTTTCCTCTTTATTCTATCAATGTGGTGTATTACAGTAATTGATTTTTAAAAGTTAAACCAACCTTGAACTTCTGGGATGAATCTCATTTGGTCATGGAATATAATCCTTTTTTAAATGTTGGTGGATTTCATTTTCTATAATTTTATTAAATATTTTTGTCTCTCTATTCACCAGGAATATTGGTCTGTAATTTACCTGTGATGTCTTAGTCTGGTTTTAAAATAAGAGTAAATACCAGCCTCATAAAATGAGTTGGAAAATAGTCCCCCATCTTCTATATTTTTGGAAGAGTGTGTAGAGTTGGTTATTAATTTTTCTTCAAATTTTTGGTATAATTGAATAGTAAAGCCATATGAACCTGAGTTTTTATTTGTAGGAAGATTTTTAAGTGCTTATTCTATCTCCTTATTATAGGTCTGTTCAGATTTTCAATTTTTATTTTCTGAAGTCAGTTTTGGTAGTTTGTATCTTCCTAGAAAGTTGTCCATTTCATTAGTTGTAAAATAATATTTGTTCATAGTATTCCCTTCTAATCTTTATTATTTCTGTAAGATTGGTAGTATGTCCCCTTTTTCATTTCAGTCTTTAGTCATTTCAGTCTTCTTTTTTTCTTGGTTAGTCTAGCTAGAGTTTCAATTTCCTTGATCTTATCACTGCTTTCATTGATGTTCTCTGTCAATTTTTTTACTATTTCATTATTTCTGCTTTACTCTGTATTATTTTCTTCCTTCTGTTTGCTTTAGGTTTACTTTGTTCCTTTTTCCAGAGTCTTACAATGTAAAATCAAGTTATTAATTTGAGATCATATTTTCATTTTTTTACTAAAATTTTTATATTTCTTTTTGAGAAAGAGAGAGTGCACACACAAGTAGGGGAGTGGCAGAGAGAGAATAGAATGTGAAGCAGGCTCAGGCTCTGCATTATCAGCGCAGGGCCTCGCGCAGGACTCAAACTCACTAACCATGAGATCATGACCTGAACCAATGTTGGACACTCAACCCAGCCACCCAGGCACCCCTGAGATCATATTGTTAAATGTAGGCATTACAACTGTAACATTTCTTCTAAGTACTGCTTTAGATGCATCTCGTGAGTTTTAGTATGCTGTTTCTTCATTTTCATTCATTTCAAAGCATTGGCTAATTTTCCTTGTAATTCTCTTATAATTTTCCATGTAATTTCTTGGTTGTTTGCAGGTGTGTTGTTTAATTTCTACATATTTGTGAATTTACCATTATTTTTTTCTCCTATTAATTTCTAATTCCATTGTTTGGAGAACAGACATTGTATGATTTCTACAATTTCAAATTTATTGAGCTTTGTTTTATGGCCTAATATATACTTTATCCTGGAGATTGTTCCATTTGCACTTGAGAAATATATGTATTCTGCTATTGTTGCAAAGAACGTTCTACAGATATATTCAGTTGTGTTGTTTTATAGTTGTTCAAGTCTTCTATTTCCTTGTTGTTTATAATTGTTTGCATAGTACATCTTTTTCATCCTCTCACTTTCAACTTGAGTTTTTGAACCTAAAATGTGTCTCCTGTAGATAACATATAGTTGAATATTTATTTTTAATCTGACAGTGTCTGCTGTTTTTCTGTATTTTTACCCAATCATATTCAATGCTATTAATGATATATTGGATATTTATCTGTCATTTTACTTCCTGTTTGCTTTTTTATTCCTCTCTTCATCCACTGCTTTCTTTTGCAGTGAGTGAGTATTTTTTAGTGCAATATTTTGATTATTTTTATGAGTTTTCCCTATTTTTAAAGGTATCTTCTTGGGAGTTGCTCTAGAGCTTACCATATACTTCCTAACTCACCATAATCACCTGTGTATAAATCACAGATTTATATTATTTAATTTCAGCTAAAACTAATAAGGTTATTCCTATATAGCTCTATTCCTTTTTCCCCCTTCCCAATTTGTGCTATTGTTGTTATATTACATCTATATGTGTTGCAAACCCAAAAACACATTGTTATAATTATTTACTTTGCTTAAATTTGTATCTTTTAAAAGGTTTTTTATTTATTATTTATTTTTGAGGAAGACAGAGAGTGCAATCAGGAGAGGGACAGAGGGAGAGGGATAATCCCAGGCTAACAGCACAGAGCCTGATGGGCTTGAACTCATGAAACTGGTGAGATCATGACCTGAGCCAAAATCAAGAATCAGATGCTCAACTGACTGAGCTACCCAGGGACCCCTAAATTGGTATCTTTTAAAGGAGCTTCAAGGAAAAGGAAGAGAAAATATATATCTATAGGGTTTGTCATATTAACTTTTTTATTTCTCATTTCTTTTTTATATAATTTTTTTAATGTTTATTTTTTTGAGGGAGAGTGTGTGCAAGCAGGGGAGGGTCAGAGAGAGGGGGAGAAATACAGAATCCCAAACAGGCTCCATGCTGTCAGCACGCAGCCTGATGCAGGGCTCAAACTCATGAATCATGAGCTTAAGAGTTGAACGTTTAACCAATTCAGCCACCCAGGTGCCCCTTATTTATAATTTCTGATTATCTTCATTTATTTCTATGTATTTGAGTTACCACCTGGTATCATTTCCATACTATTAAATAGATTTTCTCCCACCTGCCTCCGTTATGCTCTTATTGACAAATATATTACATTTCTAAATGTTATGGGCTCAAAAATACAATTATATACATATGCATATATATTTTTTCTTCTTTTAGTACTTTGTGTCCTTCTACTGCCTTATGGACTACAGTGTGTCTGAATCTTACTGGGGTTATTTTATATGTGACAAATTATGTTTACTTTGTTGTTTTCAAAAATTTGTTTTTGTTTTTGACATTTAACATTTTAACTGCAATGTGTCTGGATGCAGATATCCTTGGGCTTATTCTACTTAGAATTTGTTGAGCTTCTTGAATATGTAGATTAATATTTCTCATTAAATTTGAGGAGTTTTCAACCATTATTTCTGTTTTCTCTCTCTTTTTCAGACTGTATAATCTCTTTAAGTTTCCTGATTGTTCTGTCAGCTAAAATATGTTGAGCCCTTCTAATATTTTTTTTCATTTCAATTGTTATACTATGCAACTCTAGAATTTCAATTTCATTTCTATTCATAGTTTGCATCTATTTATTGATATTCTCTATTGAGACATTATCATTATACCTACCTTAATATCTTTAAGCACAATATCTATTTTCTGTAGAATTTTGAAAATATTATAACTGCTTAAATTATATCTACTAACTCTAACATCTTAGCCCTCTCAAGGCATTTTGTTTCCTACATTTTTTTCCTATGTGTGAGTTACACTTTCCTGCATCTTTCCATGTCTTATACATTTTTTATAGTTTTCTTAAAACTGGACAGTTTGGACAATATATTGTAGCAACTCTGGATCTTGATTTCTCAACCCTAGCCAAGGGTTTGTTGTTGTTTGATTTTTAATATTTTAGTGATTTGGTCAAACTATTTTAGCAAAACCTATTTTCTACCACTCTATATAGCCCTTGATGTCACTCCTCAGAGGATGCAGCCTTGACATATCCACGGTGATCCGGGAATGACAATGGTTTTATCAGGACTCTCTTTGTCTCTTTCCTTGGTTTCTCTGTTAAGCTATCTACCTCTGTTGGTATCTCTGACAGCTGTCAGACTCCATTCCTTAATGGTTGATTGCTCTATTATTTTCACTAGTGCACTCAGGCATAATCTGCTTCACCATTCGATTCACTTAAGTTCTGATCCCTTTGCAGAGGTAGTCTTTGAGTCCAGTCTTTCAAGTTTGTTCCAATCCCAGGAGAGCTCTTCTTAACTCTTTCCTTGGTTGTCTTTGGTCAAATCTGGTTTACAGTTTAGCTTGTTGCTCTCATAGAGCTACCAGTCTCTTCATCATTTCTTACCCCCAAACTCGCCATTGTTTTTCAGAGTGTCATAATTATAAACTTTCCCGTGCTCTGTTCTGTTCCAGATAAATTCAGATCTCTTTTGGAGAGCCTCAGAGCTCTCTGCTCTTACAGCCTACCTCTCCTGCCTAAGCAAAACCTTAGTGCCACTATTGGGAACAGGGACAGGCACTCACTTCTCTTGGAATGACACCCCTGCTTTATAAGCAGGCACTAGGTAGGGGTATAGCCTCTGATATTTTTGGTTTGTCCCTTCTTGCAATTGGGTAATTTGGGGCTTATTATTTTAAGCCTGCTACCTCTGTAATAGAACTGCCCCATGAGTGGGGCTGGATAGAAGACCCAGAACTCTCAGCCTGAAAAATAGAGCTCTTTCAACATGAAGCTGTGAGTGAGGGAGTATGAGAAATGGTAGCAGCCTGCTCCTCCTAGGAAGATACCATAGTCCTCAGCAGGGAGCTGGAGGCAGAGTACCCCCTGTGTTCTTGGTTGAACCACCTGGTGTAGAACTTCTGCCACAGTGAACTGAGGAATGGAAAGAGGAGTGGGTGGTGATTTGAATACCAGACTTGCTGTTCTTACTGATATTTAACAGATTTCTTGAATAAATAAACTCGCTATATGTCTTTAGGACAATTTCCAGACACATTACTTTTTGTTTAATATAATTTTCATCAACTGTTGTTGCCTTACTAGGGAGTAGATCCATGGAACCCTTTACGATGCATTTTTGAAAGTTACCTTAGAATCATAATTTTTTTTTTTAAATTCCGGTGTAATTATTTACAGGGTTGCCAAATTACTCATGATATCTTAGATAAAACCAATGGGTAAAAAATATTTTGAAATGACTTTCTTCTAACTGAGTGTTGTTCCATGAGGTAGTTAAGACCCATTTTATCAAATAATATTATGAATTGTTCTTATTAAAATCAGTCCTCACTTTATTTCAGCTTATAAAATATTAACTATCTCCTAACTCTCTTGGTAGAATTAGAATAACATGCTAGTGCTGGATATTGGCTTTTAGCTATATGCCTTTTTATTTCATAAACAGATGAGAATAATTTTGATCATTATCTCATTAATAGATAATTTTCCAATAAAAGTCTATTTTTATGTGCAATAATTTATCAAAGTGTGCAATGTAATTATGCTGTTTACAAATTATGTATTAATAATAATTGTAATAATAACAACCCTAAAGAAATTTATTTTAAATATGTGTTAATGATTATGAGGATCCATAGTGTAGAGACTTGCTGTCATAGAAAATAAAACAAAAATTTAGATTTCAATTTATATATGCATTTTTATTATACTTAAATTTCATAGGTGCTCAATAAAACTCAAGCATAAAAATATTAGATTAGGATAAAAATGTGAAGGAAGAAAATGAAAATAATAGTTTTAGGAGAAGGAAAGATTTTTTTAATTTTTGAAGAAATTTTTGAAGTATTTATCACCTTTTGAAAACTGTCAAATATAATACATATCTAGAACAGTGCACAAATCATAAAATGTGTAATGTAATAAACATCACAAAGCCAATGCTTAAGTCAAGAAATAACAGCCCCCTTTGTGTCCTCTCCAGTTCATATTACTTTCCTTCTCCATTACCCACACTAGGTATGTTCATCGTGATTTATAATAATCACTTTGTGATTTTTCTTATAGTTTCACTACTAAGTATGTATTTCTAAAAATAAAGTTTAATTTTATAAATATGTTCCATTTTATCAATGGAATTCAAGAGTATGCACTCTTTTTTTCTGTCTTCCACCACTCAACATTATAACTGTGAGATGTATCCTTGCTTGCATATTTCTTTTATTAATTTTCATTACTGTATGGTATCCATTGAATGAATGTACCACAATCTCTTTATATATCCCACTATTATTGAACATTTATGTTATTTCTAGCCTTCAGGCATTACAAAAAAATACTGCTGTGAACATTCTTTTACATATATCTGGATGCACATGGGAATTAATATTTTTTAGGATATATGCTCCGAAAGTGGAGTTACTTGGACTAAGTTATGTATAACTTTTCCTCGAGATCATTCTAGACTGTTTCCAAAGTGCTTGTTTCAGTTTATACTAACTACAGTGCCCAAGAATTCCCAGTGCTCTTTGTTTTACCAACAGTTGGTAGATTTAAAATTTTTTGCCAATACAATGAGTGTAACTTGATATCTCAAAGTGATTTCCTTTTTCATTTCTTTGATTACTAATACATTGATCACATTTTCATTTGTTGGTTGACTTTCGGATTTCCTATTTTTTTCAAAATCTTGTTTATGCTTTCTGCTAATTCTTCTACCACAGTGGTTCTCGGCTGGGGATGATTTTATTCCTTCCCCTAGGGAACATTTGGCAATGGCTGAGTGTACTTTTTGTTGGCATCTCATGGGTATGAGCCAAAAATGCTGCTAATCCCATAATGCATAGCATAGTCCCTACCCCCACGCCCCCAACCTCACCTCACCCCCACCACACCAAAGAACCATCTAGGCCAGAATGCCAATAATGCCTACAGAGAAACCTGTTCCATCAGGTTCTCTGTCTTGATTTTTCTTCAAACAATTGAGTTAAAGTCTTTTATGGAAGTCATGTAACAGCATATGCTGCACATATTTTCTCCCATTCTATGGCTTATCTTTTCATTCTTTTATGGTGTTTTTGGTGAATACAGATTTTAATTTTAATGCACCCAAATTTATTCATCATTTCTTTAATAGCTAATACTTTCTGTGTGTTTATTACCTTCTGAAACCTTTAAAGATTGGCCTTTTACATTTTGGTCTATAATTTACCTAGAATTAATTTTTATGTATGGTGTCAGAGTAGTCCACCCTTAACTCATTAACTGAAAAGATCATCCTTTACCCATTGATCAGCCATGCCATCTGTTACAAATCAAGTATCCATCTCTGCAGGGATCTCCAGCTTCTTATTCTATCCCATTTGTCAGTTTGGTTAGCCCTCGGCTAATACAACACTATTCTAATCTGTATCACTTTATAGGCCTTGAAATATGGTTGAACAAGTGCTATCATTATGTTGTTCTTCAAGCAGTCTTCACTGTTCTTGGTCTCTTTGCAGTTCTACATAAATTTTAGGACTCGTTTGAATTTTGATTGAGATTATTGTTCTTATATTTTTAAAGTATATGATGAGTATCAAATCATATGGCAATTCAAATGTCATCTGATGTATTTACAAGAGTATATCGATTTTCATTTTTAAATGTCAGTATTGATAAAATGTTGGAACTTTTGCAACTATTTAAATTTATGATAAGTTTAATCAAAAATGTTTTAAGGAATAGTTCATCAAAAATAAAGACCAATGTTCATGATAACCTTGCCATTGAGTGTATTAAAATATACATCAGAAGGAGAAAGTTACAGTATAGGAAAAACAGCAATTTTGGTGACAAGAAACTACCCAGTTAAATTATGGAATAAAATAATTCAGGTGAATTAGTTGGTAATCAAGTAATGCAAAAACAAAAAAAAAATTCCATTTAGACAGTTAAATTTTCCCTCTTTATAGTGGTTAAAACAATGGTGTACTAACAGTTTTGATACATATTAGTATATCTTTGTTGTTTTACAGTAACTTTCCCATGGGATTTGCATTTTAAAGAAGTACTGTAATGTACTTTCCATGAATTTACACAAATAGATCATTTTCATCACCTTGATTTTTCTACCTATAGCATGGTTTCATACCACTAAAATCAATTTTGGTGTGATCAGATCGATTTCATCTAACTCTTTGGAAAAAGACATACTTTTTTTATATCATGTAGTAACATCACTGTTTTTGTAGTCACTCCTTCCCTCATTTTAGGCAAAAGACATTAGTTTTCCTTCAGGGAATCACCTTTTCCCCATCTTCAATTCCTTTAATTTGAGTGACAATGACATCCTAGACCCAAGGATTAGCTATTCCCTTGGCCTGAACAATTACCAGGGATGAATATGTTTCCCACATCATTAGATGAGGCTCAGTGTTAAGGCTTTAACTTGAAAAAGATTTCTTCCTTCAGAGTTTACTTTGGAATGACAATGGTAATGATGACAATAATGAGTGTTTACTCGTTGCCAGAGATTCTTCTGAACTATTAGGTATTAATTCATTAAATATCTAAACCAACCCCATGATATAGGTATTATTACTATCTCTACTATACAGATGAAGAAACTAGGCCACAGAGATATTAAGCTGCCCAAGGTTATGGTGGGAAGTATGTGGCAAAATGAGATTTTAATCCAGTCTGACTCAGGGTTCTCCATCTTTGGGCTTCTGGGGGCAACTCTAGTATGCGGAGAATGGCAACAAGCCCAGAGCCAAGGGTTGGCAAAGGAAGCCCTAGATACATCTGGGTCTAAGTTCAGCTCTGTCCTTAATCTCTTCAGGTACATGAGCCAATAATTTCCAGTTTTCCCTCAAATCTGATGAAGGTGGGTTTGTCTTTTTAAAATCAGTGGTGTACTAGAGTAGATTCAGATCAGCAAATGAGAACTGATTGTTATTTTGCAAGCTGATAGATGTTACATTGGTAACTTGAAATCATCGATGGTAAGAATATTTGCTCTATGGAAATAAGCAAATTCTGCCTTTTGTTTTGCTTTTGTTTTTATTTTTGGCAGAGTGGGAACAGGGAGGAGAATAAGTTTTTAAACATTAAACAGGACATCAGTGGTTTTCAACCTACAGAATCTCGTTTAGTATATATGATAGACCACTGTGTCATGGCCAGACATTTCAAAAATGAACAACTACTTTCTGTGCTTAATCTATTTTCAAAACAAATTCAATTCCTTTCACTCAGATGTCATGCATGCTGTCATCATAATGCAATATTCCCTGCTATAAATTCCTTCCATAACTAGAACACAAATACAAAGGCAAATCAGGTAGATTATAAGAATCTTTTGCTTGAATAATTCAGTTATTTTTAGACAAATAAGTTGTTTTTATTCATATTCTTTGGGAATTGGGTACTATCCTTCCCTTTGCTTGAAAGAGTAAAAAAGATGATTATTTTTTTGTATAACTCCCAGAGTAGAGGCTTTTCAATTTTTTTCTTTACTTTTCATAATTCTTTAGGAAAAACCTCATGGAATGATTTGATTAGGGCATTAGAAACATCTGTATAGTTTTTAAAATATATTGATTCATCTTCTTTGCAATATTCTTGCCAAAAATGTTTAATCTAAATCTAAGTAGGATAAAACAAACAAAAAAATTCCCATTTAAAATATATTCTGGGGGTGTCTGGGTGTCTCAGTCAGTTAAACATCCAACTTCAGCTCAGGTCATGATCTCATGGTTGATTCGTGAGTTCAAGCCCCACATGGCACTCTCTGCTCTCAGCACAGAGTCTGTTTTGGATCCTCTGTCTCCCTCTCTCTCTGCCCCTCCTTTACTCGCACTCTCTCTCTCTGTCTCTCCAAAATAAATTAAAAAAAAAAATTAAAAAAAAAATTAAAACAAATAAAACAATTATTTTTGTTTAAACAAAAAATTAAAACAAATAAAACAAATTATTTTTGTTTAAAAATAAATAAATAAATGGATATTCTGCAAAGCAACCAGCCTGAACTCTTTAAAATGTCAAATGAAAGAAAAAAAATCATGTAGATATTAAAAAGACATGACAACTAATTGCAATAAATGGTGCCTAATTGGATCCTGGATTGAAAAAAACAAAAACAACTATAACGCTACACTATTCAACACATTGTCCTGGGAACCTGACAGCTTGTTAGAAATGCTGACCCAGAGAGGGGAAGAAGATGGCGGAGTAGGAGGACGCTGGGCTCACCGCACGTCCTGCTGATCACTTAGATTCCACCTACACCTGCCTAAATAACCCAGAAAACCACCAGAAGACTAGCAGAACGGAGTCTCCGGAGCCAAGCGCAGACGAGAGGCTCACGGAAGAGGGGCCCCTCCTGAAGTGGATCACCTAAGGAGAAGCGAGCTAAGCCTGCCCCTCCTGCCCCTGTGCACCTTGCCTACCCACCCCAGCTACTATGCCAGATCCCCAGCATCACAAGCCTGGCAGTGTGCAAGTAGCCCAGACGGGCCACGCCACCCCACAGTGAATCCCGCCCCTAGGAGAGGGGAAGAGAAGGCACACACCAGTCTGACTGTGGCCCCAGCGGTGGGCTGGGGGCAGATATCAGGACTGACTGTGGCCACGCACACCAACTCCAGTTATACACCACAGCACAGGGGAAGTGCCCTGCAGGTCCTCACCACTCCAGGGACTATCCAAAATGACCAAACGGAAGAATTCCCCTCAGAAGAATCTCCAGGAAATAACAACAGCTAATGAACTGATCAAAAAGGATTTAAATAATATAACAGAAAGTGAATTTAGAATAATAGTCATAAAATTAGTCGCTGGGCTTGAAAACAGTATAGAGGACAGCAGAGAATCTCTTGCTACAGAGATCAAGGGACTAAGGAACAGTCACGAGGAGCTGAAAAGCGCTTTAAACGAAATGCAAAACAAAATGGAAACGACGACAGCTCGGATTGAAGAGGCAGAGGAGAGAATAGGTGAACTAGAAGATAAAGTTATGAAAAAAGAGGAAGCTGAGAGAAAGACAGATAAAAAAATCCAGAGTATGAGGGGAAAATTAGAGAACTAAGTGATACACTAAAAAGAAATAGTATACGCATAATTGGTATCCCAGAGGAGGAAGAGAGAGGGAAAGCTGCTGAAGGGGTACTTGAAGAAATTATAGCTAAGAACTTCCCTGAACTGGGGAAGGAAAAAGGCATTGAAATCCAAGAGGCACAGAGAACTCCCTTTAGACGTAACTTGAATCGATCTTCTGCACAACATATCATAGTGAAACTGGCAAAATACAAGGATAAAGAGAAAATTCTGAAAGCAGCAAGGGATAAACATGCCCTCACATATAAAGGGAGACCTATAAGACTCGTGACTGATCTCTCTTTTGAAACTTGGCAGGCCAGAAAGGATTGGCACGAGATCTTCGGTGTGCTAAACAGAAAAAATATGCAGCCGAGAATCCTTTATCCAGCAAGTCTGTCATTTAGAATAGAAGGAGAGATAAAGGTCTTCCCAACAAACAAACACTGAAGGAATTTGTCACCACTAAACCAGCCCTACAAGAGATCCTAAGGGGGATCCTGTGAGACAAAGTCCCAGAGACATCACTACAAGCATAAAACATACAGACATCACAATGACTCTAAACCCGTATCTTTCTATAACAACACTGAATGTAAATGGATTAAATGCGCCAACCAAAAGACATAGGGTATCAGAATGGATAAAAAAACAAGACCCATCTATTTGCTGTCTACAAGAGACTCATTTTAGATATGAGGACACCTTTAGATTGAGAGTGAGGGGATGGAGAACTATTTATCATGCCACTGGAAGCCAAAAGACAGCTGGAGTAGCCATACTTATATCAGACAAACCAGACTTTAAATTAAAGGCTGTAACAAGAGATGAAGAAGGGCATTATATAATAATTACAGGGTCTATCCATCAGGAAGAGCTAACAATTATAAATGTCTATGCGCCAAATACCGGAGCCCCCAAATATATAAAACAATTACTCATAAACAGAAGCAACCTTATTGATAAGAATGTGGTAATTGCAGGGGACTTTAACACTCCACTTACAGAAATGGATAGATCATCTAGACACACGGTCAATAAAGAAACAAGGGCCCTGAATGAGACATTGGATCAGATGGACTTGACAGATATATTCAGAACTCTGCATCCCAAAGCAACAGAATATACTTTCTTCTCGAGTGCACATGGAACATTCTCCAAGATAGATCACATACTGGGTCACAAAACAGCCTTTCATAAGTTTACAAGAATTGAAATTATACCATGCATACTTTCAGACCACAATGCTATGAAGCTTGAAATCAACCACAGGAACAAGTCTGGAAAACCTCCAAAAGCATGGAGGTTAAAGAACACCCTACTAACGAATGAGTGGGTCAACCAGGCAATTAGAGAAGAAATTAAAAAATATATGGAAACAAACGAAAATGAAAATACAACAATCCAAATGCTTTGGGACGCAGCGAAGGCAGTCCTGAGAGGAAAATACATTGCAATCCAGGCCTATCTCAAGAAACAAGAAAAATCCCAAATACAAAATCTAACAGCACACCTAAAGGAACTAGAAGCAGAACAGTAAAGGCAGCCTAAACCCAGCAGAAGAAGAGAAATAATAAAGATCAGAGCAGAAATAAACAATATAGAATCTAAAAAAACGGTGGAGCAGATCAACGAAACCAAGAGTTGGTTTTTTGAAAAAATAAACAAAATTGACAAACCTCTAGCCAGGCTTCTCAAAAAGAAAAGGGAGATGACCCAAATAGATAAAATCATGAATGAAAATGGAATTATTACAACCAATCCCTCAGAGATACAAACAATTATCAGGGAATACTATGAAAAATTATATGCCAACAAATTGGACAACCTGGAAGAAATGGACAAATTCCTGAACACCCACACTCTTCCAAAACTCAATCAGGAGGAAAGAGAAAGCTTGAACAGACCATTACCAGCGAAGGAATTGAATCGGTTATCAAAAATCTCCCAACAAATAAGAGTCCAGGACCAGATGGCTTCCCAGGGGAGTTCTACCAGACGTTTAAAGCAGAGATAATACCTATCCTTCTCAAGCTATTCCAAGAAATAGAAAGGGAAGGAAAACTTCCAGACTCATTCTATGAAGCCAGTATTACTTTGATTCCTAAACCAGACAGAGACCCAGCAAAAAAAGAGAACTACAGGCCAATATCCCTGATGAATATGGATGCAAAAATTCTCAATAAGATACTAGCAAATCGAATTCAACGGCATATAAAAGGAATTATTCACCATGATCAAGCGGGATTCATTCCTGGGATGCAGGGCTGGTTCAACATTCGCAAATCAATCAACGTGATACATCACATTAACAAAAAAAAAAAAAAGAGAAGAACCATATGATCCTGTCAATCGATGCAGAAAAGGCCTTTGACAAAATCCAGCACCCTTTCTTAATAAAAACCTTGAGAAAGTCGGGATAGAAGGAACATACTTAAAGATCATAAAAGCCATTTATGAAAAGCCCACAGCTAACATCATCCTCAATGGGGAAAAACTGAGAGCTTTTTCCCTGAGATCAGGAACACGACAAGGATGCCCACTCTCACCGCTGTTGTTTAACATAGTGTTGGAAGTTCTAGCATCAGCAATCAGACACCAAAAGGAAATCAAAGGCATCAAGATTGGCAAAGATGAAGTCAAGCTTTCGCTTTTTGCAGATGACATGATATTATACATGGAAAATCCGATAGACTCCACCAAAAGTCTGCTAGAACTGATACAGGAATTCAGCAAAGTTGCAGGATACAAAATCAATGTACAGAAATCAGTTGCATTCTTATACACTAACAATGAAGCAACAGAAAGACAAATAAAGAAACTGATCCCATTCACAATTGCACCAAGAAGCATAAAATATCTAGGAATAAATCTAACCAAAGATGTAAAAGATCTGTATGCTGAAAACTATAGAAAGCTTATGAAGGTAATTGAAGAAGATATAAAGAAATGGAAAGACATTCCCTGCTCATGGATTGGAAGAATAAATATTGTCAAAATGTCAATACTACCCAAAGCTATCTACACATTCAATGCAATCCCAATCAAAATTGCACCAGCATTCTTCTCAAAGCTAGAACAAGCAATCCTAAAATTGATATGGAACCACAAAAGGCCCCGAATAGCCAAAGGAATTTTGAAGAAGAAGACCAAAGCGGGAGTCATGACAATCCCAGACTTTAGCCTCTACTATAAAGCTGTCATCATCAAGACAGCATGGTATTGGCACAAAAACAGACACATAGACCAATGGAATAGAATAGAAACCCCAGAACTAGACCCACAAACGTATGGCCAACTCATCTTTGACAAAGCAGGAAAGAACATCCAATGGAAAAAAGACAGCCTCTTTAACAAATGGTGCTGGGAGAACTGGACAGCAACATGCAGAAGAATGAAACTAGACCACTTTCTCACACCATTCACAAAAATAAACTCAAAATGGGTAAAGGACCTGAAAGTGAGACAGGAAACCATCAAAACCTTAGAGGAGAAAGCAGGAAAAGACCTCTCTGACCTCAGCCGTAGCAATCTCTTACTCGACACATCCCCAAAGGCAAGGGAATTAAAAGCAAAAGTGAATTACTGGGACCTTATGAAGATAAAAAGCTTCTGCACAGCAAAGGAAACAACCAACAAAACTAAAAGGCAACCAACGGAATGGGAAAAGATATTTGCAAATGACATATCGGACAAAGGGCTAGTATCCAAAATCTATAAAGAGCTCACCAAACTCCACACCCGAGAAACAAATAACCCAGTGAAGAAATGGGCAGAAAACATGAAAAGACACTTCTCTAAAGAAGACATCCGGATGGCCAATAGGCACATGAAAAGATGTTCAGCGTCGCTCCTTATCAGGGAAATACAAATCAAAACCACACTCAGGTATCACCTCACGCCAGTCAGAGTGGCCAAAATGAACAAATCAGGAGACTATAGATGCTGGAGAGGATGTGGAGAAACGGGAACTCTCTTGCACTCTTGGTGGGAATGCAAATTGGTGCAGCCGCTCTGGAAAGCAGTGTGGAGGTTCCTCAGAAAATTAAAAATAGACCTACCCTATGACCCAGCAGTAGCACTGCTAGAAATTTACCCAAGGGAGACAGGAGTACTGATGCATAGGGGCACTTGTTCCCCAATGCTTATAGCAGCACTCTCAACAATAGCCAAATTATGGAAAGAGCCTAAATGTCCATCAACTGATGAATGGATAAAGAAATTGTGGTTTATATACAAATGGAATACTACGTGGCAATGAGAAAGAATGAAATATGGCCTTTTGTAGCAATGTGGATGGAACTGGAGAGTGTGATGCTAAGTGAAATAAGCCATACAGAGAAAGACAGATACCATATGGTTTCACTCTTATGTGGATCCTAGGAAACTTAAAAGAAACCTATGGGGGAAGGGAAGGAAAAAAAAAAAAAAGAGGTTAGAGTGGGAGAGAGCCAAAGCATAAGAGACTGTTAAAAACTGAGAACAAGGGGCGCCTGGGTGGCGCAGTTGGTTAAGCGTCCGACTTCAGCCAGGTCACGATCTCGCGGTCCGTGAGTTCGAGCCCCGCGTCAGGCTCTGGGCTGATGGCTCAGAGCCTGGAGCCTGCTTCTGATTCTGTGTCTCCCTCTCTCTCTGCCCCTCCCCCGTTCATGCTCTGTCTCTTTCTGTCCCAAAAATAAATAAACGTTGAAAAAAAAAAAAAAAAACTGAGAACAAACTGAGGGTTGATGGGGGGTGGGAGGGAGGGGAGGGTGGGTGATGGGTATTGAGGAGGGCACCTTTTGGGATGAGCACTGTGTGTTGTATGGAAACCAATTTGACAATAAATTTCATATATTAAAAAAAAAAAAAAAAAAAAGAAATGCTGACCCAGGTCCCAGCCTAGACACACTGAATCAAACTGCAATTTCATTAGATCTCCAGGTAATTGAATGGTTCTTAAAAAGGGGGATAAATAAGTATAGGTACATTATATGCATATAGGTAAATATTATACTTACATATATGTAAGTACAATAGAGTGAAAAGAGTAATTTGACAAAATGTGTATTTGTGTATCTGTTGAAGAGTACATGGATGGCTGTTCATTGAACTATTTTTGCAGCTTCTCTGTTGAAAATGTTTGAAGTGAAATGTTGGAGGAAAAACATACAGTGAAGGCTGGACTCAACACGTATCAGTTTAATTGGTGGTCGAGGTGGTGACTAGGAAATTTTTTGTTGTCATTGTTGGTTATTATTATTTTTTTTGGTTATTTTTTTTAAGCTCCTCCAGTAATTCTAAATTTTTTAAGTGTTTTATTTATTTTTGAGAGAGAGAGGGAGACACAGACTGTGAGTGGCGGAGGAGCAGAGAAAGAGGGAGACACAGAATCTGAAGCAGACTCCAGGCTCTGAGCTGTCAGCACAGAGCCCAATGCAGGGTTTGAACCCAGGAACTGTGAGATCATGACCTGAGCTGAAGTCGGACACTTAACCAACTGAGCCACCCAGGCGCCCCTAAACTCCCCCAGTAATTCTAATTGGGAGCTAGAGTTGAGGACCTCTGGATTAGGTGAACACCAGACGGGGTACCTTCACTTCTGGGCTTCAGATGATTAAAGGGAAGAAATTTCACTGATGTGTTGCCACAAATAAATCGAAAAAATAAACTTAGAGAAAGAGGAAACCTTATTTAATGGAAATATACATAACTCAGAAATGCTAGAGGTAGTTCACTGTTTACTGTAAATAAGAAAAAAGGGAGTTTTCTATTAAAGTAAAGGATCTTAAAAGCTTTAAAAGGAACGCTACGGGATAGGGAAGTGTAGGGTAGAATTAGCCTCTCAAAAGGATGAAGCTGGGTTAGGAAGTCTCGTGGGTGAGTCCACTCAAATGACCAAAAGAACTGGAGCATTCTTGAAATGCCATCTCTGCTTTTCTTGTTGTTGTTTTGTTTTTGTAAGACAGTCTTAGAGTCTAACAGAACCAGGTATCCTGCCTAAGATATTTAGCTTTCCTAGGCCTCAGTTTCCTCATCTATAATGGGGATGTTGATAGTATCTATTTAGCAGGTTTTTGTGAAGAGGCATGCAAAGTGCCCAACATAGTGCTGCCACAAGAAAATACTTAATTTTAGAAATTATGTGAAAGCACTGAATATGAGATTTTTCTTGTTTCTCGTCACCTGACTTCATTTTTTTTTAAATCATAATTAAAGTTTCAGTTTACATAATCCTAAAGAACAAATAGGTGGAGGTCTCAAATGCAAAGGTAGCTAACAAATGTTAGGCCTAGAGAACTCCTATTTGAGTACATGCCTTTATTTTGTTGCACTTTTACAAACACTTTGGACCAAAGATGAGAGCATAAACAGTGTCCAGTCAGGATGAAGAGTCCCCCATCCAACCACAAATTGTTCCAGGCATCACCACTGTGTGGGTTAGGGCATTTACACTACCCATCCCCCTCTTCCCAAAAGAGGAAAGAACAGAGTTGAACACGTTTCTTTTCTTCTTATAACCATTAACAACTGTTCTTCCCCCCAACCCACACACAAAATTAATCTGTTTTGCCAAGTCAAATATTCAAGTCAAAGTGTTTATTAAACTATTTAAGAACCATACAAATTACAATGGCTTGCCAATGCTTAGAATAAAAAGGTCAGGTACACATATAGAATAGGCTAGACTTTCTAATTTTTTTTTTACATTTATTCATTTTTGAGAGACAGAGAGAGACAGAGCACAAGTGGGGGAGAGGCAGAGAGAGAGGGAGACACAGAATCCGAAGCAGGCTCCAGGCTCTGAATTGTCAGCACAGAGCCTGACGCTGGGCTTGAACTCACAAATTGCGAGATCATGACCCAAACCAAAGTCAGACGCTTAACCGACTGAGCCACCAGGTGCCCCTAAGCTAGACTTTCTAAAGTGAGCTGATATAAAGTTCATTTCAACTGGTCAGATAGTCAGCTGTCCAAGGCACCTCTAAGACACTGACTTAGAAAAAATAAGAATCAAATTATTCTATTCAATTATCTATCGTAGAATAATGTGGCAATTAGCCAAGGAGGTGAGCAGGTGCTTCAGTGTTTGAGCCACTGTGTTTTGAGCAAATTATCCCTTAACTAAGAGAATTTCTTAAGGGGAAGGGTTTGTCTGAATACGCTCACCTCTGATGTATACCATGGAAGAAAGAGCACATACATACCATGCTTGCAAAGAAAATATAATATGTACTCAGAAATGCCTAGAAAATTCTTATAATTATAGCAAATATCAACTGAATCATGTTTTCTTAGCATTATGATTTAGTTTATTAGCTATTTGCTTTTAAATTTGAGGATGGTAACCAGAGGGATTAGACCTCTTTTTTAGATGTCTGGTTTAGCAACATTTAAATGAAGTCTCTTTCAAAAGAGTCCAAAACCTTTTTTAATTTGCTAGCAGGCTAAATTTTAAATTGCAAAAAGACTAACTGGCAGTTTTATATTCTCAGACAAAATATGTAGAACTTTTGATAATTGCACTTAGTGCTTAAAGATATACAATGGCAAATCACATATTGAAAAATTGCTTTTGGCTAGCAGCTCATTCTGGAAGAGCACAGCTGGTGACTTAGATAGCATGGCTGTGGCTCCAACCCATGATGGGTCTCAATTTCTCAAGCAGAAGCCCTAGGAAATTTTACAGGTTGCACATTTAAATATCTAAATTTGGGGGCACCAGGGTGGCTCAGTCGGTTAAGTGCCCAACTCTAGATTTTGGCTCAGGTCATGACCTCACAGTTCCTTAGATCAAGTGCCATGTGTGCTGGGCAAGGAGCCTGCTTAAGATTCTTTCTCTCCCTCCTCTCCCTCTGCCCCTCCCCTGCTTGCGCTAGCTTTCTCTCTCTCTCTCGCTCGCTCCTAAAAATAAATATCTAAATTTTCCCTTATTTTAACCTAAGAGACAACATTATACATAAACTCCACAGTGCTATGTGTGAGCCGATACTTACATTTTACTATAAAAAGTTGTCATAATCCCACCCTGAATTTATTAATCATATGCCCTTACTGAAACATAAAAAGGTGGATTGTAATAAAGGTATAACCTTGTAAATTTTGTGTAAGGTAAGAAGATTTATGGTCCTAGTTTGGGTTAATGTGAACCTTGGTAGATAAGTGTTCCTGGAAATACTGTAGGAAAGATTAGGTTTACAGAAAATCAAATTATTCTTATTGCGGAGTTGAAATATTTTTTAAAAGAACAGATGATATGGTAGTTCAATACATAACTCAAACAAGTATGTTAATTTCTTAAATTTGTTAATTCAGTTCTGGAAATTAAATCTTCTTTCCTATAGAACAGAAATGTGTCTGGGCAGAGGGAAAATAGTTGCCTACTTAACACAAATCCATACTGCTCAGGACATCCTAGGGTGGAATTGGCAACTGTGTGAAGGGTAATATTATGTTCCTTCTTTAAGTGCTTGGGATTTGGAACTTTCACTCTATAGGGCAGAGTCAGACAAGAAACAATAGATGTAGTAAACAAGGAACGTCTACTGTATCTGAAACGTGTGTGTGTGTGTGTGTGTATCTCAAAAAGAATGGAGAGCAAGGCCAGGAATATTGGAAATGTGTAGGGAGGAAGTGATAAGCCTGACTACATTCCAAGAAGAGTGTTTAGATTAGACCTCATTAATAGGTCATTTTTGTGGAAAGCCTTGAAGAGGTAAAGGAATTAGCCATAAAGATATTAACAGAAGAGAATTTCATGCAAAGCCCCTAAAGCAGGGAAAAGCAAGGGAACTAGTGTGGTTGGAGAGAGTGAGCAAGTAAAAGAGTTATGTAAGATAAATTCAGAGTCAACAGGGCATCAAATCAACTAGGGTCATGTAAGCCTCTGTTAAGGACTCTGCTTTTACTCTGAATTAAATGAAAAGCCACTGGAAGTATGACATCTGAGCGTATCACTCTGGCACCTGTGCTTAGAACAGACATAGAAGGACAAGAGTTGAAGAGTTAAGAGGCTGTTTCGATAATTCAGGCATCAGATGATGGTAGTGGCATGGCCCAGGGTGGGAGTAGCAGGAATGATGAGAAAAGGCAGACTCTGGATATATTAAGAAAGTAAACAGGATTTTTGTATGGATTGGATGTGAGATATGAGATTACCAAGGGAATAGACAGAAAAGAGAACTAAGGACTATCTCCTAGAACATTACACATTTAAGAAGTTGAGGAAAAATCAACAAGGGAGAGTGAAAATAGAGCACTAGGTACACAAGCGTTAGAAAAAAAAAATTTTTAAGTATAGCATTGCATCAAATATTGCTAATGGTTCAAGTTATGTAAAGACTGAGAATTGACCACTGGATTTAACAATTTGTGTAACACTGATGAAAGGGGCTGAAAAGCCTTTTTTTACACAGGATTAAGAGACAATGGGAGAGGAGGATCTGATAAAAGCAGGAATAGATAACCGATTTGAGGAGAACTGCTACAAAGGGAAAGAAAAATATGGGGTTGTAGCTTGTGAGAGAATGAATCAAGAGAATGAGTATTTTTCTAATAATTAGAGAAATAAATATATACTTGTATGCTGATAGGAATGATCCAATAAAAATGAAAAAAAAAATGATATAGAAGACAGAGGAAAGACTTGTTGCATCAGTGTTCTTGAGTAGACCAGAGTGGATAAGATGTAGTTAATAAATGGAAAGATAGCCTTTGACTAGGTGCTCATCTTTGGTAAGAGTAGGGAAAAGGCAAGTACACATTCTAATAGATGAGTATAGTGATGGAAATCTGTGGAGGCTATCCTCATTACTTAAAGTTTCTCAGTTCAGTCAGATGTAAGGTCATCACCTAAGGTGGGTGGGGGGATAGGAGGTTTAAGGAAGGAGGAAGGTATGAAACGAAGGTCTAGGAGAATGTAGAAGAACTGGGGAAGTATTGTGTAGTATGATTGGCAGTCAGCATTAAGGTCTCATTTGAGGTCTGTGGTCATGAATTTAATTCAATAAGCACACCTACATATTTTACCAAAGCTATGTTCAGCTGTGATAGATTCAGGAACTGAGTAGGTGGCAAGTTGTGTTTATGGTTGCTAAGCAAGTACAGTGAAGGCAGAAAGTAGCAAGAGAGTAGAAGTTGTATGCAAGGGACAGATTACTAGATTGAGGTTCGAGAAGATATCCAGGGGGTAAGAGATTGTGAAAAGATGGTACAAACAATGAATTGAAGGTCCCAGTGGACTTGAAGCATTGTTTACCTCAAGATTCTGGAAGGACTGAAATAGAAAACAAGTCATAGGGTGAAATGCATGTAATCGAGATCATGGGGTCTGTGGTGGTAGTTAGCATTTGGTTATGACTAAGAGAGAGTGACTGAGATGGGGAAGAAAAGATCAGTGGAGGAATTGAGTTCAAGGAACTGAGAGGCTAGGGTGATGTGCATATCATATTTTTATATATTGAAATCACCAAGAATTGACACAGGAGTACAATGTGAGGACAATGAGCCAGGAGTTCAGACTTCTGAAAAACAAGGAGAGACCTGGATGGATGTAAACAGAGGCAAAAACAACAACAACAACAACAACAACAAAAAAAAACCAGCAACACTGTTGGCTGTTAATAATCTGTTGACATGAAATACAAGCTGGATGGCTTTAGGGAGAAGGGACAGAGAGCAGTTTGAAGTTGGCAGTAAGGACCAAGGAAACCTTCTACCTCACCTCCAGGTCAAATGCTACTTGAGAGCTGGGAGAAAAAAAACAGCCACCATTTGGCAAAGTGCTGCAGGAGAAGTAGGGTCTGGAGAAGAAAATTATGCTTACGTTAGATATGAAGATGAAGGGAAAGTTCAGAGAGGAAGTTGAGGAAGAATCCTGCTGATAATGGAAAGTTGGGGATGCATGGATGCAAGGGACCAAATAAGGATAGACATGAGTCAATTGAGAGATGGGCTTTCTGGTATTCACTGATATTAAATAATAGAAAACATATATATTGGTCTCTATCCCCAGTTCCTGGAACAGAGCTCCTAAAATCCTTGTAATTTCATAAATAACAACAGTATGGGGGGAGCATCTTTTGTTCTAATATTTGGCTTTTGACACTGCTTCCTGACATAGAACTCAAATCTCAGAAATTTCCTGGGTGATAGGAGAGTCCTTTGCTCTAAAGAGATGACTCTGGGTGGGCTCCTAATACCTTCAGGAAGGGGAGTTTTCACCAGAAAGATCAAGCCATAATTAGAGGCTTAGAACTTTCAGCCCTCTCCTCCTCATCCTCTAGGAAGGGGAGAGGGGCTGGAAAGTGAGTTAATAATCATGTCTGCACAATAAAAGCCTCCACAAAAATTCCAAAAATATGGGATTAGAAGAGCTTCCAAATTGGTGAACACATCTGCATATGGACAGCACACCCAATTCCACAATAGAAGTTCCTGTGCTCTGGATCCTTCAAGACCTCACTCTATGTACTTCTTCATCTGACTGTTCATCTGTATCCTTTATGATTTCCTATAGTATAAAATAAACTGGTCAACACAAGTAATTAGCTCCCTGAGTTCTGTGAACTATTCTAGCAGATGATGGAAGCTGAGGAGGGAGATCATGGAAACCTCCAATTTGTAGCCCAGTTAGGAGTTTGAGTAGCCTGGGGATCTACTACTTTTGATTGACATCTGAAGTAGTGTTTTGGGTGGGGGAGTCTTTTGGGAGCCCTCAACCCATGGGCTCTGTGTTAACTCCTAGTAGTGTTAGAACTGAATTGTAGGACACCAGATGGTGGTGTAGAGTGTTGCTTGGAAAAAAATCATTGATGTGGGAAAAATCCACAACATCTAAAGTGTTGTATGGTAGTGGTATGAGAGCAAATAATAAACACACAGGAGTGTTTTATTGTTCAAAAATAAACTCAGATAAATGGAAATAAAGGGCAGAATGAAATTGGTCCTGGTGAATTCAAAACAGATAAGGGTTGTGTGTTGAGGCTGTGTGGGAGGGTGTTATGGGTGTATGGGGCTCCCTCTTGTGCCTATAGAGGAAGGAGGTATGAGAAAGCAGGGTATTAGCAGCCTATGAAACTCACTTATCCCTCTTACAATGAAGGTATAATGTCTAGGCTTTGGTCCCAGTGCATGGATCTGGTCTTGATTCTATTGAGAGAGAGGAAAGCTTACTCTAAGAGTCAGACTCAGTCTTGATACCTGTTGAAGAAATTAAGACTTCCAGAAAAGCCAGAAGTTACCTTTAGCCACCAGATTCTATGTCTAAAAATTAGAGTAAAAAACATGTAATCCCTACAGAATTTAGCTCAGGGCAGTTCTAACAATGAGGAGCCCAATAATTGTCAGTTGTACCCTTCTTTTGTACAGAGACGCAGTCTGTTTTCCTCTAGTCCTGAAAGAACTGGTTTGAAAAATAGTAATTTTATCATAGACCACTAAGAAGCAGAGTATTAACTATGTAGAAGGAATTTAGTACAACATTCCTGGTGAAATAAAATCATACTCTGTGTAAACCAATGAAGCGAAGTTGATCACTTAGTAGGTACAGTAACTTTCACTACAGTAGGTACCCAGTAGTTTCCAGTCATTTGTCCATCCCCCATCCATCTATCTATACATCCAATTTTACTGAATATCTGTGCTCCAGACACTGCAGAGAGCACTGGTGAGGAAACTAGTTATGATCTCTATCCTTATGATGTTTGCAGTCTAGTGAGGAAGAGAATTGTTGATCAAGGTATTGTATATATGATGAATGCCATGAGGTCAGAGTTTTCCAAAAGAAGGTAGAGGACCTAATTTTTACCATTTGCCAAGGATTATCTGAAGCCAATTTTTCAAATCCTAAAGGACTGATAACCTATAAGCTCATTTCTAAAATGATTCCATTGGCCATAGCAGGAGACTGGTGTAGAGCTATAGCACTAGGGAAACCTGACTATCCCAACTCCTTAAGCAAGCTTCTTGCCACTAACTGTTTTGGGGTATCATGTCCTCTGTATCCCCTTCCCAGAGCTTATGTTGACATTCACCACAAAGCAGTCTCAGTATCATCTATGCAGATTGAATTGTGCCACAGCTTTTGCAGCAATGGGATTGAGTTTTCTCTAACTGAAGCTTAAGAAGAACCACATGTACAGCTGTTCTTTTAGAAGCTGAAGTGTGCAGCCCAGAGCATGCCCCCTTATAAGATAGGTTTCTGCACATTCACAGGGAGCAACAGTGAGGCATGATAGCCAAGCTTGGCTCCAGTTGAAAGATGCTTTGCTGAGACACAATTTCCTTCTGCCTAGTGAGGTCAGTAGTCATTTCACTTTCAGGTGAATCCAGTCCACTTTAGCCATGCACCGAGAGAGTTTAACTTGCTCTTTGTTCACTTCATCTTGGCAGTTACTTGATGGCTCATTCTAAGCCTTATCTCGCGATTCTAGAGTCATCCCAAATTATCCATTGGCTATGAAATCACATTCATTTTGCCATACTTAATTTAATCTGTCATTCTACACTGCTACTCCAAAACCAGATTATAATATGGTATATGTCCATGTTATTAAAAAAATATACTCACTGCTACTTGGTGGCAAAAATAATCCATTGATATTTCGAGGTTTGCTGTGATAAAAGATACAACTGATCTTCACACAACCAAGAGGTTGAGTTTCCCAGAAGCATGAAATGCTGCAGTTTTGCTAGACAAAGGAGGTGGGGGAAATGTAATGATCAGGTGCCATACTCAAAATAAATACAACGTGCTACATGTGACAAAACTATCACGATTACTGATTTAGGATCATGTGTGTTTTCTGGCTTTCAGTGTTTCTAAACTCTGCTATTTAAAAGATGCAATGGATATTTCTAAAATATAGTCCTCCATTTTTATAAGAATTTAAATTGAGCAACATGCAAAGTGCCTAAAATTAAGTAGTGGAAGAAAGAATCATTTTTTCTCTATTGTGTTGTAAGAGTATACATTTCAATATTATTGAAGGGAGATCCTTTTAATAAACATGATGATGGTGCATAATTCTACCTGCATTTCCATGTGTCTAAATCTGCAAAGTGGATCTAAACATTTTCCCTCTCTCCATAATGAGCACACAGTGTCACTGCCAAGGGCCTCTTCACAGTGTCGGAATCGGCACTGGGAACCCTAAAAGAAACAAGTAAACAGTATAGCAAACTCAACATACTGGCGTTAGTGTTCAACAACAGTAGGTTGCTAATTAATTAAAGAAAACATGACTAGATCAAATTAGAATCACAAAAAATACTACAAAACAAAGTCATAGGTCTAAATTTTAGCAAATGTGTTTAATTTTAGTGAGAGACTGATAATATAACGATTAAATAGTACAACATGCCACAAGTCACTGATAAATTGCTACTTTTTGTTATCTGTTGGTCCATATTATTCACTAAGAGTAGATATATGAGAGCAGTGATAGTTTTAATCACAATCCAATGACAGAACAATTTAATTTCTCTTTCTGGAAAAAGCCAGTTCTTTGTTTGTCTTGTTTTTAAGAAACACCAGTCATATTCTAATTGTGAAGATGATCTCCATTAATCAATCCCTTTATTAGATAATGTTTTCTTAGTCTATGGAGATACTGTTAAGTGTGTTTCTACAGGGGAAGTGAATGGAGCTTAAACTTTATATTATTGTGGAATTTTAGGGAATTACCACATTATGCTACAATAAATCTCTGTGCTTTATGCCCTTGGTCTACAGAGATAAACAATTGCGCCAATACATATATAAACATCTTTATATACCAACAAAAGCAAATGTGGATCATTTTAATGGGATGCTATTGCTTTTTTTTTTTTTTTTTTTTTTTTTTAGTCTGCATCTTTTACACATAGGTCCACAGTTGGAAAAACTGCAGGGCCATTATCTTCTTGACAGAGAGGTATGTCACATACAACAAAAATATTCCATTGAATTCTCTTTTGGCACATGTTCCATGTTTTTTTCTTATCTTTTATTACCCTCTTACTCCTGTCTTCACTATTTCCCCTTTTTAAAAGTGGACTTGTGGATCTCGTAGTATAGGATAGTGGACAGGGGCTAGATAAACCAGTATTTGAACTCTTGGTTCCATTACTTTCCCATAGTTACAAAGTTAATACATTACTCATTCTTTCTGTGCCTCAGTTTCCTTATCTGTATGAAGGGAATAAAATGCCCTCTTCACAGATTGTAAAAATTATGTGAGGAAGGTATTGTGGTTGCTATTATTATTGTTATTTAATAATTTAATTATTTAGTAAGAATTTACCACCCATAAATTACTGTGCTACGTACTTGAGGATACAGCAGTAAAACAGACAAAACTCTGCACATATGGAATAGAAATTCTATTATTATTTATCATGTCTATGTTTAATTATAAGGGGACAGACAATTGAAGTGGATTTAATTCTTATGGTCAAAGAGGTTGAACCCATTCAGTTTTCCTAGCAGAGATGAAACACTTTAAATCACATTCATTGTGTCTTTCATTTTGGCATGAACGTGAAGCTCCAAGTTTCTACATTTATTTGGTTTCAGTGAGATCCATTAATTCTAATCTCTTAAATATTTTTCCCCTTTAACCTTAAAAACTTGAATTCATATTTAGCTAATTTGTTTATATTACTTCTTTTCCTTTTTCCACATTATCATATATTTGCTGTTAAATGTCAACAGGGAAAAATTCAGTAATTGGGTTAATAAATTTCAAATAGGAAATCAATTAGATTTATTAAACTAAGTTTGACTTTTTGAATTTATATGATTGGAATCACACTAACCATAACAATATGATGTATCATACAATGTTTCAATATGTTTCAGTATTAAAAATCTGATGTCTCAATGAGCCATTACATAGGCAAAACGAGACATGAAGACAAAAAATCCATAGGCATTTAACAATTGTAAACAAATAATAATTTTAATTTCCTTAGAGAAATTCAATATGTCAAAAATACATGATAAGCTTTTACTTCAGATTGAAAATATGTATAATATTTTGCAGGAAAATAATAAATTTGACTCAGCAATCCAAATTATTGCCTTATCTTCCTTCATTCTACTAAAAAGCTTAAGCATGTGAAGTACCATAAATTGTACAATATTTACCTTTATGCATGTTGAATTAAAAAAGAAATAGCAGTCATTCCCAACTTCTGCCATTTTCAACTCTCTTGCTGCTAATCCAATGTTTTTTAATATAAGAATTGCAGGAATGCAAATATGAGAACTATCAGTGTGTAAGGGGGGAAAATTTCTTTTCCACAGTCTTTCAGGCTATCAGTAGTATTCCTTTAAAACTGACCTCCTGTTGACAGCATATTACACAATAGATAATTCTTAAAGAAATTTAAATTAGAAGATACCTTCTCTAGCTTTGCAGAAATGTTGAATGTGGTTGCTAGTAAGCACACAAACTGAAACTTCCAGAATTTTCCTCATTGTTACCTAATCCATTGTTTGCTCATCATAACTGACCTCACGCGTAACTGCAGGCCAGCCTATCTTAGTGAATTCTGTATGGTCTTTCTTTCTCAATTCTAGTATATTAACCAAATAGGCTAGTAAAGATAAAATATTTATCTTTTAATGTTCTGATTGAATATGGGACTTAAACTAGTTCCTAATTTCATAGTCAAAAATATTAAGTATTTCACAAGTAAATAGCTGTTATCTAAATTCTCATTTCTATATATGGTTTAGAAAAAAACCACATTTTTAAAATATGTAAATATACTATCTATACTCCAAGATAATAAATAAAATTGTTTAAATATATACTTACTGCTATCCAATGAATTGGGAAAAAATCATTCAGATTGTGTTATTTTAATAGGTACCTGGAAATAAGCTGGACTATTTATTCATCTTGTAGCTATATTCATTCATTTTTCATCCATCATAAAAGGAGGAATAACTTCTTCCTATAGCAGAAAGGTTCCAGAGTGTCTGTAAATTTTGAGAATTTGTTGAAGACAAGGTGAAGTACTCTGATTCCCAGAATGAGACATTTCAATCAGCAGTTAGAGGTCTTTCTTCATCTTTTTTTACTAAAAGAACTAAAATGTAGCAAAATTTAATAAAATTATTCATAGTAGGTGATGTAGAAGATGCCATAGAGATGACAGTTTAGTAGATCAAAATGTATTTTTAAAATGTAAGGTACTTTGAATTGGAAATTAATAACATAAAGATACATGGATTCCCATTTCCATTAAGTAAAACAGACTAATTGGTAGGAACTTTCTGAATCTAATACTTTAAGGTAAAATCTAAGAAATAAAATAAAATTTAGAAAAGAGTTGTGTGCCTATAACTGTAAATAAGAGAAAAAGTAAAAATAAATGGCTAGTATTTAAGTGAAGAAGTAGAGAATAAAGACTTGGCTAAACCCTGAAAATATTAGCAAAGATATATATTTAAAAAAAACCTTAATATCTTGCTTTCTGTTTTGCTCTATTTTCTAACTCTAGAACAACAAAGTGTTCATTTTAAGCACCTAAATTACTGAGAGCAGCATCTCTAAGAAATATCTTTCAGTGGTCTTTTTCTCCAGATAAATTCTCTCTCTGCCTATGGGCTTTTAGCTGCATGGATTATTTCCAAATACTGTTACCAAACACCATTATTGCATGATTACATGCAACATCATGGTTAACATAGGGGAAAGGATAAAAAAAAAGGTTTTTACCTTTTAGAGTTTGTTGGGGACAATTACATTTCCATTAGACACAGCAAAAACAGGTCAAACCATGATGGGAATTTTTGTTTTGTTATTGCAAAGAACAGTAAATAGATCTGTATATTTTGGTAGTCTTTAGCATGGAGCTTTAATTTCTTCTTTTTTTTTTTTTTAAACAAAACTCTCTTTTCTTTTCTTTTCTTTTCTTTTCTTTTTTTTTTTTTTTTTTTTTACCCCTTATTCACTTCTTTCCTGATGTGAAATTCACTCTAGTCTTTCAGGAAAAGCTGTGACCATACTCAAGAGGATTTTTACTCCTTGTAATGAAGACTGATGGGAAATTTGTCTCCACCACTGGGAGTAGGCCTGAAAATTCTGTAAGTATTTTGTGTTGGCCAAGGTAGACTCACATTGAGTGTCTTTCATCTTTGGTGCTTGCTAGAACACTAACACATCAGTCAGAGAAGAAAGTCTTTCTTTCAGTTTGTGATCCAATAATACCACTCTAAGTACAGGGGCTGGTAGTAACTCCTTGCTGGCTCTTCAGGTTTATGAGAATCAGGCAAAGCTGTTGGCTGCTACCCATTAGAATAGGAGCCCCATTTGTAACTGTGAATTGGAACTGTGTCTCTCCCCTAACCTGGGCTCCTCTGTCTCAGCCAAAGGCTTTGCTCCAAGCACTGATAAAATCAAAGCAGTGGAAATAGAGTGTTTCCTGAGGAATGGTTAGCCTTGCTGCCACAATTCAAACAGCAAGTAGAATGTTTTAGAAGATGATCCCTCTCAGAAATGACATAATGTTGGATCTAGAAGATTCTGTGGCAGTTTGGGAAATGGCAGTTGATAGTTGTGAGGGTTATTTAATTGTTGTTCCCTTGAGACCCATGAAACAAGCTGCTTGTTAGGATTCCTCTGGAAGAACAGAAAATCACTGATGCTTAACTATACAATACTAAGTGTCTGGTCCCAATAGCTCACAGCCAGCATCAGGTGTTCTATTCGCCCCTGTCCCTTATATATATTTGGCCATTTTGTGTTTTCCTAGGAGAAAAAGATAGAAGAGGAAGTAAATACTTTGAAATGGCAAATCTCTTTTCTCTTCCTCTGTGAATCCAGTAATAAAAAAAAAAATAGCGCTTTTTTTTGGGGGGGGTGGATATTTTATTCTTTGGAAACCCTCTTTTATATATAGATATTTTTTTCCAAGGGCTAAGTCAGGAAAATGCTGGACTCTATGGTTCTTGCCGATAACACAATTATAGAAATGAGACGTGGGTCTTGTCCAAGCAAATAAAAATGGCAGTAGTCAAAACTTCACTGGTAAAGACTACTAGCCTCAACAAGACAGAAAGGCTACTATTACTAAATATTTAATATTTTATTCAATCATTACTTTATCACTTACCCTCCAATATTCTTTTAAGCACTAAGTCAAATAAAGCTGTTTTTAGCTCTGCAGCTGACTGACTCCCAACAACTCAAGCCATTTGGATTCTTTTGGAGCTCATACTGAAGATAAATGAGATTCCTATGAAAAAAATTGAGAATGAAATCGGGTTTTGGATTAGTCTAATGCTAAACTTTGCATTCAGGAAAGAACATCAGAACCAATTTCGACCATACTATGCTGCACAATGAGGCATAATCCAAACTGTATTACTATGAGGGGTGGTTTCCCAGGTGTTTTAATTGTAGCGTTTTCTAGCACTCCTCTTGGGAAATCTGTTTCCATTAGGACTTGAAAGGTCTCTGGATATTTCTAAACTTCTATAATGCTTCAATGAGGAACTTATTAAAGAAAACAAGCAATTAGCTTTCACCAGAATGGTGTTAAATCGCCATCTGAAATGATTCTTTACTTATAACTTGATATCATTTAATTTTCATAAATATCATCAGTTACATCAGTTATCATCAGTGTGGTTAAGTACACACAACACAGAAAACGGATCTCGTTCATGGTAACACCGGACCAACGCTCGCGGGAGTGCATATGGAGGTACTTTGAGTTCCGCACTACAAGTCCCAGAAGGCACAGCGGTCAGGTGGCCGCTTCTACGCGTGCGTCTCCGCCCCACGCTTGGCGTTGGGGGACGTGGGGGCGTTGCCGCCGTGCTTGGGCGCGCAGTGTGCGTGGCTTGAGCACGGCGGCTGTTTGCAGGGGACGCTGTCCTGGCCGGGGTGCTGTTTTGGAAACGAGCTCAGCATTCGCACTGTCTTTTGGGCCTACCATGAGGCGCCTAGGTTCGGTGCAGCGGAAAATGCCATGTGTGTTTGTGACGGAGGTGAAAGAGGAGCCCTCCACCAAAAGGGAGCATCAGGTACCGAGGTGTGCGGCCCCGTTGAGCGGCCGCGCAGGGGCTGCCGGGCGCTATAGAGCCGCCCTGCAGGTCGGGAGCTTTTTTGCAATTTTCGCTGGGGAGGTCTGGGATACGGGTCTCTACTCCCCGAGCTCCAGGTTCTCGTACCTTGTTAGTTGCAAGGGAGGGAATCTACGAGAGAAGTTTTCTGATGAGGCGATTCAAACTTGCCGTCTCATGGAAATTGAAAGCCCACATCCTAAATAGTGTTCCTTTTCTCAGGTTACCACCTTTTTGGGGAAGACCCTTTAAGATTCGCATAATCACCGCAGTCCAAACTTTCTACTTTCAAGAATGTGGTGACAAAGTGGAGATTGTAGAAGACTTGCTTTGCCAGTTCTAACCTAGGAACCATGGTGGTGTTGACAACTAGCCTAATTAGGTCACTAAAGATCAGATCTCACGTATTGTTACCAGTAATTACCTGCTTGATTCTAACTAGTGTTCCCATCTCTGGGTGTTTCTCTCAGCACTGGGTTTTACACATCGAGGGACCTTAGTAAGTACTGGTGAATGATTAGTAGCCAGTATCAGGGTAATTCTTTAATATGTAGGAAAGTCCTTGATGGCAGAATCCCCAGATATTGAGTACTTTGAACTCATCATACAAAATTCATCATGTGCATTTGGCATAGGCTCCCACCACCCTTTACATCGTTTGCACATGTGTTCTTGTTTTGAGACTGCCTTGTTGTTTCTAGTCCCAATTTTTAGGACCTGACGTGTAGTAGGCACTGGGTGAATATTTGTTGAATTTAAGAATGAACCTTGGAACCTTTTTGTGCCAATTTTCCATTCACCTTGACACTTTTTACCTTATAACATCCTTTTTAGTGCCATTGCTGTTATAGTTCTTAATAGTTTATGCACAGTTTATGGCACTGCCTAATCGTTCTTTATTGCCACCCAGGATGATCATTGTTAGGGTCTTTCCTAGTCAAAACCCGTAGTTAACTAGTAAATGTCTGTAGCGGTAGTTGCCAAACTTGTATTTTTTTAGTTACAACAAACCAAGTAGTGATTCACTCTAGCTGTGATTCTCAACTTTGTACGTTGGGGGTGGAGGCGTGTAGTTTGTAAAAGGACCCTACACCCAGAAAAATAAGCCCCTGTTCATGTCCCTCTGTAGTTAAGATTAGCTTACACTATTATTTATAGCATAGTATCCAAATCCTTAACTGTAATTCAAGGCTTCCCATTAATCAGGTCCATTCTACTCTTGAAGTGCCTGTTGGACCTACCATGAGGTGCCTGGGCTCAGTGCAGCAGAAAATGCCATGTGTGTTTGTGACAGACTTGCTTCCTTAAAGGGAAGTCTCTATTTGAATAAAGTCTGTTTCATCCTGTGAACACTCTGGGCACAGTCTTGTCTATTTTTGCTCAGGCTGTGCACTTTGCCTGGATTACTTTCTGGATTTTCGAATCAGACCTTCTCTGAAATCTTTGATCATCTTAGTTATCCCAGTGAGTTCTTCCACCCAGAAGTTGTAGAGGATCACTCAGTTGACATTTACTATTACTTTTTAAACATACATGCCTTGTTTTTCCAGTCACAGTTTAAAGACTTCAATGAGACGGGGAACTTTGTGTACCCTTTGGTATCTTATATTGTCTTTTGGACATGTTGCTAGCAAAGAGTGGTTGAAAATTGATTCTTATGGAAGGAATATTTGGGGACTCATCAAGAGCTCCATCAGAGTAATCTCCTCCGTAGGATCCTTGGTAAATTTGAATACACACAAACATTGCTGTTGGGCCAAACCTCCTCTCTTCTGCTACCACAGGTTAAATTGATATCATCTGTTACTAATTGCAGAAGTTAGTGATAAATCCCCAGTCATTGTTTTATCTTGAAAGTACTGAGTCAGGAACAGAATGGTGCTAATTTCCTAAGTCTACCTGACTCTGAAATAGTACTTCCACATACTAGTTTTAAACCTGTACACACCAGTATTGTGCAGTATTTTTCACATGAAAGTTAAATGTTAATTAATTAATTTATTTATTTTTTTAATTTTTTTTTTCAACGTTTATTTATTTTTGGGACAGAGAGAGACAGAGCATGAACGGGGGAGGGGCAGAGAGAGAGGGAGACACAGAATCGGAAACAGGCTCCAGGCTCTGAGCCATCAGCCCAGAGCCCGACGCGGGGCTCGAACTCACGGACCGCGAGATCGTGACCTGGCTGAAGTCGGACGCTTAACCGACTGCGCCACCCAGGCGCCCCAAATGTTAATTTATACTGTAAAATGGTGGCTTAAGTCTTTCTCAGAAATAAAAATAAGTTACAGATAAAAAGTTGGTAGGAATCGCAGAAACTGTCTTTTCCTCCATTCTTGTTGGTCTTGGCGGCTCTTCCTGACAGAAGGAAAACCGTAAGTTTTGCAATTTACTGCTGAAGCTGAAAGAGTCCCATTTGTTTTTCTTCTTAGCATCAATTATAAATTATACCTGACATTGTATTACACATTCTGTTACTATTTTCCCACTCATTCAAATGAAAGTTCTACCAAAGGCAGGTATTCTTTTTTTATTAACCTCTATATTTCCTAGTGTGGAGGACAATGCTTACTTGACCCATAGAAGGCATTTAGCAAATAATTGTCAAGTTGTCATGTGGATGATGGAACAGTCTGTGCTAGGGATACAGTGCTGCATAGGACACGGTTCCTGGTGTCAGCTCATTATGGTGGATAAAGAAACATGAGTAATTGCAAATCTGTGTGAGAAAACAGGTATTGCTGTGATAGAAAGGAAGGGGTGATTCATGAGAATTTCACGGGACAAATGTTTTTAAATTGTCTTGAAAGGTAAGCAGGAGATTATACTTTAGAAATAGTGAAATTAAGAACATTTCAGGTGGGAGTATGTGTGAAGGTGTAGAGACTGTTGATCTTAAACCAGTTTTCTTTCTCTCTTTTTTAAGCCATTTAAAGTTTTGGCAACTGAAACTATAAGTCACAAGGCATTAGATGCAGATATATACAGTGCAATCCCAACAGAAAAAGTGGATGGAACATGTTGTTATATTACTAACTATAAAGGTAAAATAAAACTAAATATTATTATTATTATTATTATTATTAATAATGTTTGTTTTTGAGAGAGACAGTGCGAGTAGGGGAGGGGCAAAGAGAGAGGGAGACATAGAATCCGAAGCAGGTTCCAGGCTCTAAGCCCGATGAGGGGCTCAAACCCACGAAACGCAAGATTGTGACCTGAGCCAAAGTTGGACGCTTAACTGACCACGCCACCCACGCACCCTTACAAATATCTTTAATCACTTTACAAACTATATATATATCTGAAATGGGGCATTTACCCTTCATAAACCCTTCGCACTCTAACTATAATAGCACAATAATAAAGTCACAAATGTTACACTTACCTTTCTCTTGAGGGAGGAAAAGGTAATTAACATTTAATACTCATTAAAGGCAGACAATGTGATAAATGCTTTATACATGTTATCTCTAATTTGCACAGTAGCCTCTCCATTTCACAGATACGGAAACCGATCTTCAGAGAACTTAAATAATTTGTCCAAGACCGTATAATTAATGAATGACTGAATAGGTGATGGAACCTATGTTTAATCCTAAACCTTGTTCTTATGCCACTGATTCTGCTGCCAACTCCTTAGTTTTTATTACTATTGGCAATATCTAATTGATTTCAATTTAATGCCTTTTAAGAGCTAGAAACTAAAATAGAAATTGTCAGTTAAGGAAAAAAAATGCATTGAAAGGAGAAATGATCTTTGTGATTTCCTGAGGATAGTGAAATGCCCTCTTAATTCCAGCAAGAGAAACAGAACAGTTAAATGTAAACTAGACACATTCCTGTTATCAGGAAATCTTTTCTGAAGTGCATATTTTTCCATTTTTAATTGTGATTAAAATACACATAACACAATTTACTATCTTAACCATTTTAAGTGTATAGTTCATCGTTAACGCTACTATCACCACCATCTATCTGCAGAACTCTTCATCTTGCAAAATTGAAACTCAGTACCCATTAAATAATTTACCGTTCCTCCTCATCTAGTCCTTGACAACCACCATTCTACTTTGTCTCTATGGTTTTGACTGTTCTAGATACCTCATACATCTGGAATCATACAGTATTTGTCTTTTTTTGACAAGCTGATTTCAGTGTTCATCCGCGGTTTAATTCCTGTCAGAATTCCCTTCCTTGTTAAGGCTGAGTAACATTTCGCTGTGTGTATATACTACATTATGTTTGTATATACCACATAATTTTGTGTGTGTGCCACATAGTTTTCTGTATATGGCATTCATCCCTCATTGTACACTTGGGCTGCTTTCACATTTTGGCTGTTATAAACAATGCTGCTGTGAACATGGTGGGCAAATATCTCCTTGAGACCTGCTTTCAATTCTTTTGGGGATATATTCAAAGAAGTGGAATTGCTAGCTCATATAGTAATTCTGTTTTTAATTTTTTGAGGAACTGCCGTACTGTTTTCCATAGTAGCTGCATGATTTATGTTCCTATCCACAGTGCACAAGGGTTGCAGTTTCTCCACATCCTCACCAACACAAATGTTTGTTTGGTAGTAGTAGCCATTTTAATGGGTATGAGTGAAATGAGTTTTTTATATTTAGTAGTAAAAAGGACAAAAGGTCCGTTCAACCAGAAATGACAATATAATTTTAACCTGGTTCTTCATATTATTTACTGGGATAGTTAATAGGTAATATGTAATGTCTGAAACAAACTATAATCAGTAATTTCAAAGTATATTTGAAGAAACTAAAAGATTTTTCAGGCTTTCATATTTACATTAAAAAACTTAAATATGCATCACTATGTATGATATATAATAGTGGCAGTTAAGCATGAATGGATTATTAAAGAAAACTTACAGGACAGGACCCCAAATGACAGTGATTGCAAATCCTCAGTTTATTGCAGGTAAAGGGTACACAGCATTATCAAGGGCATGAAAAGTAAGGATGTACATCACAGCAAAGGGTCTGGGAAGACCTGGTGAAAGCACCTATTGGTACCCTCCCCACCGACCCCCCCTCTCCATTGCTCCCAGCCCCCAAGGTCCTAATGGGACACACTTTCTCAAATCAGGAACCACTGATGTATGAAGAGAACACACTTCGGTAATGGAATCCAAAATGGAGTTTCAGCTGGGGATTTTTATTGTTTTTCATTTATTTATTTATTTTGAGAGAGAAAGGCAGAGAGAAGGGAGAGAGAATCCTAAGCAGGCTCCACACTGTCAGTGCAGAGCCTGAAGTGGGGCTTAAACTGAGATCATGACCTGAGCTGAAATCAAGAATTGTACGGTTGGTTAACTGACTGAGCCACTCAGGCACCCCTCAGCTGAGGGATTTTACATTCTGCTGGTCACAGAGGCATCTTCCTGCTAAGTAACCAGCCTCAACCGCAGAGCCCTCCAGGAGTCTTACTAAAACCAGGTAGAAGACTCATTAGTCTCACTGCTGTAAGTAAAGAATGCAGGCACACTGCCTGAAACTTCTTAGGTCCATGATTACAAATCACTAATAATCACTGTTTCATGCCCTGACCAGGGATCAGAGCCATGCAAAACAGCTCAGCCTAATTACAGATTTTTGGGAACTAACCCTTACAGCACACAGTTACGTTTCAGGAAAAGTGTGAATATGATAATCTGGATATGTTTCCATTTAGTATAGAGGTAGCTTGCTCACAAATTCTAGTTGCTAATAAAATATGGCAGTGGAATGTCCTTATGACAGGGTTACATATTTACTTTTATCTCAGGTTTACCATTCTTCAACCAAAGACTTCAGTCTTACTACATCAGGTACTGCTGGTAAGAATACATCACATACGGTGTCTGTTAGAATACATATTTACCTTTGTTATCTAGGATTGCTGCTTTTAGGGAAGGTCACCCTACTGTTTATTGAAAAACTTTATACTGAAATGTCTTCCAAGATAAGTTTTATTGTTTGCCTCTTATACTTTTCCCTTTTATTATTAATATCATTTTTTTAGGTCAGCCATACCTTTGGGCTCGACTAGATAGAAAACCTAACAAATTAGCTGAGAAAAGATTTAAAAATTTTCTACATTCAAAACAAAACTCAAAAGGTTAGTGAGCCTTTTTCTTTTTTTTTTTTTCATTTTTTTCTGATTTAAATCTATAGTTTTTGGCTTATTTCTTGCTGTGGTATTCTACACATTATATCCTTCTTAAAATTTAAGCACTTAGGGAAAAGAAGAAAATTGTAATTGAGTATCTTTATATGTAAGAGGTTGTTATTGAAAAATATTTTAAATTGTTTTCCTAACATTTTTATGACTCATTAGAGTATGTTGATATTAAAACATACATTTCTATATATATATATTATAAAGAGTAACACATTTTGGTTTTGTTATCTAAGAGAGAAGTCCATAATTTTATAAATCAGGCACAAATCTCAAAGGATTATCAGTATTTTTAATTATTATGTTAAAATGCCTCTAAGTATTTTATAAGTAGATACATACATTAATCATTATATATCCACTCTTTCATGTATATATTTATATATACACACTTATAGTGTATTAAAAATTTATCATAAATCTACACATACTGGAACATTGGCTACTTTAGAGTTTTATGCACTATTTACTTATGGTGGTGGGTTCAAAATTGAAAATTTAAAGTGCTAGTATACTCTAACCCTGAGAAGTGCAGTCACATGGTGTTGATGATGGAGAATAATTTTGATACCTGAATGGGGTTTACTACCTGTTCCCACGTTGAATTTATTCAGTCTTTTTAATTTTTTTTTTAAAGCATCACCACATATAAAATTATTGAACTATTTTAGAATTTTTTTGGAATGTTGAGGAGGACTTCAAACCTGTTCCAGAGTGCTGGATACCAGCGAAGGAAATAGAACAATTAAATGGGAATCCGATGCCTGATGAAAATGGACACATTCCTGGTATCATGAAAACTTTTCTAAAATGTGCTTTTGTTTTTACTTGTAAAAAGAAAAGATCCAGAAATTGCATAATTTAATTTTAATCTGGTTCTTTATAGTATTTATCTGTATAACACAAAATTTCTGAATCTAATTTATATTAATAATCTATAAAGATGTTTTATATTAAAAATGTCCTCACAGGTTTAGAATCTTCTCTGAGTTAGTTTGCTACCTATAGCTTCTGGGGATGCGAAAATTTTTGCAAAAGTGTACTGAATGGAAGGATACCCCAGATTAAGGTTTAGTTCAGCAGGCATGTCTTGAGTACCTATAATGTGCAGAATACTCAGGTTCTAGTAATACAAAAATGAAGATCAGAACCTTGATCTTTTAGACACCAGAGGAAATGCAATATTGGTCTGATTTAAGAACTAAAAGGAAAGCATCCACAGGGTATAGTCAGAGAAAACAGGAAGAACTCTAGATCAGCCTGTGGTGTTTAGAGGAGGCTTCTAAGGGGAGAGGACATCTGTACTGAAGCTTAGGAACCAGGAAGTTAGCTGGCAGGGAAGAGAGAAGGTCAGCTTAGGCAAACTCCCATGAAGAGCAGAGATTTGGAGTCTTGGAAGTTTTATGTAATGCTTCTCTGTGGCTGGAATGTTCAGGGTGTATGACCCTGGAGGACATTATAAAAGTTGAGGCTGGAGATGTGGAAGGGGCTCAGATCTTAAAGGGATTTATATTTCATTTAAAGGAGTTTGAAGTTCATCCTGAAGTTGATTGTTAAGCAGGGGTGCAGCAGAACTAAATTTAAATTTTTAAAGCAGGATTATGATAAAAGTAGGTTGGGTTTCCCTGGAGACTAATGGACCAGTAAAGATTATTATAGTCACCTGAATGACTACTGAAGGCCAAAGATAGGACGGTCACAATGGCATATGTAGCCTAGTGATTGTTTGATAAAGAATTGTCCACAATGAAGGATCCTATTCTGGTAACAGGAGTTGGGTGAGGAATAGCAATAACGTTCAATACATGTAGAATCAATACATTATTCAGTAAATATTGGAACAGTGCAGTGAATTGTGGAACACTTAATACATGGTCTGTTGTCCTTGAAACTGGAGATAAAGTGGAGAGAAATCTTAAAAAAATAAATAAATAAGTTTCAGTTCTTGAAAAGGTAAATTTTCTGGTAAGGGAATGCTGAGTGCTCTGTACTGAATCACCAAACAGGTTAATTCCTCAACAGAATAAAAAAATAACCTTATTATTAAAAAATGATTGTGATTGAGTAGTAAAACTGTTAACATTATCACTGATTAAAAAATGATAATCTGTGTGTGATAAACATCCAAAAAACTGAGAATTTATAACAAAAGTAAAAATTACCTCACGTCTAAATCCAAAGAACAGCAATGTAGTAATAGTGTTTTCTTTGCCTGATAGGTTGGGTACCAGTGGAGAAAAACAACAAACAGTATTGCTGGCATTCCTCTGTAGTTAATTATGAATTTGAAGTTGCCCTGGTACTGAAGCATCATCCTGATGATCCTGGTCTTTTGGAAATTAGTGCAGTGCCACTATCAGATCTCCTAGAACAAACACTAGAGCTTATCGGAACAAATATTAATGGAAACCCTTATGGTGAGTGAAGCCTTTTCCTATTTAGTTACAGTAACTGTCACTTATAAAGAACTTCCTGGGTTCAACTTAAAACACACACACTAAAGAAATGACTAATAAGAGTTAAATAGCCTTGAGAATTATAGCCATTTCTATTTATGTCCATGGAGAAATTTATTCATGACTCTAACCATTAATTCAAAAGGTTGAATTAACTTCTCATTCTTTCCTATGATAACATTATAGAGCTATTTATGAAAGGTAATTATTCAAGTGTAACTTCTTGTTTTTTAAAATTTATGTGAACTGAGTTGAATGAAAATTATGTGTTTTTCATGGCTAGGTAATTAGTTTAGTATTAATAGCTAAGAATAAATTAAAGAATTGACACCGAATAGCATAATGAGCATTAGAATCTGCACTATGACGAATGGAGTCGAAGTCCAGAGGGCACTGGGGAGTACATTGTTGATAGGCAGATGAAGCTGGATTCAAGGACATTAAAGCTGGAATAGGAAAATCCTGTATGGAGATCAGAAGCTGACTGATTGGCAGGTATAAAGAAGTTACGATAGTAATTATACAAGTTATCAGAGATCCAGTGTGGCTGTTTGGCAAACATTGAATGATAAGTGAACTTGGCTAATGGTATAGAGAAGGGGTTGGCAGACGTCTGTAAAAGTACAGATAATAAATACTTAGGTTCTGTAGGCTATACCTCTGAAACAAGGCCATAAACAGTACTTAAAAGAATGGGTATAGGGGCGCCTGGGTGGCTCAGTCGGTTAAGCGGCCGACTTCGGCTCAGGTCATGATCTCATGGTCCGTGAGTTCGAGCCCCGCGTCGGGCTCTGTGCTGACAGCTCAGAGCCTGGAGCCTGTTTCAAATTCTGTGTCTCCCTCTCTCTGACCCTCCCCTGTTGATGCTCTCTCTCTGTCTCAAAAATAAATAAACGTTAAAAAAAATTAAAAAAAAAACAACAAATGGAATTATGTTAATAAATATAATGCTTAAAAAAAAAAAAGAATGGGTATAACTGTGTTCCACTGAAACTACGAAAACAGGTGTTCGGTTGGATTTGGCCCACAGGTCATAGCTTGCTGACCCCTAGTGTAGAGTATATGAAGGTGAAATTTAGATTTAATGAGGTAAGGTGACACTTCTGAATGAGATCACTTGTGGTATATCTCTCTTCCAGGAAATCAACTAAACTTTTTGGTAAATTTATTCCTAAATGTTTTAAAAGGCTTTAAAAGGCTTTTTTATTTGGAGAAGCAAATGTTCTCATTTCTTTTTGAAACCTTTATGTGCCTAATGGAAATTTTTACCATTTAGGGTTAGGAAGCAAGAAGCATCCATTACATCTTCTTATACCACATGGGGCATTTCAAATAAGAAATCTACCAAACTTGAAGCACAATGATCTATTATCCTGGTTTGAAGGTTGCAGAGAGGGTAAAATTGAAGGAATAGTATGGCATTGCAATGATGGCTGTTTAATCAAGGTAATGGCAAAAAATAGCTTGTGGGATTATTTCGTCTTGTTCCTAAAACAAAGTAGAAGTGGCACGAGAATACTCTGTACAAATTGCAGTTAATTCTAATGTGCTGTAAAGAAATTTAATTTCCTCATCTCACATGCCACCATTCTTTATATGATAAAATAATGTTTCCCAATGTGCATTCATTCTCTGGGGCTTTGGTTGTCCTACATGGCCTTCAGAATTAAGGTGATGAAAATGTCTGGAAAAACTGCACATTACATATTCCCTTCTTGTGGATGTTGCACATGAATGCTCTCTGAGATAATCAGCATAGTTTAACTCCACATTTCCCAAACTTGATTATAGAATTGGAGTTAAAAGTGCCAGGGTGACAGTTAACATTTACAGAATCAATTTGTTTATACTTTGTGCCCTTTCTGTCTCTTGGATTTGTCTACTCGATTTCGGACAGGTTCCTGAAATTAGTAATGTTCAAAACTGGACCTTCGTCATACCAACCCCAACTCCCAGCAATTCAAAACATTAGATAGCATTTTTAACCCCTCTCTCCATTACATACAATTATTTCTTAAAGATTCTGATCTATTGAATATATACTTCTCCCCAACCAGTTGGGATTTAATTTTAAGCCAAAATTCATGCTTGATTTACTATATCACCCTCCTAAATGTTATCTTTCAGTCTTCTCCCTTTTCTGTCCATTCTTCACAGTAAGTGAAAATGTTACTTTGCTACATAAAACTGCTTAGTGGCATAAAGATTATTCATGACAGGACCCTTGCTTCACTTTCTGGAACTGCTGTACACCCCCAGCTGCCAAGCATACCCATACTGTATATGTCCTAACCATACTTAAATAACTGCAATCAGAGCAAAAAGCACCATTCTATCCCATGATATTTAGAATGCCGCTCCGCCCGTATTTTTCAATTGGCTAGCTTCTGCACTCAGCAACAGACTCCATTATATTTTTATGGAGCCCCTGATTATGTTCCTGGCAGGTTTCCAGGTGCTGGAAATACAGAGCCAACAAAACAATGTCTGTGCCTTCATGAAGCTCACAGTCTAATGGGGAAGATAGACAGTAACACGTAAATATATAATATGTCAGGAGAAGAACAGCTATGAAAAAAAAAGGGTAAGAAAGTGGAGCCTTAAATAGTGCCTGGCAGATGGTGGGCACTGAAATATTTGTAAGTGAATGAAGGTAATAAAATCTAAAATCTAAATACCCTTTTTTCTCTTTTTAGGTTCATCGCCATCATCTTGGTTTATGCTGGCCAATTCCAGATACTTACATGAATTCAAAACCCGTTATTATCAACATGAACCTGAACAAGTATGACCATGCCTTTGATACTAAGAGTTTGTTTAATCTTCTTTCAAAAATAGATAATCAGAAATTTGGCAGACTCAGAGATATCATACTTGATGTATAAACTAGAAATGCAATTAAAAAACAGCTTTATTATATTTAAACCTTGAATATTCTGCCATGTGGGGAAGGTAAAAAATCTCAAGGTTCAGTGTCTAATATAGCAATACATCTTCTAGTATTTCAGGAAATGAATTTCCCAGTTGGAAATGTCTATTCAAGATTTTATTTAGAAGCAGCAAATGAATTTCAACCACTAAACTTAAAAAAATGTAATAGTAATCTCCCACCTTGTACAAAGGTTGGATTCTACCATTACTGGGTAGTAATTTAAAAACAGCAGTTAAACAATTCTGGATCATTAATTTTGAGGATTAAAGAATTTAAAAAACAATTTAATCTTACTAGACACTTAACAAAACATATAGCTGTAACCTCATAACATGTTTATATACATGTACATATATATAAAATTAGTCTTAACACATATAAGTATGTAAATATATGTAAAAGTCCAATTTTAAATGTTAAAATTATTAAAGTTCACCCTCATACTCTTTAAAAAACTTAAATATTATGAATGTACAGAAATTCATCATAGCTCATTTGATAGACATAATTTAAAAATCTTCAAAAATATACTTTTCTAATGTTTAAAATTTCATATTTTAAATTACTAAATTTAAAATTCACTAAATTTTAGTAAATTTCCAATTTAATTTTAAATTGGATATCTAGTAAATTTTACTAAAACTTCCAAGGTACAGGATATGGAGATGGAAATCATGTAGGTCAGAGACTTGATTTCCTGATGGAGTTTTAACTTACAAAGTTAATAAATAAATAAAACTACAGTTATAGGTGGTCCTTAATAAATGGGGAAATTAGCAGGACTTTCCTCTTCATCTTCAGACTGTTCAGAAGCAGCAACGGGACTGCTTAATTCAACTCCAAATTGTTCAGAAAGTTTTTTTAACTTCTCTTCTAAGAGAATATTCTTTTTCACTTCTTCTTTATAATTATACTTCAGATCTTCAATTTCTTCAAAAAATGAAGGATCAAAGTTTTCCAGTTCTTTTTTCAGCTTTTTTATTTCCTCCTAATAGAAACATGATAACTTTAAAAGTATAGGTAGGAATAAAATACATTCTTTAGGTTTGAACTGAAGAGATGTAATTGCAAACATCAAATCCAAAGTAACTTGAATAATCAAATAGAAACTATATAGGCAGAAGTATTTTCTTAGGATTCTGTTAATAAGGTATCACTGTACAAGGTTTTAAGTAACAAACTTGTTAACTGACAAACTGTTCTGTAAATTATGTCCTAGTCTTTGGAATTTATCAGTTCTTAAATTGTGTGTGTAGGGGGTGGATATTTAATCTTTATCCAAAAGCATATCAGATATTCTCACTGAGGTAATCAAAGACTTGGCTATTCACTACACAAGTTATGTTGGTTAAGATTCTTTGGTTTAGGCTTCATTTATATTTTTACAAATACCTATTTTTTTTAATAGTCGACTTCATATATATGTGTATGTGTGTGTATATATATATATTTAGGATTAGGGAAACTCTAGAACTTCTACCTGGATAAGAGGCCTCTGGTAAAGGGACCATTTGAACTTTAGTGACCATTTAGAATAGCCAGTGATTACTAGTTAATTCTCCAATTCATGCTCTCTCGTTCTGTTTATAGATTCTTTAAGAGATAAAGCATAGCAAGTATCTTTCTTTAAGGGAGCTATTCTTGAAAAGAATTTCAAAAGGAAATAAAAGGCACTGTTCCCAGTGTGACCCAAAACTTAAGAAAATATATTAAAATAATGAGCTATATTTGTGAAAATTAAAAAATAAATTTACTCTTTAATCCTATTTGTTTTGTCTGTTTTGTTTTTTTTTTTGTAGCTCTTCAGTATTTTTAACATCGATAAATATAATGAACTCTGAAATATTAAGGTCAAAATATTAAGTATATTATGTAACCCCAGGAGTTTTTAGGATGCATACTTAAAACTCATAGATAGTGTTCATAAAATTTGTTTTTAACAGCTATTTTCACAAAACATTTATAATATTATAATTTGATAAAATTAATTACCTTCAAATACTGCTTTTCTATATCTGAGGTTTTGAGCTGTGTCTCTAAATCTTTTACCTTTTCCGTTAGTTGATCAAGATCTGCCAAAAAAATTATAAAAATTAGATTCCACTTTTCCCCACTCTGACAAAGGATTTATTTTAGAGAACATAAGTAGAAAACTTATGAAACCAGAAACCTGGAAAAATATGGCGTTTTATGACTGGAACACTTTTCAGGATGTGAATACTGTAATGCTCCCTCTCAGGTAATTCTGTAGCAGACCAAGAGAAAAGGAATATGCTAGGTATTAAATGTGTAGAATCAGTTTAATTTTTACATGGGAGAAATTATTTTCCAGAAAAAAAATACAGAGCCAGGAAAAATTGTTAGGTACTCAAAGTACAGCAAAAGAGTAAGTAGACTGTTTGTTAGGGAAGGGGCTCTAACCCAAGTTGGGTATCAGCCAAGGCTCCCGGTATCCAACAGTACTGGCTGTTCCGTATCGGTCAATACACATTTACTGTGTAATTACTACATGAAAAACTTGGTAGGCAGTGTGGAATAATACACCCTAAATACCGTGGTTGGAAAACATTAAGTACACAAATAGAGCACAAAGGCTTTAATTTATTAGATTCTTACTACCCCCCTCACCTGGAGTTAACATATCTCTAATTTTATAATGAGAATCAGTGGACATGTAGGATTTATTTAATTGCCCTCTTTGCTAGAACCATTTTCTTTAAACACTACATAGGTCATATTTTGCAGCCATTGAAGGGTAAAATTTTAAAAGTAATGCTCAAGTTTGAAAATATAATGGGCAGTTGACATTTTCATGAATGAGATAGGAAGCATATTTCTATTAAGGATCATTTGGAATGGTCCCCTAATTATAAGTTGAAGACAGGAAATATTTTCCTCATCCTTTCCTTTGGGAATAGAGTTAGCAGACCATATTAATTTGGAAAGCAGAGCAAAATATTTTTCAAAATTTCACTCACCTTTGTAGAAAGTGCTAATGATTTTTTATAGAGTTGGTTCTTAATCACTGGGATGCTATATGTTACAAAGATTAGTAATGAAATAGTGCAGCAAAAGTGATTATTATGTATATCACTTCCTGAAAGTTAGCTTAATGATATTTGATAGCTTGATAGAAATGGTGAATTCTGTTCTAAAGGATTATACCAATTAATAACAATACTTGACTATTTCATACAACTTTTTCAATATTCTCCCACATATTCTTGTTGCTACTTTGTATTTAAATAGTGCTTTAGGATTGCCAAGACAGTTTTGGTTTGATTTTGAACCTTAACAGTCTTTGAAATATAATAGGTATCCTTATCTATCTTCTTTAAATAGATGAAGAATATAGGGTTCAGAAATTTCCTCTCAGGAAAGTGAGGTTTAGAGAGAACTAGCCTAATGTCAACAGTATTAACAAGTCTTTGGTACTGTGCTAGTCTCGTACACTAAGCTGGCTGTGATAAGAGATCCTGTTGTGGGGCACCTGGGTGGCTTGTCGGGTAAATGTCCAGCTTCGGCTCAGGTCACGATCCTACAGCTTGTGGGTTTGAGCCCCACGCTGGGCTCTGTGCTGACCGCTCAGCCTAGAGCCTGCTTCAGATTCTGTGTCTCCTCTCTCAGCCCTTCTTCCTGCTCATGCTCTTTCTCAAAAATAAATAAACATTAAAAAAAAATTTAAGAGATCCTGTTGAGAGAGACTGACTTGACTATTTTTAGTTGCTTCTTGGCAGTAATACAGTTTCTGTCATTGATAGCAGAGAACAGTGAGGGGCTTTGGAGTTTCAGATTTAGGTTTCATCCTACTTCTCTTTCTAGCTGTTGTGACCGTGTTAGCCTCTTTAAGGTAAAGATCACAGGTGAAATGAAGACAGTGGTACCCACCACACAGGGTTATCAAAGTTATGAAATCCTTGTTAAAGCACTTAGCATAGTGTCTGGTACAACTCCTACATGATAGCTCATACACAGTAGTAACAAGAATATGTGGTGGAATACTGAAAAAGCTGTATGAAATAATCCAAGATTGTTCAGATATAAATTGGTATAATCCTTTGGAACAGAATTTGCCATTTCCATCAGGCTATCAAATATACATAATGAACAAATGATTCTTGTTTACAGTGATGTTCTAAAAAGTCAACATGAACGATGAATTAGTGAATATTCATAGGGAAAACGTACATACATATACATACTCAGATCTCACATAGATTAAAATTTTAAATCCTGGAAACAACTCATTCTGGTCAATTTTTTTTTTTTTTGTTAATGTTTATTTTTGAGAGAGAGAGACAGAGTACTAGTGGGGGAGGTGCAGAGAGAGAGGGAGACAAAGAATCCAAAGCAGACACCAGGCTCTTAGCTGTCAAGCACAGAGCCCGATGCGGGGCTCAAACTCACGGACCGCGAGATCATGACCTGAGCTGAAGTCGGATGCTCAACTGAGCCACCCAGTGGCTGACTGAGCGCCCCTGGTCAATTCTGTTGTGTTTTTAAAAAATTTGTTCAGAAAAAATTCAGAAGTATCAAGTGATTCTTCTGAGGCTGCCTCACTAGTGTCAGAATTGGGATTTAAACCCTGTCCAACTGGCTCCAGAACCAGTTTATCACCCTATGCTGTACTGTCTCATACTGTCTCCATAACCTCGTACTGTCTCTCATCTATATGAGAGCTGAAATAAGAATGCAGAGCTTCATTTTGTTGCATCTCCTCTGAAAAACACGGGTCAAAAGTTAAATTTTTCAGTGCTGTGTATCTGCAAAAGCACCAGGGGTACTGGTTTTGGGGGTTACAAGTAAATTTTAGTGAGTGGCTGAATTCACAAATACAGAATCTGAAAATAATGAGGATCAACCATTAATTGTGTGTGTGTGTATACACATATGCATATATGTATACATATGCACACAGCAGTAGAATGATTAATCACTTCTGAATAGAAGCATGTAGAAGGCTAGACTTTGTTTTACTTTGGAAAAGTAGAAAAAATATAGGCAATGTTTACTATATGTAGTTAATTTTAAGTTAATAAGATGACAACATTTAGAAGATAACGTTCAGAGGGTTTAAAAGGGCCTATACTTAGAAAATGGAATCAAGAGACCTAGTATTCATTGCTTAGCATTGTATCATGATTAAATGTTAACACCATATGGAACACAAAGAGAAAAACACTTGAGCACCTGCTACTCAATATTATAAACAACTTAAAGGACTCAATAGGAACATTATTGTTGCAAGAAGCAAAGAGCTCTAAAAACCTGTTCCAGCGATTTGACTTTATACGAAGACAGTCATCAAAAATCTGAATAAAAAAGGCAAACCCTAATTAAAACACGGGTTAGCTCACATGCTATAAGTATATTATAAAATACTTTACCAGATATGGTGCTTTCAGCTCCACTTTGGTCTTTGTTAACTTCTAACTGATGGATTAATTCTGCCTTTTCTTTTTCCAGCTGTCTATTAGCTAATCTAGAACACAATGATTATGTATTAAAACAATAACAAAAACCAGACATTTCTTCATAAAATACAAGTATTTCTTATAAACTGTGTGATGTGCATTGCTTATAACTTGCTGATAGTTATAAAGGTAAACATTTATTCATTTACTCTCACTACTGTAATGCTACCATTCTCAAACTGAGGTCAGAAAATGAAAATTCTTTAAGTTTTGTAAAGTCTGATCTGATATCATTTTTAAGAGTTTTCCTGTTGGAGGAACCTCATGGGAGTATTCCACACAGAATCCGGAAAGTAAATCATTTTTTTTCATTAATTAATATTTGCCTCTGGGCAAATTAGGATCTGGTTGACCCTGTTTTGTTTTTTTTCAGCATCTATTATGTAAAAGAGTAACTGGCATTAGAAGGATGAAATAAGACTGATAAGCCTGTTAGGCATCAAGTTTGAAAAATCCTAATCTCTAGATATAGCAAACCTGGTTATATCAAAAGATTTTTTTTTTTTAAATGGTAGTCATATGAACAGATAATGTACCTTAGAACTTGAAGCGCCCGTTGAAGGCTCTGCTCTGTCTCAGCACCTTCAGGAACATGTTTGAGAATCTCAATCTTTGGGCACAATAAAAAGAGAGCAAAGTTTGATGTGGAACTAGAGTTTTAGAACGATACATATTTTCAGTAAAGCATCTTGAATGTGGGGTTTTCCAAAAGCACATATGAGCACTTATCTATGGTGTTCTATTCACTAGTCATTCGATAATTACTGAGTACTGGTTGCCCAGGCACTGAGGATATAGTAATGTGCCAGAGGAAGGAAGGACTATCAAGAAGAATAACTCAGGGTAAGAGGATGGAGAGCCATGGAAGGTAGATGAAGGGCTAAGGAAGGTCTGAGGAGCCTCTGTTTTATCAGAGACCTAGGGGGCTATGAAAATATTTCTGTACAGAGGCAAACAAGTGCAAGATCCCAAAGCTTGAGTTTGGCCAATTCAAAGGACTCGAAGGTCAGTGTGAATGAGGGAAAGCAAAGATGAGGCTAGAAAGGAAACCAGATGCCGGACCACATAGGTCCTTATAGGCTATGCAGAGTACTTTAGAATTTTACTCTGGGGTAATGGGGAACCACCAGAAGACTCTGAGGACAGGGTGCTAGGATTTTCTTTATACTTAAACGGCTGACTCTTCAGCTATGTAGAGAAGAGATCAGGAATAGGGACAAAGTGAAACAAGGCAAGAGTGGAAGCAGGGAGGCCAGTTAGGAAATTGTAACAGTTCACATGTGAGAGAATAGCTTAGACTGACAGTGTTGGAGGTGTGGAGACGTCAAATTTGAGATCTATTTTGAAAATAAGAGCTGATGTTATTTAATGACAAAGATGGGGTGCGAAAGAAGGAATTGATAATCTAAGGCTTTTGGCTTAAACAAATGGTTGAGTGGTGGTGCCATTCACTTAAGAGGGGCCTTCTAGGGGAGGAATTAAGAGTTCCATTAAAAAAAATTTTTTTTAAATGCTTATTTTTGAGAGAGCTTGAGCAGGCGAGGGGCAGGGAGAAGGGGGAACAGAGGATCTGAAGCCGGGCTCTGCACCGACAGCAGAAGCCCCATGCAGGGCTTGAATTCACGAACTGCAAGACCATGACCTGAGATGAAGTCAGGCACTTAACCAACTGAGCCACCCAGCTGCCCCAAGAGTTCATTTTTATATACATAAGATAATGCCAAGAAGTGGCTTGAGATGAAATGCATTATTTTCTCATAAAGAAAAATTACTTGCTTGTTGCTCAAGGTCTTCAGTGTATTTCTTAGCTTTTTGTTCCCTCTCTGTTGCTTGTTTTACAAGCTGTTTAAGATCAGTAAGGTTTTGCGTTTTTTTGGCAATGTCAGTTTCCAATTCTTTCAGCTTGGTTTCATACATTCTAAAAGTAAAGAAAAAATAGTGTAGACATGGAAATAATTCATTGATTTAAAAGCCAGTTCAAGTCATTGCACTAAAAATAACAGAGTATCTTACACTGCTTCTTCTATTCAAATCTTTTACTGCTGCATATTTACTTAGCATTAGGTGACAACAAGGGATAAGTACCCCTAATTAACAAGCCAATTAAAATAGAGGATTTAGGTGTTTCCCGAGGTTATAAACAAGGATGGAGCCTGTTTGATCACTAGCAAAAAGATTACAATTAGTTTTTTTTTTTTTCAGTCACAAACCAAAAAACTGCAATTCATCAGATTATCAAATTCTGTATTATTGGGTAGTCTCAGAAATACACTTAAAGATCACAAACTAAGCAGTTCATACATCTATTATGTATACCTGCATAGAAGCATACAAAAAAAGGTACCCAGGTAGAGCAAAACCAAAAGGACACTATTGGGAGAGGAAAAATATGCAAAAGCATGGGTGAGAAAATGGCATATGACAAAATCTGAATAGATCTGTAACCTTTAAAGAAATGACCAATAATTAAAAAAAATCTAGACTCCAAAAGGAAATTTTAAAACATTGAGCCAAAATGATTTTAAAAACATATCATACCACCTTAAAGGGAGACAACGCTTATAATATTCAAAGTTTCCCACAGAAAAGAAAAAGAATGCTTTGGCAACAAAATCAGGTAAGGACATTACAAGGAACAGAAATTATTATTTCAATACATTCAAATGGTTTTGTTTTTGTTTTTTACATTTATTTATTTTTGAGAGACAGAGCACAAGTTGGGAGGGGCAGAGAGAATGAGACACAGAATCCGAAGCAAGCTCCAGGCTCTGAGCTGTCAGCACAGAGCCCGACGCGAGGCTTGAACTCACTAACTGTGAGATCATGACCTGAGCCAAAGTTAGACGCTTAACCGACTGAGCCACCCAGGCGCCCCTCAAATAGTTTTTGGTAAATCTGAGAAACCATGATCAGAGAGGAGTGTTCTTAACCTGACAGACTCCACCAAAGGGATGAAATACCAGAAACTTACTCCTTCTCTTCATTCAATTCTCTGCTCAAGTGCCACCCAATCTCTGATCACCCCATATATAATAGCTGTGGCATCACCCGGCCTGTCTTAGCAGTCAGTATAAGGACTGATGACAACAGATGGCATTGGTCTGTTGAGTAAATAGAACATCTATGAAGACTGCAGCATGGAAGAGACCTAATGTGTCAAGGGTCCCAGAAGAGATCTCTAAACACTTTACTGAGGTGGGTGTATAATCCCAGCTGCAGATCTTTTTTTTTTTTTTAATTTTTTTTTTTTTCAACGTTTATTTATTTTTGGGACAGAGAGAGACAGAGCATGAATGGGGGAGGGGCAGAGAGAGAGGGAGACAGAATCGGAAACAGGCTCCAGGCTCTGAGCCATCAGCCCAGAGCCCGACACGGGGCTCGAACTCACGGACCGCAAGATCGTGACCTGGCTGAAGTCGGACGCTTAACCGACTGTGCCACCCAGGCGCCCCACAGCTGCAGATCTTAAACAAGTTTTGTTTTTTTTTTCTTTTGAATTTAGGGAGGTTCTTGAGGTCAAGGATCAGACAGGATTAGCCTTAACTCTGTCAAGTGGATTCTACATAATTTACATAACTTTTTCACGAGTTTACTGAAGGCCTTACCCAGTGCTCAGTTACCTGTACAGTGCACAGATTAAAAACACACGAATTATGTATAAGGCAAAGTCCTCTTCAATTATGGTTAAGTATCACCCCTCTCAAATGCTTATAAACCCTTTTCACATTAATAATCTTTTCTGTAGCTTCACAGAACCCTTTTCAGAAAAGGAAAGACAGACGACCATCTCTATAGATCAAAAAAAACAACAAAACTTGAACTCACAGAAGAGATGTAATTTATTTAAGGTCACAGTGAGAATTAGGTATTCCAAAGTCATGGAAACCACCTGGTTCCACAGGAACCAGACAAAGTCGGCCTTTTAGAGATACATCTAACGTGAAGCAGAGTGTGTGGCATGTAGTATGTACTGAGTATATTATCTGCTTAAAAAATCTCAAAGTAACTCAAAATCCCTTCTGAGTCTACGTGTGATTGTAGAAGGAAATAAAGGACCAACCAAGAACTCTACTGGATAGAGTCGGTGGTTGAGCACCTCAGCTGGGGTCCAAGCAGACAAAAGAGACCCCTTTTCCCTGCTACCTGTCACACATTATTTCCTTTTACCCCCTCGCACTAGCCTTCTCACAGAGTTAAGAGAGAACTGGGAAGCGGGGGAGTGGATTCTGAGCGCTCTCAGTACTGTGTTAGGAACCAAGGACCCAGCTCCAACACCCTCAGCCCAGCCCCAGCCCCAGTGTGTCCATATCCTGCCACCCACATTCATTAAATGTTTGAAGGAAGAAAAAAACACTTTTTTTTTTCTGTCCTAGCACTGCCAAAAGTATCCTATTAAAGCAAACAACCAAATAGTTCATCAGGAAAGAACTAAATTAATCAGAGTGGTGTCCTATTCTTTTGAAACAATAAAGGCAGCATTGGAACTGATTAAACTTTGTGCAGATGATAAATTATTTGTTCCTACCTTGTAACAACAATTGATTTCCAGCTCTTGCTGTCAGCACCTTCAAGCTGTGGACCTCTACTTTCTGCCAACTGTAATCTCTTGCCAGTCTCTTCTAGTTGAACTGTCATCTTCTCATTTAATATCTCTAAATTATTCTTAGCTATCCGCAATTTCTCTGCAGCTTCAGTCTCCTATCATTAAAGGCTAATTAGTACATGATGACAAAACAATACTGTTCTCATAGATGCAATATATTCAAAATTACCACCACAAATTAGAAAACAAAAGTAACCTGGAGCTCTAAACGCTGATTAAAATTCTAATAAAAATCCAATGTTTCCTTTACTCTAAAACAGCAGTATGATCATAATAATTAGAACAACAGATGATGTAAACCAGGTTAGAAAAATACATTTGTGGGCACGTGGGGTAGCTCAGTCACTTAAGCGTCCAACTCTTGATTTTGGCTCAGGTCACGAGCTCACGATTTGTTAAGATCGAGCCCCACTTTCAGTGCAAAGCCTGCTTGTGATTCTCTCTCTCTCCCTCTCTCTCTCTGCCCCTCCCGCACTCATGCACCTGTACTCTTTCTCACAAATAAACAAACATTTAAAAAATACATTTGCAAGTATTTTACTCTAGCGGTTGCTTTAAGTTTGTCATTTTTGGTGTGTCTGTGTGGCTCAGTCAGTTAAGCATCGACTTTGGCTCAGGTCATGATCTCATGTTTTGTGAGTTGAGCCCCAAATCAGGCTCTGGGCTGATGGCTCAGAGCCTGGACCTGCTTCAGATTCTGTGTCTCCCTCGCTCTTGGCTCCTGCCCCACTCGTGCTTTCTCTCTCTCTCTCTCTCTCTCAAAAATAAAAACATAAAAAAAAATAAAAACAATAAATTTGTCATTTGGTTACTTTACATTTGTCATAGTATTTATAGAATAATGGGATAATGTCTTAACACACTTAAAAGAGGTTTTGTTTTGACCAATATTTGAGAGACCTAGCTATGAGCACAAACTATGTGTAAGTACCATAAATTATTTCCACTAGTAAACATCCATGCAAAGCACACTACCACTACGGCCTCACAATATATTCAGATACTATTGTAACCAGTTTAAAAATCTCAATTTCAATTTATTCACTGAATCATCCATATAAATAACAACACCTAGTTGTCTGGGGCAAGGAATATATTTTACGACTTAAATAGAAAGGGATCTTACTATTTAACATAACCGTTTCATATATTCCTTACTCTATACCAATCATTGTTCTAGGCCATGTGCACAAATATTAACTCACTTAAGTCCCACAGCAGCTCTGTGAAAGAGATATTTATGATTCCCAACTTCACAGACGAGGAAATTGAGCATTAGAGAGGGGCTGGTAGCTTGTCCTTGTTTCCACAGCCAGTTAGTAATAGAGCTAGGATTTGACTCCCAGACATGTGGCTTCTACATTATACTGCTTCTTAATTTTTGTATTTTCAATGTTCCTCATAGTGAAAGGATGGCAGCCAAAAAGATACAATTCCTAAGTCTCTGAATATCTACTTTGAATAGACATTCTCATCAAATTTTTCATTCACTTTTTCAAAGATATATTACTTAAGATAAAAAAGTAATTATAGTTAGTAAAGAAAGTCATACTTTTTTAAGTTCTTTACGAAGTCTTTCATTTTCAGCAACAATTTTCTCTGTGCCTTTGGTCTTGGATTCATAGTGCATGCTCAACTGACGTCCAAGATGAACTTTAAGTTTTTCTAATTCAGCCTAGTAAAAGATAAATTATACATTATCGGAACAAGGAAATAAAAGACGATCCTATAAACTCGTAAAACTTAATCCATAACAGTTTTAGAGATTATTTTTGATAGAATTAAAGTTTTCCCTTTCATACTGGTCATCTAGAGCAGAGGTTCCCAACCTTGGCTACACATTAGAATGAGCTGATGACTTAAAATCACAACACCTATGGTAGGACCCACCCCAAAAGAATCTAATCAATGTCAGGCTTGGGGGCTTAGGTACCTGCATATTTGAAATAGACACTAGTGAGTGAGAATGCCAGAGTGAGAACCATTGGTCTTGAAATAATAAAATGCCCGAGTGGAGCTACTCTAATTTCTCTTGGCCTTGTCTCCGACAGGTTTTTCTGTATATGTAAAACAGTTACTGCATCTCTTAAAACCGTTTTAAATAGCAGGAATATATTTAAAAATTTTCTTTAAAACATGGAAATTATGTTGGGGTGCCTGAGTGGCTCAGTCAGTTGGGCGTCTGACTTCGGCTCAGGTCATGATCTCGGGGTCTGTGAGTTCAAGCCCCGAGTCGGGCTCTGTGCTGACAGCTCAGAGCCTGGAGCCTGCTTTGGATTCTGTGTCTTCCTCCCTCTCAGCCCCTCCCCTGCTCTCCGCCCCCCCCCCCCCCCCGCCCCCAAGAATGAATAAACATTTAAAAAATTTAAAAGAAAATGGAAATTATAATGGTGAAAACATTCCATGCAAATTATCACATTGAGAAACTTAACAGAAGACCATGGTGGAAGGGAAGTAAAAAAACAGTTACAGAGAGGGAGGGAGGCAACCATAAGAGACTCTTAAATACAGAGAACAAATGGTTGATGGGAGGGGGAAGAGGGGGAGAGGGGAAAATGGGTGATGAGCACTGAGGAAGGCACTTGTGGGGATAAGCACTGGGTGTTGTGTAAGCGATGAGTCATGGGAATCTACCACAAAACAAGAGCACACTGTATACACTGTATTTTAGCCAACTTGACAATATATTACCTTCAACTTTTCATTTTCCAGCTCAATATTAGCCATTTTTTCACTGGTCAGTACTCCTGATGCTTTTTTCAACTGTTCATTTTCCCTTTGGACTTTTTCAACTACTTTTTTCATTAAACCAATGGTTTTTTCTAGTTCTGGAATTGTCTTTCCACTTCTACCAGACTACAAAAGAATATATTAACTTTTTATTCAATCAAATATCTGAAAGAGTATGATATCAAACACCAACAACATAACACACTCATTATTACATTCATTTCTGATTCCTAACATTTGAAGCCAAAACTTGTATTCAATTTATCATTACAATAACCCTATGCAATAGGAATTACAATTCTTACTTTACATACAAGCAAATCAAGACTCAGAGAATTTGATATTCCTAGTCAGGTAGCTAATGAGTAACAGCTTAAGTACTCTAAATTTGATGTCTGTTCCAAATGAATAAAGCTAAGAACCTAAATACTCGATTTAGCTAATGTTCTTTCCAGTATACCAGAATTCTTTTTACATGGGAAAAAAAAAAAACAAAAAACCACAAAAGAAGAGTTGTGTCATTAAAGAGCTCATGAGTTTCCAAATTTGAATTGCAGAATAGAGGTGATTTTCTAACAATGGCCACTGATTAAGAAATTCAGTTTCTGTCCAGTATAAATACAAGAGACATCTGCAATTAAAAAAACCTGGTGTAGAGTTATCAACAGAGATAGGTCACCAATTAGGAAGTTCAACTGCTTATGCTTTAAAATAAAATAAATAGTTGAGTAAAATAATCTGCTTATTTTTTTTTGCATTTTAGTCAGTATTCACACTATATAATGAATAACCTTATAATACATAATTTTAATACATACTATCATAATTAAAAATCAAATTAACCCATTTAAAAAAATTATTAATGTTTATTTACCTTTGGGAAGAGAGAAAGAGAGAGAGAGAGAGAGAGAGAGCATGAGCAGGGGAGGGGCAGATAGAGAGGGAGACACAGAATCTGAAGCAGGCTCCAGGCTCTGAGCTGTCAGCACAGAGCCTGACAGGGGGCTCAAACTCATAAATTGTGAGATCATGGCCTGAGTGGAAGTCGGATTCTTAACCAACTGAGCCACCCAGGTACCCCCAGGTTTTTATTTATGAAATGAATGTTCCTGTCAAGCTAGATATTTGTTCTGAATACTTTTTTCTAATAACAACTCAGTATTTTCACCAAATCTGTCACATATTTAATGTTATTACTTGAATAAGTTTTAAAATTGATTGCTTCTATCTGTGTCCCTTGCTAACATGAAAACAACAGGGGTTTAAATCTTTGGCCTGGGCCTCAAAAACAGCATTTATTCATTGTAAAAAGTGAATACAAAATAACATTAAAAGAAAAACCTAAGAATAAAAAAACCTAGGAAACATTTACAGAGCATTATACTAAGAAGTTGCCATGGAAATCATAAAAAAAATAGTCACAAAATGTTAGAATTGGACCAAGGAGCAGTGAGTAGTTACCTTAATGAACAGAAGAAGATTCCTAGAAGTTAAAGGTTTTCAAGGTGTGAAGGGAAATGCAATGAAAAAAGATGATGTGGTGTCCAGTTGAAATAAAATGCTTGTTATATGTGACATGTTACAGCTTGTTAATGTTAAAATACATTAATTTGAAACACAAAAGAAAAGCTTAATGATGTTTTACATTGTAGATCTACAGAATAAAAACCAAGACTACAGGTAAGTAAAGGTATATCACTACTGTTTTGATGTATCCAAACTTTTTTTGTTTTTCATTTCCAGCTTATCACTGCTGAAATCAACACAAATATATGTCATATTCTCACACACTCACCCCTCTAACATGGCCAAGTTTCCGCTCAACTTCTGCTTTTTCTTTCTTAAGAAATTCACACATTTCCTTCAAATCTCTTACTTGATTCTGAAAGATTAAAGCAAACACATAACAGTTTAACATAGCTATAGCCACTGAAAAGGAAAACAATTCATTTGAACTATCAATTTCTTCAACTATATAGCCTAATTGAACAAGGTCTCTACAGCAATAAGGACTTTGAACTAAGACATATGTTGAAGTGCAGTGATACAAGAATATTTTATATGTAAATTTCAAGAAATATTTTCCACATTACTGCCTTTATATAAATGTAGTTTTTTTGTAAATGTTTATTTATTTTGAGAGAGAGTGTATGTGCATGTGCATGCAAGTGGAGGAGAGACAGAGAGAGAGGGAGAGAAAGAATCCCAAGCAGGCTCCTGTGGTCAGTGCAGAACCCACGCGGGGCTCAAACTCACAAACTGTGAGATCATGACCTGAGCCAAAATCAAGAGTAGGACACTTAACTGACTGAGCCACCCAGGCACCCTTCCAGTTTTAGAACTCTGATTTTAACCACCCCATAAATGACATATATAGATCCTTATCCAGATGGTAGAGAGCAACAGCTGATCTAATAGTATGGGTTCTAATAATGTAAAAATAAGTGTTCTAGAAGCAGGACATAACTTAATTATATCATTACCAGTGGAATTAACAGACTGCTAATATTCCAGGTTAGAAAACAGAACTGAAACAATTAGACAGCAAAAAGAAAAAGAGATTCCCATAAATAGGATGAGATTTGGAAAACCAAAGATAAACTTCTTATAAACATGAAAACAAAATTCCTAAAAGAGATAATTATCCTAATTTTTTAAGCTTAAAGACTTAATTTTTTAAAGAAATATCCTAATTAAGAGTGATAATTGTTTTTGAAATATACCAACCATCCACTTGGCCTCAGGACTTTGAACTTGCTATTTCTGTTGTCTGGAACTCTCTTTCCAGTATTTGTATGACCCACTTCCTAACCTCCCGTCCTAGCTCTCTGATAAAATATTTTATTAAGAAAGCCTTCTTAATTACCCTATTTTAAATAGCAATTCCATACATTCCCAACCAACCCTCCCCCCACCACACACACCTTTCACACCAACCATGCTTTTCTCCTTACCACTTAACATCAAATTAACATCAGCTGACATAATGCATATTACTTATTATCAGCCTTTCCCACTAGAATATAAATTCTATGTGTGCAAGAAATATTTTGATTGCTGTTTCCCAGCACCTAGAAGAGTACCTGACAACAAAGTAGGCTTTCAATAAATAATTGTTACATGAACAAATGTAGAAAATATACCACTACCATAATATTTTATGAATATGAGTTTCTGGCATTTTCATAAACTAATACAAAGAGGGAGAAAAGGTTTTCAGGTATTAGATTTCTTAACTAAAGAACATTAAATTTACCTTTAATCTTGGCAAATCTTTATTTGCTTGTTCAAGCTGAAATTTTAGTTCAATATTTTCAGATGACAGCTTTAAGTTTTCCCTCTGAAGCTCTTGTTCTCTTTGACAGTGTTCATCTGACTCTATTCCTGAAGTCTTCAGGAAAATAAAGTTAGGAATATTTTTAAATGTTAGTAATAAAAGTTATATAGGACATATTGGATAAGAAAACCTAAAATGGTACACTTTCCCTCAAAAAATATGAAAAATTAGAGAACTCTAAAAAAAAAAATGACCCTAAAGAAGTCAGAATATAAAAATTGCAGGAGAAAAGGTAATACAGTTTAATATAGACAGCACAGTGAAGTATGTCTTGAAAACATCCACACATATAATGTCTACATGTATGCTCTTCTAAGACTAATTTGTGCTAATTTTTCCTGTCCAAAAGTAAAATATGACTATTATTTGTTATGGTTTATATTATGCCCTAAATCCTACCCCACCCCAAAATTCATACGTTGAAGTCCTAATCCCAGTACCTCAGAATGTGACCTTGTTTGGATATAGGGCTTTTCCAGAGGTACTCAAGTTAGGGTCATTAGGGTTGGCCCTAACCCGGTATGAGTAGTGTTCTTATGAAAAAGGGAAATTTTGATACAGAGATATGCATAGAAAGAAGATAATGTAAAGAGGGCACAACTGGCCATCTACAAGCCAAGGAGAATGGCCTGGAACAGATTCTTCCCTCACAGGTTAAAGGAGTCATCAACCCTGCCAATACCTTGATTTTGGACTAATGGCTTCCAGAACTGTGAGAATAAATGTCAGGTCACCAAATCTGTGGTGCTTTGTTTCAATAGCCCTAGCAAACTAACACACGAGCCTCCAAAAAGAAGTGCCTTAATTCTTTCCTCTTTCAGAAAGCTCTTCTTCATTCCTTAAGTGCAAAAGTAATAACTTCCTCCTCTGAAATCCAGTAACACTAAATTGCATTTCTCTTGGCACGAATCTACCTTGGGCTATTATTTATGTTCATTATTCTCATTCTAAACTACAGGTCATTTGAAAGAGAAATATGTGCTTGATTTCTTTTTTTCTATAAAGGGGGTAGAAAACCACCCACCTCCTATGATTGTTATGAGCATCATATGAAACATTTTGTGCAAGTACTCAGCATAGCTTTAGTTTTTCCTCCCCCATCCCATTCTCTCTCTGTGGTTTGATGGGCTATCAAGTCAATAACTCCAAAGACATTATAGTTTAAAAAATGCAATGTTGTACAAATATATCCATGGCTCTATAATAGCTTTTAAATTAGCAGTAGGTTAAATACTTCATATTCCGATATATTTACCCTTGGGTAATAAAAGCAAAAGAAATTAAAGACATTAAAACATAGAATATAGGAAAGTAAAGAAACTCTAGGCTATTTGATTCTGACGTGAGGGCGCAGAACCCTGGCAGAAACACTGCCTGTGTCCAACCTGACTTGTCTTTGTTCAAAGGAATGTGTGTGCATCTCTTTGTGTGCAAAAGACAGACATATTTGTTAATGTCTGTACCACAGGAATATGTCCGTGCTTATGCTCATTCTCTGTCAAATAACCCAAGTATCCATTCTGATTCTGCTATTATTAAGCTAACACTAGGCAAAGCATGCCACCTGCAAGGTCCTCAGTTTCTGCATCTTACAAATGAAGGCACAAGATGGGGTAATTTTTAAGGCCTCTTCAGACATGGAAATCTGTAATGAATGCCCTGTCCCTGAGCTCTTCTGTCACCCTCACTTCATCTCTTCTGTCTGTGGTAGCGATTTAACAAGTGATAAACACTTACGGGTACCACTGATTGACAGACATAGTATTTGCTAATTATCAACCGCAGAAGAGAGTAATTCTATCTGATGATCTCACATGAGGATTTTTTTTTTAACACATTCTCCTAAAACATGGATGCAATTATGTAAGTACATACAGATCGTTTTTTCCCCACAATTCTCAAAAAACAAAAAGTATTAGTTGAAATCGTCCAATTTCTGGAAAACAAATTCTAATGAAACTCTGTATTGTGTAAAAGTAATATAAGTAAAATTCTTGCATAATGAATTTTATGAGATTTCCAATTCTTTTATGGAAGAGGAATCCTGTTGAAAGGAATACAGTGCTAGAAACCAAATTCTTAGTGGATGGGAGTTAAGAAACACACAGTGGGAGCCTCAATTTTACAGTTACTTATTATCAAGGGAAAAAAGAGAAGCATTATGAACTTGGATAAAGATATGAAATAAGAATTAAGTCACTTTCATCCATGTTTTCTTAACCTTTATTTTTATTTTTTTAAATGTTTATTTGTTTTGAGAGAGTGGGGGAGGGGCAGAGAGAGAGAGGGAGAGAGAGAATCCCAAACTAACAGTGTGGAGCCTGATGCAGGGCTCGATCCCATGAAACATGAGATCATGACCTAAGCAGAAATCAAGAGTCGGATGCTTAACCAACTGAGCCACCCAGGCAACCCCCCCCCCCCCTATTTTCTCTTAAGATTTCAATGTTTTTATTGATGTGTTTAGGACTTAGGTGACTGGCATATCTAGGTGGAAAGGATAAGGGGAAAAAAAAAAGATATATTCTATTTGATTTCAAGTGGAGACAAACATGTCTTAGTCTGTACTGCATTGTAAACTGACCAAAAGTAGTGTGTACATGGAGAGATCATCAACTGTGAAGTTAGACCTGTGTTTAGATCCTGGTTCTGCATCACTAGAGATAATACTCATGCTCCAAGCTTCCCGTGTAAAACAGAAACAATACTCTGCAAATATGTGAAAATTATACCTCAGCATCGAGCCTAATACAACATAGACAGCAACACATGCAAACTCTCTTTATTCATTATAAAAAAGTATGTTATAAAATATGTGGCAAAAAGATGACCAAATAATGTCACACAGTATCCTAACACATTTTTACTGATATTATTCACTGTAATAAAAGTTTGTGATGAGATTTCAGAGCACCTTGAGTTAGAAATTTGTAAGGCAAAATGCACACCTCTAAAGAGCCTGGTTTTTGTTATCCTGTTACCTAACACTTTTTAAGTTAGTACCAGTGGTAAAACAGTGAGTACTAAAAGCAATAAGAAATGCATAACCATTAATTTTTATAGGAACTCATCAATTAGAGCTTAATACACACTTCATGAATAGTTAATATTTTTTTACAAATCCCACACAATTGATTTCCATTTGCACCACATACTGTATACCACTTGCTATAAGAAACAAACACAGGACTGCCATGGACTCAAACCTGGGACACTTCATTTCTTGGCTGGACTGGTACATCGGTTTCAGAATTTGCCTGTGCTTCCTCCTCAGCACTCTCAGTCAGTGCAGCAGCAACTGTGGCACAATCACGGTCTTCTCCGGCAGATCCTTCTGGATCCATGTGGTGGTCGTGACTCACATCTTCAGCTGTGTGTCCCTTTCCATTCACATTCTTGCCTAGCTCATTCTCTTCCTTGTTTTCATGTTCCTGTTTATTATTTTCATGATAGTCTTGATTAATTTTCTCAATTTCAGGATCTGGTTCATTTTCAAAATTGGACTTAACATCTGCCATGGTACCATTAGTTGACCTAAACGGACTTGATTTATTTTTTGGTCTTGCCTCAGATTTATTTAACTCCGCAGAATCTACAATATCTTCTGTTGTGTGTCTTTCTTCATTACTGTAATGCCGTAGAATACTTTTAGGTACCTGATGATGTAAGTTGTTACTGGCATCTATTCCCTTCCCATTTTTAATTCTGAACACCATTATGGGTTTTTTTTTGTTCTTGTGGAAAGTGCTCTTTTTGTGATAAATATTATGCCTATATTTATTAACACTGGTAGCAAGGGTAGAAAGCGTAGTTGTGTCACATAACAGATTCTGCTTGAAGCAGAAGAAAGAGAAGAAACATGAAAAGAAGAAAAAAATAACAAAAATATACACACTACTGCTTTAAGGTAATATACAACAAACAATTCTACATTAATGATTTTTTTATAAAGGAAAACTAGAAATATATCACACGTTTGAATGGAAACAATGCTGTATTTTTCTAATTTACTTAATTGTATGTTCTTGCCACAGCAAAACTCAAAATAATAACTTCTTTAAAATCCCTGGAATACAGTTTTATGCAAAGTCTAAGAATCTTAGGTCTACTTATGTAAGAAGGATTAAAGAAGTTAATATACATCAGTACCTGGCAAAAATAAAAGTTGGATTTAGTACATTAATATTAATAAGAAGAAGCTTAAGGTTTTGGGCCAGATAAAGGTAAAAGTTTATATCACTTTTATTAAAAACAGAAAAATAAAAAGATGTACACTTACTGAAGGTCTAGAATATGCATCCTTTGAAAACTGTTTTTCTAAAACATGTAGTTTTTCTTGGAGGTATCTATTTTGTAAATGTAAATCTTCTATGACAGAATCTCGAGGAAGAGCTTGACGGGTCCTATGATAAAAAACAAGAGACTCTTTACTATTCAAACGCCAACTTTCCACAGCTTTATTGTATTAAAATACAGAAAAGAAAATATATAATGTATTTGTTAACATTGTATTTATTTTAATTTCTATAAAACTTGTTAATTTTATAAAAATTAGGACATGACTATTTAGATTATAAATAGTCTAATTATATATATATATTACATATATATTATATATATATAGTCTAATTATATAGTCTAATTATATATATATTACAGAGGATTCACTGTAGAACTCTTTTGAATTATGAGTTAACAAGTGTATTTAGATTTATAGAAATACATTAACATCTTTAAAGAACATGCATCTATTTATATGGAATTGTGTAAGATGAATCAAAATACTATTTTTAAAACACTATATAATAATTTCATGACATACTTCTCAAAAAGCTCAACAATATACAAAAGGCTCTTAGTGGTGCCAGATAACAATCTGTTACTCCAAGTCTCACATGTGTTGCCTAAGGCCCTTCATAATCTGGACCCACTATACCTATTCAACCTAATTGTCCAGGAGTCCACCTTTAGTAAGGCAAAAAAATCTGCCCTTACCCAACATGAAAGTTTCACCCCTGCCACCATGTCTCTGCTAGGGTTCTGCTTTCTTGGAATGTCCTTCCTCCCTTTAATATCTAGATTTGATTCATAAAATTTAGAAATTCACAGTTGAACTGAGACAGAAGGCCATTTCAATCTCTTCTATCAAATCTTCTCCAATTATTTCAGCCCATACAGGTTCACATTATTAGAAAAAACAAATTAAACCTCTTAAAGTACTAGGTTTCAAAACGAAAATATTTGATCCTGTGAAAACTGCAAAGGAGAAAAAAAGGGTTTAACATTGTTTTGAACACATGTTTAGATCAAGAAAAACAAAGAAGAGAAGGAGCCACTACTGGGATCAGACAGTAACTACAAAATAGATGTTGCAAGAAAGAATTCTTAATCACTTTTTTCTTCTCCATCAAGGAAAATTCTGAAGGATTTAAGAAACAATGACTTAGAAAAAAAGGGAATCGAATGTAGGCTAGAAACTCATGGGTACTTCTTTAAAGAAGTTCATATTACATTAATACAGACATGATCACAGGCATTAATAAAGAAACACTAATGGTAATTTTTGAAGATCAATGGAGAGGAAAAACATGATAAATTTAAGAACATGGAAACCAATGTGACAAATTTCATATTAAAAAAAAATTAAGAACAGTAAGTATCCCCATGTCCAAATATAACAGGCAGATACCACACTTAGAAAATAATCATTAATATGATTCTGGGCTGCTTGTAAGTACTTAGAAGGAGAAGCAACAAATTTTGTAAAACTAATCTAAGTTCATCTAAGAAGAAATGAGTAAAGCAGAAAATTACAGTTTTGGGTGTTAAGACATGATTTTATCAGAAGACATAGCTTGGAAAGAGATGATGAAACCAATTTCAAAAGCTTTGCTAAAGAAATGACACTGGGGGCAGGGAGGGGGTCTGGTTCTAGGTAGAGTGGAGTAAACACACCCAATCTTGTCTTTCCCAAATGCATGGAACAGCTATTTGAGAACTCTGAAAAGTAAATATTTTACAGAGTGGGACACTATACCAGAATCTGAAGGCACAGCAAACGGCAGCAATTTACCTTTCCATTGCTTCTAGTGTGTCTTGGGCTGAACACAACACTGCTTGAAACCTGAAGGTGAGTGTTAGCACTGAGGGAGAAAGCTCCAGGAGGTGAGTGTTAGCACTGAGGGAGAAAGCTCCAGGGAAGCCTTAGAGTTCTAGCTCCAGCAAGGAGAGAGGGCACTTACGATACTCTCCAAGAAAAAAATCCCATCCCCCAATATTTTTTTGTTCTCTCCGTTCTCTCGTACTCCAACCCTCAAGCAATCCCATGCTACTGGTGGCATAGGCTGCATGGGAACCCACAGGAGTCAAAATATTTAGGAAATTGGTAGAGTTGTGATTACTAAAGGGGTAGACAGGAAGTAGCCCCCTCCCTCCCCATTCCCCTTTCTGCCCTCCTATTGCTTGGCTCCAGACATACACAAAATTGCTAAAGTAAACAGTAGAACAGGGTAACCAGAGCCCCAGATTTCATCTGAAATACAAAAAGGGGGAGCCCTGGGGAAACAGAGAGTGTCAGGGACATGGCAGAAAGGGAGGAACTCAAGGATCCTATAATGTCGTTCATGAACTTCTGGCCTCAACGTTGAGCTGTGTGTGCATGAATCTGATCTTACAGTAGCAAAGACTCACAGAACTGAACTAATGGATGGAAGGCAGCCCGTATACCAGACTTCCAACAGGGAGGTGCACAGGCAGGACGGATCCAAAGAGACTATAAAGGCTTTGAAAACAAAACTGATATTAGAACCACAGCCCATAGAAAGCAGGTGGGAACTCGGGGCCTGAACCTATCCAAGACTGCCTGCCTGTGAAAACAAAAATACTACATTTTCCATAGAATTTAACCAAGATCCAAAGTTTCACAACATGATATTCAGAAGTTCAAGAATACAATCCAAATTATGTGGCATACAAAGAACCTATCTTAATTCCCACGGGAAAAGAGAACAGAACCCAAGCCTAAATAAAATAATACATATTCATTACATCAGTTTTTATGGGTCAGCCAGTATTTCTTCATTGTAATAGGTCCCACATTTTCACATAACGGCTTACCTCATATATGATATGTCATTTTCTAAGTCAAGATTTCTCTTTTTCAATTCTTCCAACTCTTTTTCTGACTCCAAAGCTCGCACTCCCATAACCTGATCAACAGTAATGCCAGTTGTTTTTAGTTTCCTCTGCAAAGTAAGTTTCTCTTTGTCAGCCCTGTGGGATTCAATATAGCATGATGAAAATATAAAATTCACTGTTTTACTTGTTCAATTTATTAAACTGAAGCTTACTACTAATTAAACAACATCATAAAAAAAACCCCAAAACTAGATCTTGCTGTATTTGCTATGAGCTAACATTTCAAAATTGTAGGAAACTCCATTTACAAAATGTTAAAATAATTTTAAACACATTTTAAAGAAAATAAAGTGAATCACAGATAATAAATCATAATTAAAACTATGAAATTTCTCAAATATAACATCAAATATGTACTATCAAATACAATAAAACTATGTAACTTCCAGATCAATTAAAGACTTCACAAATAATTAACTAGGGTTAAATTTAAACTCACTTGGCAAAAAGATCCTTCAAAGTATTCAACTGCTTTGTTAGAATATACACTTCCCCCTCTTTCTCTTTTAACTTGTTTCTAATTCCTTCTATTTTGGTTTGCCATTTTTTACCTTCTTCCCACCTAATTAATTCTTCTTTGGCACTCTGTAAACAATAACAAGGGAGAAAATTACCAATATTTTAATTTCAAGATTTATTAATTACAATTTACTGGAACAATGGTAAACCAATACTTCCTAGGGAATATGTGAATACATTCATTTTGCTATATAATGTCTAGAATCTTTAGAGATGCCAAGCTACTAACAAAAATGCCCTTCAGTTTAAAGGTTCTGTATTCTATTATTGACGGGTAAAATTCTAGGGAACAGTTTGGGCTAATGTCAACAGACTTAAAAGTCTTTAAGTAAAGATTCTAATAAAGATGATCATGACCAACATAAGCTTCTAACAAAAATATGTATGTACAAATGACCAACCCAATTTTGACCAAAATAGCAATCTCCTAGCATCACAGCCTCTTCAAATCTTATCCAACAGATGGCTATATACTGCTAATCATCTGCCATACCCCTCTCAGCATTAAGTGTAGAAGCACTCTCTGATCAGAGAAAAATCAGAGAAAAAGCATTATAGTCTAATTTATGTTGGTTGGGTAGATCAGGGAAGGGGAGCAAAATACAGAAAAAAAGCAAGAAAAAACATATTTTGTAGTATGTTAGCTGCTGTAAGTGCTGAGCACGGAAGAGAAATAGTTAATGGCATTAGTAATGCCACTGAATACATTTCCATCAGTTTGCACTTGTAGCTCTGAATTCACCTTAATGCTATAAGTCTATTTCATTATGTTTTCTAGTGTAGTATGCCAGATCATCTTCATGTTGAAACATGACAGATGTAGAAACATATTATTTTTGTGAATTATTTTGTTTCTCCTTTATATTTCAATTAGGGCATTTTTAATAATATTTAAAAAATTTTTTTGTGTGTGTTTATTCATTTTTGAAAGACAGAGAGAGACAGAGCACAAGCAGGGGTGGGGCAGAGAGAGAGGGGTACACAGACTCTAAAGCAGCTCCAAGCTCCGAGCTGTCAGCACAGAGCCCGACACAGGGCTTGAACTCACGAACCGTGAGATCATGACCTGAGCCGAAGTCAGACGCTTTACCCGACTGAGCCACCCAGGAGCCCCTATAATGATATTTTTGAAATTACACATGTAGGTAATTTGTATTAACCATAAATTTCATGTGGATATTATAAAACACTGTTTATTACAAAAGGCAATGTCAGGGCTGAAAGAGTTAAAAGCCATAGTTTAAAGTCAAATGCCCATCTAAGATACGTTGCCCTATCAAAACTATCTTCTTTGATACTGGCCAATTTTTTACCTTATTTATTTAATTCAATTAGCAACTTTCCTTTAAAAAAACATAAAAACTTCGGTAAATGTTTAATAATTATTAACTTTTTTTCTGAAATATATACAAGAAATTTTGTGTACTTCCAGGAATGTAAATATTAGCTTGGGCATAATGGTATATAAATAAATAATTCTGCAGCATGGAATTGGGCATTTACCCTCTGATACCAGCCTCTGAAGTAAGACTGAGGGAAACAAGGCTGGAATTATTTTAAAATGAACCACAAGAAAAAAATAACAAAGGCAAATATCACCACAGATCTGTTCTTGACTGGGGGAGAAGAGAAGATGCAGGGAAAAGTTCTTTTTTCATGGTTTGTGTACCAAGAGCCACTTAGGATGGATTTCAGAATAATGTGACTGCATTTAAAATTTTTCATTCATTTAACAAATACTGAGCATCTAATACATGCTAGGGACTAGGGACTGTTTGTTGTAGGTGGTGGTTATACAACAATAAACAGGTAGAATTCCTGCCATTAAAGCTTATAGTCCAAAAGATAAACACATAGATAGGTAAATCTCTAGTATGTCAGATAATAATAAATGCTATGGAGAAAAGTGTAACAGCATAAAAATCACAGGAATGTAAGGCATGGGGGTGCGTTGACAGAGAAAAATATACAGAAATTTCAGCATGAAATCATTGAGTATAAAAACATCCATAAATTAGAAACGCCCAATACTGTGGAATTTGAAATAATACTCTTGCTAGATTCCTGGATAGAAAATTTAATATTAGTGTTGCTCTATGTGTTGTCCCCTTTTTCTAATTAGTAATAATATAATATCATACAGTGGTATGGACTTGATGGCTTACAAAAGACTTGCACATATTGTCTCATTTGACTGCCAAAATAATCTTGGGAAATTGGCAATGCAAATAGTATCATTTCTATTTTAAGGAGAAATAAACTGAAACAGAGATTAGGAGTCTAGGCAAAGTCACAAGGCTTTCTGACAGGAATCAGGTTAGGAACTGGTATCTGAGGATTAGACCTTCGTCCAAGTGGGGAGGCAGCAAAGAAAGCAAACTGTAAGAATAAGGACATTTTTATCTTGCAATTTTTACCAGAAAAGCTTCAGACAGCAAGTACTGTGGTTCAATGTATATAAATGAAAATATTTTAATAAAAATTATACTAACACTGGTGAATTTTCATAGCACAAAAATTTTTGGGAATATACTCTATTAAGACATTTTAATCCCATTACTATTTTCTATTCAGTGGCATTAAAATTCCTTAATCTTCTTTTTTATGTCCATGTTCTTGAAATTATTTTATAGATATTGAATATTTTCTGCACAAATTTTACAATAAAAATTTTTCCTAACCTTAGCTTCTCCGTTGTGATTTTTTGCAGGGGCAAACATTACTACTAACACCAATATTTCTCAGGTCTCTATTGATATTTTCAGTGCTACTAAGTCTTCATTTTATTATTTGTAACAAATTTAATTATATGCACTTTAGCCAATTGAAGGGACTTGGAGGATTGATAATTTCTATCAGTAATATTTATTATAAAATAGTTGACTAGTTAACCTGTTAGAAAATTTTAAGCAACTTTTCTCACGTTACAGAATCAATTTATGAGTGGTTTCGTTATTGATTACTACCAATACTGAATTCCACATCACTTTGTTTACCCTGAACTAACAGTCCATTCTACTGGATGATAAAAAGGACACATTTGGGTCAAGATAGTAGACTAAAAACGCCGAACTTTCTTTCCCAAAGGTCAAAAGCACCTACCTGCATAAACAACTATATTGGGGAAAAGCTGGATATGTAAGGTGTGAGGGGATTTTAGAGATACTTTGTCAGGAAGAGGACATAATGATGTTGTAGTCACTTCTGAGCGGGAATTACATTATAGGGGCACCAGCGTGGCTCAGTTGGTTAGTGTCTGAATCTTGATTTTGGTTCAGGTCATGATCTAGGGTCACTAAATTTCTAAAGGACAGAAACTCATCTTAGACTTCTCTATATTATTTATATTACGTGTTAGGTCCTCAAATTAATACAGTATTTTTTTGAGAGAGAGAGAGAGAGAGAGAGAGAGAGAGAGAGCGAGCATGCGCATGCACAAGCCGGGGAGAGGGGCAGGCAGAGGGAGGGAGAGACAGAATCTGAAACAGGCTCCATGCGCATGGAGCCGAATTAGGGCTCAATCCCACGACCCTGGGATCATGACCTGAGCCAAAATCAAGAGTTAGACTCTCAACCAAATGAGCAGCCCAGGAGCCTCTAGCGTATATTACCTATTCATCAATTATATAATTTAAGTTAGGCTATCATTACGTTAAACATATTAATCAGTATGTTTCTTCACATACCTTTTCTTTCATAGGCTTTATTTCTGCCTCATCCACCTTTCTTTCCAGTTGGCTTTCTAGCTTTTTAATTTTCTTTTGGAGTTCTTCAATTAAACTTTGTTTATTATCTAACAGAGATTTTCCCTAAAATATAAGATGTATTTTTACATTTTAGAAGTAAAAAAGTATCAAACAAAATACACAATAAATAGTCCAATTATAGAAACTTTTGAGGCTATAGCTAACCACATTTTCTAAATGCACTACTGACGCACTATGGATGCTTCTGCATTTTAAAGATAGGCTACTCTAAAACAACAAATACAACAGAGGTCACTGAAGGAATTAGCCACATTAATCAAAGTGATCTGAAAGTTGTTTCAGCAAATAGGTGAAATTAAAAAGTGAGAATAAACTACTACCTACATATTTTAAATAAAAGACATTATCACAATTAAACATAAAATTACCTGTAATCCACTGGTCAGTCTTTTAATTTGCCTTTTCAGTTCATCATTCTCTTGATCAATTCCATCTTTCTCTCTAAGCATTTTATTATAAGCTTTTTGTTTTTTTTGCAGTTCATTGGTTAAGTCATTCAAATTATCAGTTAATGAGTTTTCTCTGTTTTTACTTGTTTTAAGAGCTTCTTTCAATTTTAAAAGATTTTCACTTAAGTCTTCAATTTGTGACTAAAACAAAGAGGTTTAATTCATGAATCTTCATCAAGTACCAACAATAAAATATAATACATCTATTACTTATTAAAAAGAAAGTGGATCTAAATTTTTATTGAAACAAATTATTTTTAATAATACTTATTTAAAAAGGTTTAGTTAATGCTTATAAAATTAAAACTTACTAAAAGTAAAGTTTCAATCTGAATTTAAGGTCGCAGGGAAAAAAGCCCCACTAACTACATATATTTTTCTGTCTTCGTTTCAAATGAACCAAGTCTCTTTTGAGAGAAACAAAATATGAAGAAACAGTCTAAAGCAATTCAGCTTCAGCAAACACCCAGAAACAAAATTTTATCAAATAAGCAAAGGTTTTATTACGGTGGAACTGATTTAAAGGAACAAGGACATATGAATGTACATGGCATTTAAAATGCCAGTATAAAACAAAATTTCTAACTTGTAGTACTAACCCACTTTGTAAAGACAGGACATAAAAGGGTTACTTGCAGTGCTTGACAGTATGTTGAAGCCACCCACTATACAGGAGTTCCCAGCTGTCCCATACAGTAACAGCGATAAAAATACTGGTACTTAGTAGGTTTTGTTGGATAAACTACTACAGGTCAAAATTATTACCAATAATACTAACAAGAAATTTAGCACTATTATAATACAGTTAGAAGAAACATACACTGTCCAGGAGAAGTCAGAAAAGGCTTCAAGAAAAAGGACTTTAAGACTGTTAAAGATTCAGAGAAGATGACATTTCAGGCAAAGAGGTATTGAGGAAGAAATCAACAAAGGGGTATTCCTGTTTATATATTTATTTACTTAATGGGTTTTTACTGTCAACTATACTGATAATCTTGATAGGTACAATGAGAGATTCAAAAAAGCTACAGAAGGACGCCTGGCTGGCTCAGTCAGAAGAGCATGTGACTCTTGATGGTGATCTTGGTCCTGAGGTTTTTTTAAAAAATTTTTACCGTTTACTTATTTTTGAGAGAGAGCGAATGCAAGCAGGGGAGGGCAGAGAGGGAGGGAGACACAGAATCTGAAGTAGGCTCCAGGCTCTGAGATGTTGCACCGAGCCTGACCTGGCACCTGAACTCATGAACTGTGAGATCGTGACCTGAGCCGAAGTCAGACACTTAACTGACTGAGCCACCCAGGTGCCCCTCAGGGTTGTGAGTTTGAGCCCCATGATAGGTAGAGAGATTACTAAAGAAATAAACTTAAAAACAAAACAAAACAAAAACACCTAAGTAAAATCTAGTCCCTACACAATTTAATGGTGGTGAAGAGCACACACAAGTAAGTCGAGAGTAAATCAAAATTACAAACAAAATAAAACACAATTTTTATATTTTTCACGTTATGCAGAATATACTCTATGAAACTTTATGTAAAGAAATTTAAAAACCATTATGAAATACATGTGTTTTGTAAAAATAATCTTAAATCACCAAATCTAATGCTCTATCGTGTTTGAAAACAATAAAATACATAGCCAAAAAAATACATATTTAACTTCAAAAAAGCCTTCAGAGTTACACAGCTCTATGGATTAAATGTCAAGGACTATATAATCTCCATAAACTATTTCAGGGAGAAAAAAAGGAAAGCTAATTAACTCATATTATGAACTAGTAAAAATTAGAAAAATTTGATGAAGCAAAAGAAATAAAACAAGGAAATCTACATACATATCTCATCAACACAGAAACAAAAATTCTAAGTAAAATCTTCGTCCATTCTATTAGGAAGAAGTAGCTAATAATGGTCTATTTTTGCTAATTTCCAAGATGACCATCAGTGTGAGAACAATGAAGATTCTCATTACTCAAAAATGTGTGTTTATCTATCAGTAATTCATTAGAATAAATTCTCTATTCATTATCAAAATTACTATATATCAAAGTGGATCCTCTTCTAATAGTAATTATAAGGAATTTTGTTATATTAATGAATGTGTTGACATTCACCTTTAGCTCTTTAGTATGTCGATCAACCATTTGTTGAACATTTAGGTTTGCCTCTTTCTGAGAAGTTGCAGAAATAATACGTTCTTCAGCTGCTGCTGTCATTTCTGTCCGGAGTTCCAAAAGTGCTCGACTAAGTGCCTGAATATTATAACATATACACTTTTTTAGAATTAATATTTTATATGAACAACGCATAATACAAAAAAATTAACATGCATCACTTTTAACTATTTTCCTAAAATGCCATGTCTTTACGCAAACATAATTCACAAAGAGTCCAACTTTTTCAAATGAAATTTCTATAATAATTGCACTCAATTCTTTTCAAACTGCATGTGAGTTCAAAATCTTGACACTAATTTGAGAACCAATATTAAATCAAGCCATTTGTGCTATAAAAGCCGTATGTTTTGTTTTCAATATCCAAGTTTGGTTGTTTATTTATTTTTTAGTGTTTGTTTATTTTTGAGAGCGAGAGACAGAGCAGGAGTTGGGGAAAGGCAGAAAGAGAGGGAGACACAGATTCTGAAGCAAGCTCCAGGCTCTGAGCTATTAGCACAAAGCCCAACATGGGGCTTGAACCCACGAACCATGAGATCATGACCTGAGCTGAAGTTGGATGTTTAACTGACTGAGCCACCTAGGTGCCCCCCTTCAATATCCAAATTTAGATATTTATCTGAATTACTTAGTACAAGTGAAATTAACGGAATTTATATAGACAAGTAAAATGATAGGATTAGAAGAGACTTGAAATTTGCCAATAAATTTCACAAGCTAGCACAGAAATACAGTGGCACCTTCTAAAACAATTGAGTATCTCAAACTTGAGATAAATTTTAAAAATACCTCAGACAATCCGCTGACCAACTGCTTCTCAAAAATCTATTTCTGTGACTTCCTTCTTTAAACTTTCCTCCTCACTGTCATTATCTCCCTCATACTCCCCAAAATTGTTCAATCATTCAAAATATTATTCAAAATAGCCTCAGTAGCATAAAATCCCAGTTAGAAAAGGAGAGAAAATAATGGGATTAAGATTTCCCCTTATTTCCTACAGATAACCCACAAATCAAACTGATGACAACATAAAAAGAAACTGGGCTATATCTGTACTTTAAAACCCCACCAAAAGGTGAATATCCTACTTAACAGCATAAGACAAAGCTCATATTTTTTAGTACAACAGATTTATATATATAATCTTTTACAAGTCTTCTCTAAAAGCAATCTATTACCACATCTATTTCCTAAATATTGACAATACTCTGTTGTTACTTACTTTTTGTTGTTTCTCTTTCAAGGCTAACTGGCTCTTTAGCCGTTCTACTAGATTTCTCATTGTAGTTGTTGGAGCTCTTGAATTTGCTTCTTTTTGAGCCTGAAGTTCAGATTTTAAACTCTGTGACTCCTTTTGTGACTGGGCCAGAAGACACCTTAAATCCTCTACTTCTGCTTTCACTTTTTTCACTTCATATGCATGGTTTTCTTGGAGCCTAATATAAGCAAACATATGTATTTAATGGAGAGGTTGCTGCAATTAACACTTTGATTGATAGGAATTTTGTAAAGAGCAAATATTGGGTCCTAAGTATCCCTACAACCTAAGTCTTAATTCAAATCAAAACAAGAACAATTCTTTGTTCCACTTAACCCTTAAACTTAACATAAAATAGACTTTTCCTTGTAGTTATTTACTATTTTTGGCAACAACTGAATCAAGTAATTTTGTACCTCTAGACAATATAAGGAACAAAATAGCACTTTAAATACTATGTCTCCTGCAAGATGTAACAAAAACTGAAGTTAATACAAATAATCATCAAATTATGAAAATATGAGGTCTTACTAAAGTAAACACACAGGTCTATAATTTCTTAAGATACATTAAAATACACATATCCATGTGCACACAGAATAAAAGTACAGTTTTAGTCTAAAATGACAATGGTAAGGTACAAAACAACCACTCAAGGATTTCATGTGGCAAAAATTTATATATATACAAGGTATTTCAAAAGATGATTATTTTCTACACTCAGGAATTAGATTCAAAAGCACAAGCAATTTTATACTCCAAAACATGACAGAAACTTACCAAAAATAACATCTCATGTAGAAAATTTAATACAATGGGGGAAATGAGATTGAAAAGATACCAAATACTATTGCTGGTTCTCTTTTTCTTTCAGAGAGTAATTTCTTAAAAGTGGTAGCTTCTTAATAAAGCAAAAGTAGTGTTAATATTGTCAGAGACATCTTGGATAAGTAGGTTAAGAATATAAAATTGTAAGACTTTCAGAGCTGGAATGGAATTATAAAGTCAAGTAGTTCAACTTTCTCATTTTTTCAGATGAGAAATTGAGGTCCACAGAGACAGCTGTTAGGTAGAGGCTAGACAAGAGCAGTGGAAGGAACACCCTGAGGCAGAGTCCCAAGTCCTTGAAAGGGAATGACAGAGGCCTGAAGTGGAGGCAAGGACCACAATTAAAAGAAAAAAAAAAAAAAAAAAAAAAAAAAAAAAAAGCACACATTATAAGCCAGAGTTCAACATGTGGGCTTTGTGGCTTCAAGACCCTAGGCCTGATAGATCAAGAGCCACAGGTGCAGAGAACATGCACTCTTCTCTTCCACCTCTGCCCCAAGGTAACCCTTAGACTCACTATCATGCCTAGATACCCCTACCTGCCTCTACTCCTCCTCGACCCACCTGCCACATGAAGGTTTTGGTGCAAACGTTACAGGGTCAGACTCCCCCTCCCAAACTGTGGGAGGAGTTTCCCAAATGATGGGGCTTCTCCCAGCGCAGAGAAACCCAATACTATCTAATTCCAAAACAACCTAGGGGCTTATTCCACCTCAGGGAACCTACCCACTCTCCTTTCCCACCTTGGAGTGTACTTTTGCTTTAATAAACTGCTTTATGCTTGCTACTTTCCTTCTGGATGTTTTTATTCTGAGCACTGATCCCCATGTAAATCTTCTCACGCGCAATCCAAGGACCTAGGCTGCCATTCGCACAATGCAGACACTCTCTCATTCCTAACATTCTACAATGATTACAAAATACACTATAAACTTATTTTAGATCTAAAATCTATATTCTGATAAACTGGTTGAACAACGTTTAAAATCTCTAATCGAGCAAATGAATGCTGTCACTATGATTAATTAAAACAAAATAATTTTTCATCCAACAAATATTGAACCTCTGTTATGTGCTAGAAACTGTTACAGGTGTGTAAACAAAAGTTTCATATTTATATGTTACTTTACAATTTTCAAATTACTTTCACATACAGTATCATTTGGCCTTCATATAGAAGGAGACAAGGTCATTTCTATTTTATAGATGATTAAATGGATGCTTTAATTAAGTTAAAAATGAGAGTATAGAACAAGAATCATGAGTTGGCTCTTGGGCCAGATTAACTAGATTCAAATCGTGGCTTTTCTGTCTCCTCCTAAGGCATGTTACTGAGCATTCCTGTGGCCTTGTTCCCTATATGAAAAATGGAGAGAATAATCTATGTCATAACAGTCCTGAGGATAAAATGAGATAATGAGATAATACACATAAAGGTTTTAGACCATGCATGACACAGCAAATGCTTACATTTATCCTCATTCTATCATTATTACCATTTGCCTGTTTTTATAATACATTCCTAAAACTTACCGCAATTTGGTATTTTCAAATTCTTTGATTTTTAATTCAGTGATTTCTTTTTGTCTCTCTAAATCTTGAGATACTTCTTTTAGTTTGGCTAAAAGTGAGGAGAGAGAATCATCTTGTTCTGCTACTGTCTGTTCCATCTCAGCCAGACGAATAAAATGCTTGTTGGTAGGAACTGGAGTAGGGGACTGTTTTATTAAATCCTAGGAAATATGAATAAATTAGCCATGAGCATGTACAACCCAATGCCATACCTATTCCATAATTTTAATTTGGTTCCTCAAATGATCAAAATATGATTTCTAATTTAAGCTTAATGATTTACTAGCCTATGAAGACAAGAAATACAGATCTTATTCTTTGTGGTCCCAATATTGAGCAAAGCATCCACATGTAGTGGACGATCAATAAATGTTGATTGAATTCATTAGCTAAGGCTTAAGAAAGCTAAGATATGTTCAGCTCAGGTCGTGACTTCACATGTTTGAGTTTGAGCCCCTCATCAGACACACACTGACAGTGCAGAGCCTGCCTGGGATTTGCTGTCTCTCCCTCTTCACCCCTCCCCTACTCATGTTTGTTCTCTCTCTCTCTCAAAATAAGTAAACTTAAAAAAAAAAAAAGAATGGTAAGATTTCCATGTTAGGAGATGAAAGGTCAGTTCACATATATAGAAGACAAAGATCAAAGGAAGCAAGTATTAATTGAATTCAGAACATGAAAAGCAGTTAGATATTGGTAAACTTATGGTGAACAGACCTTGAAAAGAAAGACTGAAGTCAGATCATGCAAGGCTTTGAGTACATGGCTAATAAATATAAACATGATTTTGTAGGCAGTGGTGAGCTACTAAAGATGTGGATGTAGGGGGAAAAATGATCAGAGCTGTGATTATTCCAACACAGGTAGGATGGCTTCTACTAAAAAAAAAAAAAAAAAAAAAAAAAAAAAAAAAAAAATCATGAGAGCTAAATTTTCAATTATATGGTCTCAAAAATCAACAAAGAATAGAACAGGGGTGCCTGGGTGGCTCAGTCTGTTAAGCATCCGACTCTTGATTTCAGCTCCAGTCATGATCTCATGGTTTGTGGGATCAACCCTACATCAGGCTCTGTGCTGACAGTGTGAAGCCTACTTAGGATTCTCTCTCTCCCTCTCTGCCCCTCCGCCTCCACCAAAATAAGTAAAAATTTAAAAAAAGAAAAAAAAAAAAAAAGGATAGAACAAAGTTCCCAGAATCTTACCCAAGCTGTTTGTTTGAATTTATTGAGTGAACTATCAGCCTGTAGTTCTAATTTACAATGAAGAATATGAAGGTCTTCTTCATGTTTCTTAACAATTTCTCTTTGCTCCTGTTTATAGCAAATCAAAATTGTGTCATAAACTATTAAATAAATTCACATTCTAAAGATCTTAAATATCTTATTACCTTTAATCTTCCAAAATCCCTATGAGATAGGGAAGGAAGATTACCTGTATGGCGTACATATAAATATATTTACACCAGTATTTATTCCCCTGGTACATATTCATATTGGCAAATCCAGTCTTAAATCATAATTTATTCTTAATATTAGAATAATATGTATCCATCATCTTTTAACTTGTTTCTAGAAAATTTTTTAAATGTTATAGATTTTCCTATCAACATTCTAGCAAATCAGATTTCCACTGACTGCTAACTAGTGTGATAGATTTCATTCTAACTTATTGCCTCAATCTTTACCTATAAACTCCATTGATATTTTTCAAAATCGTAACGGTTTCACCATGACAGCTAGTCCTGGTTTAGTCAGTCATAAGAGAAAAATACACATTTACAAACTGCCAGGTTTACTGACAGAGCTTTAATCCAATCATGTGAAAGTAAAAATTCCTAAATAGAATCACTTGAAAATAAGAAACAAACTACCACTTCAGGGAAGAATAGTATTTGGCATTTGACTAAAAAACATAATAAAGAAAAGAGCAAAGCATAATGTAATAACATACCTCTCTTGCTTTTTCCAGAAGATGTTGGTACTTCTTTAACACTTCTTCCTTTTGGTTTAACCTTGCCTGCATATTTGCAATGGTCTGCTGAGCAATTTTCAGTGTGTGATGTGATTTTGGTTCTACCTCTTTTCTGCCTAGTTCGGCTATAAGCTTTTCACGTTCTGCAGTGGCAGGCAATCGAAGCCTTAGTTCAGTGATGACTTTGTCCCTTGACAGAATATTTTGCTCTGCTAACCGTAAAGCAGATTCTTTTTCTTTTAGCTTCTGCAATGATCAAATCATAATAAAATTATTAAAGTATATATTTTCATTTTAGAAAAGATTTCATTTTCATCTGAATTTTGGTCAGATTAATTATAAGCAAAAAAAAAAGGAGTTTCATTTTATTTTTCACATCATACTTATATTAGTGATATACTGATATTAATAAGGTTATATTTCTTATATTTCCTTGTGGCAGCACACTTGTCTGCATGCACATTTATTTATAAGATTATAATGTGTTATAAACTTCACTGTTTATTTAGCTCTTGTAATTTTAGAACTAGAAATGTGTGTGGTGGTAGTAGATTTAGAAAGGAAATGTAATAAATCATTTCTTTTAGTTTGGCCCAATAACTATCAGAGCCCTAGAAAAGTAAGCCATAAAAGTCAGCTGAGTATAAAAAAATTGGAACTTTAGTGGCCTAGGTTAATGAATCACCATTATAAAATCTGTAGCTTATTAAAATAAAATAGGAAAAATGTTTACTCTTCTGTAGGATTAAGGCAGATATTTTAAATCAAATAACTCAGTGGCAATTCGCATAAGTGACAAATCCGACAATTACTGAAAAAAACTAAGTTTCAATTGATTAAAAATGTACTATTTACAATTTTTTTTTTACTATTTACAAAATTTTTAAATGTATTTACCATTACTATGTTTAGATGCAAACCAAAATGAAAATCATCTTCAGTTTATATTTTCTGTATGATGTAATAAAGAGATTTGATCACATATTAATCAAATTTAAGACCCAGATTAAAGAAATAATTTCTAGCTCTCTTGCAAACCTTTTAACCACCCATAAAAGGAATGAACTGAAACTGATTCAGAGCATACAGCATGCACTTCAAAATAAAACATAAAAATAAACAAGTATGAAAACAATTCTTGATCATATAGAGAAAAGGTAATATATTGCTCATAAAACTACAAGATGCTTTTTGTTTCTTTCATGTTTACTACTACTCATCAGTGAGTGACAAGTAGTGATGAAATGATTCACATTAACCCTATCTGGTGTTCCTTATAATAATGCTCGTTATTAAGAACATTATACTAGAGTAGAAAAGAAGATTAGAATTAGCAACAGATTCATGATTCTATGCTTCAGCCCTGTTAAAAAATATTTAGAAAATTCTAGAAACATACCCAACAATACACTAATAAAAATGCAAATTCTTCTTATTACCTCTTCTAGTGATTTACAAGTTGCCCGTGTTTCTAGGATTATTCGAACATTTTCCTTAATTTTTCTTAGAGCAATCTCAAGTTGATTTGGAAGGGGCAAACTAGGGTCTGGCAATGATCCTGTCGCCTCTTCAAACTATTAAGAAATAGCATTTTTGAGAAAAAGCAGTTACATCACTAAGAATAATACTGTTACAACTATAGGACAAAACATGGTTAAACCTCACTTATATTTGAAATAAAAGAAGGCAATATCAATAAAATTTGATTGGACTTTAAAACCACTTCTGTGGGTTAACACTATAGGCCATGCTATAGAGTAGCAAACAGAGTTAATCATTCATACCTTTTGTGCTGCTTTTAGTATTTCATTTTGCTGATGGTCAAAAATGTCTAGTTGACGTTCTAGCTCAACTTCTCTTTGATCCCAGGCCATCTGCCTTTCTTCATGAAACTATCAAACACACAGACATTCACCAAGCATATGACAAAAAAGTTTACATACATGTTCTTACTTAATCCTTACAACAACCCTTTGGGGTCACTGTATTCTCATTTTACGGAAAAAGGATGCAAACTCAGAGAGATTAAGTAACTTGCCTTAGATCACAGAGATAGAAAATGTGACGTCAGGATTTCAATCTCTCCATGCATGCATCCATCCATCACATTTAATGACATGAACTATGTGCTAAGCGCTATTCTAGGCAATAAATAAATACGCATGTAATATGTTACAGGATGATGAGTGCTGGAGAAAAAATGAATTTAGATAATCCCTAGTTAGGGAATCTTGATGGTAGAATTTACTGTTGTATACTGGGTGGCTAATGAAGGCTTCACTGATGAGGTAAGACACTGGAGCTAAGACCCAGAAGCAATGAAAGCATAAACAATACAAGGATCTGGGCTAAGAACACTTTAAGTGGAGGGAACAACAAATTTTGAGGCAAGCAAGCATAAGCTTAGGGAATTTTGTCTGCCTCTAAAGTATATGTGCTTTATTCTACACCAAGCTGCCTTCTCCTACTCCATCAATGAGAGCCAGTAGAGACTCGTAACTGTGAAGAGTCACATAACTAATGTCAAAATAAAAATTAATTATCAAATAAATTTATGTATTATTTCTTTTAAGTTTAAAACTACTATTACAACATAAGTAAATAAATACAAATTTTTGAATGCCTTAGAAAACAAGAAACAGGGGCACCTGGCTGGCTAAGTGGGTTAAGCGTCCAACTCTTGATTTCCATTCAGGTCATGACCTCATGTGAGATCAAACTCTGCACCAGGCTCTGTGCTGACAGCCCCCTGGAGTCTGCTTGGGATTCTCTCTCTCCCTCTCTCTGCCCCTCCCCCGCTCATGCTTGCTCACTTGCTCTCTCAAAATAAATAAATAAGTATTAACAAAAATAAGACAACGAACATGTTATAATAATAATAATGAGAGCTACAATCAATTAAGAGTATAATGCACGGGTGACTGGGTGGTTCTGTCGGTTAAGCATCTGACCCTTGGTTTCGGCTCAGGTCATGATCTCAAGGTTCACAAAATGGAGCCCCATATCAGGCTCTGGGTTAATAGCCCGGAGTCTGCTTGGGATTCTCTCTCTCTCTCCCCTTCCCCAGCTCGCACACATGCATACCGCACACATTCTCTCTCATAATAAATAAACTTAAAAAAAAAAAAGAGAATAATGGAATCACTCATACAATATTCTTATGTTTGGTATCTTAGCAACAAGACCACAAAATAAATATAAAATGAAACCTTGTTTTGCTGCACAATTTCTTCCTCCAGACTGCTGATTGTATGCTCATATTCAGAAATTATATTATTCAAATATTTTATTTCTTCTTTATCCTTGACTAATTCTCTATTTAGTTTAAGCTCTTGAAGACGTAGTTCTTCTATTTTCATATGCCAACTGATTACCTAAACATTTATAAATTACATGTACAAATGTAAACACTGTCCATATAATTATTTCTCCATTGACCCTAATAATTTTCATTGAAATTAATACATATTCATTGAGATAAAAATTATTCTTGGTTCAGCCACACAGCAAAGTTTATTTAGAATTTTCATAGACTTTTATAAAAATATGTGCCATCTTAACATAAAACATTCTTCAAATTATGTGGGAATGGATAATACTAACACTTTCATTTATTATTTTCATATATGTAATTGAAACATTGGTTTTACTTTCAAAAATGGAAATCCTAAATACTTCTAACCTACAGATTAAAATTAAGTAGCAAGGTAATTACTTTTCATTTAATGCATACCAAATGAAGGTAAAAACAAAATTATATTAAAAAGTAAATGTGGGCCTACTACCTGTAAATAATTTTAAACAGATAATAATTATAAAGGGTAGAATTCAACTGATAACCACTATAATGTTTATGAATGACTAAAATTAGTATTTAGCTAATATATATAAACTTTTCTAGAATGATTAAAGTTCTTTGATAGTATACAATCTAAGCATTTCTACCAAAATCACAGTTTAGAAGAGTCTCATTTTATTTTTACAATTAGACATTCAAATAGCCAAGCCTTAACTTACAAAACCTAAATGAATAACGTAATTGGAATTTTTGTCTTATACAAAACATTTTTCAGATAGCTATTTATTAAAAACTTAAAATTACTTTGTAACTCTTTTGGAAATACTGAACCAAAAACCAATGTTTTACCTTTTGGGCTCCCCTGGCATCCTTTAAAGTACTTATTAACTCTTCCAGCCCCTTTAACTTTAATTCCATTTCCATTGCTTTGTTCTCCATATTTCTATGCTCTTGTTGAGAAGTTTTCATTTCTTGCATTATCTTAAGTTTGTCGTTTTGTAATTGAATCATCGTTTTAGAGAACTTTTCCTGCTGTGCTAAAGGTAAAGCTCCACTAAACTGTCGTCGGAGAGACTGAATTGTTTGGCGCAGATGTTTTGCTCTGTTTCTCCCCTCCAGACGGGCATAATAGAGAGCCTGTTCCTTTTCATCAAGTTTCTGCTCTAAGCGCAAATTACAGGCCTCCATTTTCTGCAGTTTAGATGTAACTGATTCCAACTTGCCAAGCGCAGTAGCCTCACTGATTTGAAGAGAGACGACGTGTTGATGCAACTTGGCAATTAGTGCCTTTTCATCAGACTGTGCCTGATATAAAGAGTATATATTTATAAGTTTCAAGCTTTTCTAATGACACTTTTCATGGATTTAAAACCACGACCTACTACATAAAATTTTAAAAAGTACGCTATATGAGATCCTATAAAAATCTAGCCTGGCTTTAATACAGATTACCAAAAACTTGTCAAAGAAAAAACCCCAGAATCAAACATACTTAAAATCTAAATCTAGTATCCAACTAAATAACAGTGGCATATTACTGTTTTGTTGTTGTTTTTTTTTTTTTTAAACTTCCATATGTAAATAACAATGCTGGGACAAAACTAATGTTGACAATTTTTTTAATATTAAAAAATTTATAATGGGAGAATATGTAAAAAGCCACATATTAATACAAGAGAAAATACAGTTCTGAAAGACTTTCTCCTCAAACCTTAACTTTAATTAGCGACCAGCACAATGTACCTGTAGGTATGTAAATGTTTTTCTGTATCATGAAAGATATTTCAAATTAAAGAATTTTCTAATCAGGTTACAATGAACAAGTACAGGAGCTTCCATTTGATACAGCCTCTGATTAAAACCATAAAATTATCCAATATCTAATGTGAATTTAGGAAAAAGAAAAAAATCCACTTACAAGAGCCAATACTGTACTTACCTGATAGTCTAACAGTTGCATTCTGACAGATTCTACTTCTTTTTCCCTGGACTGTTGTTGTGCATTCAAAATTTCAACTTGTCTTTTGGCAATATCAGAAATTTCTCTCAGTCTAGGAAATGAAAAAATACTTCAGGAACAATTAGGTCCATTTTCTAAGTAAATACTAGTATTTCAGATTTCTAGATTCTTGGAAAAGCCACTAATTTCCAGCATCTCTTCCTGGTGTGACATACTAAAGCAAAATTTCCTAAACCATTTAATGAAATAATTCCATGAGAGTTCTGTCAAAAAAACTCCATTCCCAACATCCCTCCCCGTTGAAAATTCGTAATACATAGTATGAAATGTTGAAAAGTTCCAAAGTAAAAAATTATCTATCTATACAGCATTTTCCAAATGTATATGGCCATAGGACTAGTCTCCCACACTTTTTTCATAAGATATTTATTACCCTAGTTTCAAAGAGCTAGAATAAGGTTTAAGGTAGGTTTATTTGAAATAATTGTACAGTTAAGGATACAGAAATTTAAGATTCCTAGGTTCCCTAGGTGGATTAATATATGCTTTAAATTTACAAACTATCAGAAATGAGAAAAAGAAAGATTATATGCTTACTACAATTACAAAAAATGGGAGAAGCTTGATGGTAAATTATTAAATTTTCTCCAAGACTACTATTATACGATCACACAGGTAAAGCAAAAATTCATTTTACTTTGGGCTAGAATAATTTTAGTGCACTGTGACATATAAATAAGGTTCTCTTATATTGATTATAAATGCTCATTACCAGTTACATAAGTTTTAAAAATTAAAATATAATAAAATGCATAATTATAAATTAAATTATCTCAAAAGGTGAGGTCTATGAGGTAAGAGGAAGAATACAAAATGGAGTCCTTCATAGTGAAATGGGATGAAAATGATGGACATTCTCAAAGGACTATCAATACTCCAAAAAAATGGGTAGTACTTTATAATACGCTAATCATAAAACCCTTTTTACAAATTATTTTGTGGTTGACAGATCAACTTATGTTATGGCTCCTATTACATTTCTACTGAAGTAACACAAAATCACCCATGAGAATGAGTACACAGCATCTATCTCACACACAATATTTACTCCTTAGATATATTTTGTGTTCCAAGTGAATAAACTATTTCCACATGTAAAATAAAAATCACAATGTTACTTTAAGGTTATTAAGTGTAATTATACGAGTTAATATATGTTTAAGACCTAGCACAGTATATAGTACTCAAAAAATGTAAACTGAATCAAAATCTGAATTTTTCATTTTACAGCAATCTTACGAAACAAGTAGAAGAGATACTAGTGCTCCCTTAAAAAGGAGAAAAAAACAAGTTTATTTCATTATTTTTTTTAAGTTTATTTATTTTCAGAGAGTGAGAGAGAAATGGGGGGAAGGGCTGAGGGGCAGAGAGAGAGAATCCCAAGCAGGTTCCATGAGGTCAGCACCGAGCTGGATGCGGGGCTCGAACTCACGAACCATGAGATCATGACCTGAGCCGAAACCAAGAGCCAGATGCTTACCGGAATGAGCCACCCAGGCACCCCTTTATTTTTTTTTATTAAAAATTATCTTATTGCTAAAAAATGCTAACCATCATCTATCTGAGCTTTCAGCTATCCATAATCTTTTTGCTGGTGGAGGGTCTTCCCTAATGACGCTGACTGATCAGGGTAGTGGTTGCTTAAATTTGGGGTGGCTATAGCAATTTCTTAATATATTTATTTTATTTACATTTATGTTATGTTGTTTTATTTCAGTATAGTTAAAATACAGTTATACTAGTTTCAGGTGTACAATATAGTGATTCAACAATTCCATACATCACCCAGAGCTCTTCCTGACAAATTCGTTCCTTAATCCCCATCACCTAATTAACCCATCCCCCTACCCACCTCTCCTCTGATAACCATCAGTTTGTTCCCTATCGTTAAGAGTCTGTTTCTTGGTTTGTGTCTCTTCCTCTCTCTTTTTTTTCCCTTTGCTTTGTTTCTTAAATTTCACATATGAGTGAAGTCATATGGTATTTGTCTTTTTCTGACTGATTTCACTTAGCATTGTATTCTCTAGCTCCATCCGTGTCATTGTAAACAGCAAAATTTCATTCTTTTTTATGGCAGAATAATATTCCTTTATATATATACATATACCTACATATACACACCACTTCTTTATCCATTCATCTATCATGGACACTTGGGCTGCTTCCATAATTCGGCTATTGTAAATAATGCTGCTACAAACATGGAGGTGCATGTATCCTTTGAATTGGTGTTTTTGTTTTGGGGGGTAAATACCTAGTAGTATTTAGGGTAGTTCTATTTTTAACTTTTTGAGGAAAAACCATACTTTTTTCCAGTGGTTGCACCATTTGCATTCCCAACAACAGTGCAAGAGGGTTCTTTTTTCTCTACATCCTTGCCAATACTTGTTTTTTATGGTTTGATTTTAGTATTCTGACAGGTGTGAGGTGTTTTTTCATTGCAGTTTTGATTTGCATTTCCCTTGATGCTGAGAGGATCTTTTCATGTGTTCATTGGCCATCTAGATATCTTCTTTAGAGAAATGTCTGTTCATTTCTTCTACCCATTTTTAATCAGATTATTTGGTTTTTTTGGGTTGAGCTGTATAATTTCTTTATATATTCTGGATACTATCTTTTTATCAGATATAAAAAACTTAAGTTTAAATAAGTTGAATGACCACCCCACTTCCCTCCAAAAAAATATTGGTATGTGGAAGAACTCGACTGCATAGGGTCTTGATTCCAAATTCAGTGCTTTCTGCAATACTATTCCTGGACTCTGAAAAATATGAATCTTGAAAAGTTATTTCCTCTTCAGTATTATTATTCATGCCTGTTAAAAACTAATCTTGTTAGTATTTAACCTTATTCTTACAAAAAAACAAAAATAAAAATAACCAGTATCAATTCCACTAAGAATATTACCCTGAACCACTGTAATTAGGTTTCTTAAAAATCAACTAGAGTAGATGCACCTAATGACTAAAAAGTTTGCATGCACTTACTTTGACACTTCAACTTTTAGTTCCATTTCGTTCTTCTCTAATTCTAGAATCCGTTGCCTATCAGCATCACTTACTGTCTTGCTCACACTATCAGCTAGTTCATCTCTTAACATCTGTTCCACCTTCTGTGCTTCCAAATTGATTTTGGTAAGCTAAGAAAAGCAACAAAAATGTTCAGATATATTAGTTTTTGGTGAGATTTTCTTCTCAACTTAGATATTACCACAGTTCTCTTTACTTAGCATTAGTCTGGATAATGAATTGAGTGTGAAATATTAAGAATAGATTGAAGAGGGTAAAGAGAGTCAGGAACAGATTATAAGAACTCAGGTTATATGCCAACCCACCAAAAGTCATTTATATTAGACAACTCATAGTCTAATATTTGAATCTGATTTTTTAACATTTGTTTGAAACGTAGTTATACTCATTATGCTTGACTTCAATTATATCATCTATAAATAAACATAAATGAGTTAATAAAATCTTAACATATACTTAGTGACTCAGTTAAAATAAACAAAATGACAAATATGTTTTGAAAAGTATACTAATTCTCAAGGTAAACATTATAAACGTGCCGCTTCATCATTAATTGTTGAATGTTTGCAAACTGTTTTAATTGCCAACCAATTTAATATTTCTGAGCATATCAAAAAAGTCTAAAACTTACTATTAAAATGTAAAGTCCCAAGAGCAGAGATTACTGCCTATTTTATTTCCTGTGATAAAACTAGCCCCCATACAGTGTCTGACATGTAACAGGCACTCAATATATATTTGTTAAATGAATGGATGGTAGTGGAAGGCAATTATCATTACTAAGCAAATAATATCTTTTTACATTAAATCTAATAATGTAATGCTGATGAAAAATAAGAACTCATTCACAGAAATACCTGTCTTCTTTTTAAACATTTCAGATTTAAAATACATCTTTTATGAAACACAGCACTATATTAACATTACTTCAGAAATACAAACAAATCTCTTACAATATAAAATGTCTAACATGACTAATCCTTTATACCAATTACATGATAAAAATTCTATCAAACCTCAGCAAATTTGGTTTCCAATTCAAAATTACGTTCTTCCATTTGCTTTAATGAAGTCCTTGCATGTTCATACATTTTTTGAGAATGTTCAGCCCGCTGCCTTTCATTTAATTCTTTCATCTCCAGCATAGTAATTTTTTTTGAAATAGAAACAATTTCACTGTTGGTTATTGATTTCTTTGCCTTATCCATGTTTGATTCATTTCCTATATGCAACAATACTAAGTCAATCACAAGCTGTTATCAAAATTAGATGCCAAATATTTTAGAAACTTTTTTTAAAATTTTTTAACGTTTATTTATTTTTGACAGAGATGGAGAGAGAGAAACGGAGTGCAAGCAGGGGAGGGGCAGAGAGAGAGGGAGACACAGAATCCAAAGCAGGCTCCGGGTTCTGAGCTGTCAGCACAGAGACTGATGCAGGGCTCAACTCACAAACTATGAGATTATAACCTGAGCTGAAGTCAGACGCTTAACTGACTGAGCTAACCAGGCACCCCTGGACACTGTATACAAGGATGCAATAATATGGTTCCACAGAAAACACACGAGCCTTATGAATTATGATAGACCTAGATTCCAGTCTTAGCTCTGTTACTTACTGTTTGGAAACTGCCTATCCCATTTAATCTCTCGGGAACTTATATTCTTCATCAGTCAAATGATAATAAAAGTTAGTCCTTATAGAAATTTAGGAATTTCTACAGGGAATCCAGTACTTATTTAAGAGAGACAGAGTAAAATGAACACAGAACTTACTACAATTGTATGTAATACTCTTTTTTTTATATTTTAGCTTAAATGATACCTTCTTTCAGGTAGCAGTTACATGGAAATCAATTCACTTTTAATTTCTTAAAGAATTAAAAATCACATTTCTAAAAATAGCTTATTTTAGATAATATTAGGCCCAATGTCAGGCTGCACTAAACTACTACACGTCCCAGTTACCAATTTAATAAAACAGCTCTATTTTGTAACAGACACCTTGAATAACATTAGAGCTCTAAGATCTAGAAAACAAATATACAAAAACACTTTATCCAAAGGAGCAAATTTATTTGAAAATTATAAAGCACAATGCTAGTAAGATAAAATTATTTAAACATCATAAACTAAGATAACCATTTAAAAATGAACATGGAAAACCATTTGAAAAATGAATAAGGAAAATCCGAGCAGGACCCACAAAGATTTTAATATCTGTCATAATATCTGTTAGATATACATGAAGATGTTCATTGAGAACCATAAACAACAGCAAAAATAAGAAGGCCTCGTGATTTAATCACTCAAACAGTAAGATATTACATGGATATTTGTATGTGTAAGAATGATGAATAAAGCAAATATATTAACATCTACTAAATGAATACAGTATATAATGTTCATTATAATATAAAGTATATGTATGTTTACTATTAGAGTCATTTACATTTTATTTATTTTATTAAGTTTTTATTTAAATTCCAGTTAGTTAACATACAGTGTAATATTAGTTTTGGGTGTACAGTATAGTGATTCTACACTTTTGTACAACACCCAGTGCTCATGTAAACATGTATAAGGGAATACAAAAAAATAAGAATAGTAAAACTATAGGCAATATAAACTCTTTTCAAAATTATTTTGATGTTTTATGGTGACCTTTTAATTTAAATGTATTAAATGGTACATTCCTAATATAACTTTACACATATTACATGCAGTGGAAAACTTCTAAATACTACCACTAAAATATAGGTATTTAAGATTATTACCAGTCTTTATGGTTAAATGGTTCAAAATAGTTAATGCTCTGTCATAATTTTTTAACATATATGATTCAACTAGGAACTAATCTCATCTACTAACTAAAAACCAAATTTTGGTAGAGATTAGCATAAGATACTATTCATCAACTGTCTGCTAAATTAAACTGTTAGGCAGAGTTCATTTTTATCAAAACACTTCCTTTTCATCTGATATAGAAAAGGAACTATAAATGAATAACGTATTCACTATTAGATCTTCATCATTTTACATTATCAGAGTCATCATACTTACCTAATTTAGTTTCTTGTTCCCAGGCTTGTTCAACAGTGTAAAGTTTTTCTTTGGTAATCTCCAGTTCTTTATTTATAGACTCCACTTGTTCTTTCAGGGATGCATTTTCACACTCAATAAAACAGAAACATCACTGAGAAACTACATTATAATTCAGACTAATATGATATGTGATATTGACTTAACCTTATATAATATCTCCTAAAACTCACAATCCAGTTTTTTTTAACAAAATTAGGAGCTCCCCTACATGTAATATATACACACATACATATACAAACACACGTATATACACACACACATATATAAAGAAAGTATGTTAAAATAATCAAAATCTTATATATCCAATATGTGACTTCCGAATATTAGCTTCTGCTATGTTCACTTTCGCCAAGCTGGAATGCTTAGAGTTTCTCACACAGTTACTGAGCATCACTAGCACACCATCATGTCAGGTGCTGTACTTCATGTCCACGGTGAAAAGAAACAGACAAAATACTGGCCTTCACAGGCCTCACCATTTAGCATCTGTGGGTATCTGTGTGTAGCAGGAGTTGGGGAGGGTATGGAAGGCAGAAGACAGTGAACAGATAAGCAAACCAAAAACTCTAAGAATGTAAAGATCTAGAAAGAAACAGAGTATGGATCCAGAGCAAAATAAAAGGAACCATATCAAGATAGAAAGGTTAAAGAAGGTATTAACTACTGAGGAGGTGGTATTTAAGTCAAAAGCTAAGGTATGAAAAGGAGCCAGTCCTTTTTTTTTTTTAAGTTTATGTATTTATTTTGAGAGACAGAGCAAAAGCATGAGAGGGGCAGAGAGAGAAGGAGAGAGAGAATCCCAAGCAGGCTCCACACTGTCGGTGCAGAGTCCCATGTGGGGCTCAAACCCATGTACCGTGAGATCATGACCTGAGCCAAAATCAAGAGCTGGACGCTTACCCACCTGAGCCACCCAACGGCTCAAGGAGCCAGTGTTGACAAGAAGCCAGCCAGAGAGAAGAGCTATGTGTTGATAAACCTTGATGGTCTGATGGAGGACTGAGTTTGGGGCACTAGAGGACTTAAGCACAGACAGCAAAAATAACAGGGACGAGTGGTATAAGATAAACTTGGAGTGATTATAGGGGGTCATACCAGGCAAGGCATGGTATGTCAAGATAAGGAACTAGAATTTAACTTAATATATAATAGGAAATCATTTAAACATCTTAAGGAGGAAGTATTTTTGTTTTGTTTTGTTTTGTTTTAATTTAATGTTTATTTATTTTTGAGAAAGAGACTGAGCATGAGCAGGGGAGGGGCAGAGAGGGGGAGAGACAGAATCCAAAGCAGGCTCCAGACTCTGAGCTGTCAGCAGAGCCCAAAGCAGGGCTCGAACTTACGAACTGCGAGATAATGACCTGAGCTGAAGTCGGATGCTTAGCTGACTGAGCCACCCAGGAGCTTCTTTAAGGAGGACGTTTTAAACAACCATTCTGAATGCAATGTGGAGAATAAATAAAGGGGTAAGCAGAGAAATCAAAATTAAGAAAATATAAAATCCTGATGAGTAGGGTCATAGCAGTGAAGATGGAGAAAAGAGGGCACACATATGAATGAATTACATTTGGGAAATAAAAATGACAGGGGAAAGGAATGACAGAAAGTAACTCTAAGGTATCTGCCTTCATGGAGTAGGTAACAGCAGCACCTATTGAAACGGAAACAACTATGAGAGAAACAGACATTCTGGATGTTAAATTTGAGATCCCCTTGAAACAGGAGTTGTAAAATAGATAATCCCATTACAGTACCGAAAAGGCAGACTGGACACAAAAATGTAGGAGTTGGCACATAAATTTAATATGCTCATTTACTCTTTGTTTTAACAAACAGAATACTAACTATATGCCAGGTATTCTAAGCCCTTGAATGATAAAGAAATTCTGTCCTAGAACTTGTGTTGGGCAGGGGGTAGTTGGAAAAGAAGCCAATACATAATACAATGTTACATAATACATATTATGAAGAATAACAGGATAATGAGGTTTTATTTATTTATTTTTTTTTAAGGGGACGTTATGATAAAAAAAGAAAGCAAGATAAGGGAATACAATGTGACTTTCTGGTAATGTGCACAATTACAACCCCGTTCTAGATACTATAAATACATAGGAAAAAAAAAAAAAAAGAGGGCTTAGGGGTTTTAACATCTTTCTACCTTTTTTTCCCTCTTCCTTCCAGACTTTCAAGAACTCTGGTCTTGCTCCAGATGCCATTCATATTCCCCTGCCCTCGGTGGGGTGCCCTGCACCCACACTTTTACCACCCACCTCTAGAATCTTCAATTGACCTCTCCCTATTTGCTCTAAATTTTCTTTCCCTCTACCCTCAAACTTCATTGGCCTGTTTAAAAAAAAAGAAAAAAAAAAACAGTTGATAAAATAAATCCTTCTCTTGATCCTACTTCAACCTGCATCTAATTTCTTTTTACTTCTATCATCAGATTTCTAGTTTTTCTGTTGCCTTATCACCCACACATTCAGTTTTTGCATTTTCTTATCATCCACTCTCTTTATATTCTGAAAACTGATTTTTACCACTTTTACTCTCAATAAAGTCTACCCTTGGGGCTCCTGGTTGGCTCAGTCAGTTAAGTGGCCAACTCTTGATTTCAGCTCAGGTCGTATCTCACAATTGTGAGACTGAACATTGGGCTCTTCGCTGAGCATGAAGTCTGGTTGGGCTTCTCTCTCTCTTGCTCTCTCTCAGCCCCTCCCCTGCTCTCGCTCTCTCAAAATAAATAAATTAAAAAAAAAAAAGAAAAAAGGAACTTTACTCTTGAAAGGCATCAACACTTTCCTAATCACCACATCTGATGACCTTTGCACCATGGCTCTACACCATTAATAACTCTCTCGAGGTCAACATTTATTAGTTCTGTGTGCCAAAGAGGAAGTACTAAACACATAAAAGTGAATTAAATAGAATTCCTGATATCAAGAAGAATATATTCCAGTAGGGGATGGAGACATACAAACACTCTTAGTATGATGTGATATAAATAGCAGAAACAGGTACAAGATAGAGAATATAGACAGAGAGACTTTGTTCTATAAAGAAAGATGCTTCAGAAAAAAAGATAGTGTCTCAACAAAGGTTTTTCTTTTTTTAATGTTTATTTATTATTGATTTTATTTATTATTTTAATGTTTATTATTTACTATTTATTTATTTAATGTTTATTTGTTATATATAACATTTTTAATGTTTATTTATATTATTTATTACGGGAGAGGCAGAGAGAGGAAGAGACACAGAATCCAAAGCAGGCTCCGAGCTGTCAGCACAGAGCCCAATGTGGGGCTTGAACTCACGAACTGAGATATCATGACCTGAGCCGAAGTCAGATGCTTAACTGACTGAGCCACCCAGGTGCCCCTGAACAAAGTTTTAAACATGAATAGAAATTCACTGAGCACATAAGTGGAGAGCCCTGGGAGGGCTTTCGAGACAAGGAAACAGCAGGTACATAAGAATATATATATGAGAAAAAACACTGTGTCCCAGCAAACTGGTAGTTCAATTTCAAAAACAAATTGTAAAAGTACTTAGAGCACCATAGGAGATGACATGAGGTAAGTGGGGGCTAATCACAAAAGGAATTTGGCTTTTATTCTTTAAGTGACTGACAGTGATTGATAGGTGTGAAGCAAAGGCGTTGTCCCATGGTCAGATTCATGTTTAGAATGACCATTGTGGTGGAAGTAAGAAGGGGGTTACACAGGAGATAGGGATAGAGTAAGGGCTACCACAATACACATAATAAAGAATAAAACTGACACATTGTCAATAGGGATAAAAATATACTCAGAATTATAATCGAGATGCAGGAAAGAATATAACACAAATGCATTTTTTTTAAATTTTAAGATGAAAAATATTCTTTGGAAAAATAGATAAATAAAAGTTAAAAATTACTCATTGCTGTTATCTACATAATATATTTCTTACATGGATTTTCTTGTTTTTTTTTTTCTTACATGGATTCTAAAATCATACAGAGGACGAGTGCAAAGGACATGAAAAATGGGGAAAAATAAAATAAATTATTACCATACCTAAATATTCAAAATTTTCTACAAAAATTAACATAATCCTCTCCCTTTGGCAAAACAGTAAAAAGTAAACTGATCATGATTATTGCTAGTTAGTATTAATAAATCACTCAGATATTTTTATAGGAGTCATTCACAGCTATTCAAAATAACATTTGGGTGTTTTATTGAATGTGTCCCTCTAAGCAAGTAAAAGCTATGAAGCTAACAAAATCAGACCTCATTCCACTCCTAGGAGAAGATCACAAAAGAGAAGATGTCAAAAGACACAAGCCCCTATTTCTGAAGAGGAAGATGAACAAATCAGGAGCTGGTTTTGCTTGCGTTAAAGGTATGGAGGTCAAGTGGCTAGAAGAGGACGACAAGGGTTCTGGGCCATATCCACAGACTGTTTGAATGAATATGTGATACTTCATCCTATTTTTCTTATCTGTACAGTTAGAAAGGATGGGGATTTCCAGAGCTCATCCAGGATCAGGAAGAGCCATTCTCGGCTATATCCATCCCAAGAAACATAAACCAAGGGGTACAAGAAAATAAGTTGCACTGGGATCAGGGGGAAGAGAGAAGGATGGGTACTTAATGATGCCTCCTCTTTCCGTTACAATCATCTGTAACCTGTCTGGTTCATGCTTCTGTTTCTTTTTTAAGTGCCTGGTGTTAAGCGGCTTGATTCAATAAAATCCTGCAAGTGGACTAAGGAGGATGAAAGGATGAAGTCATTCCGCACCTACAGATAGCACCCAAGAGGAATAGCTAATATTACAAGGTTCAAGGACTATATACACTTACCTCTAAGTGTTCCAAGTTATTTGTTCTTTGAACAAGCATATTATCTTTTTGCAAGATGTCCCTGTATTTCGTAGTCAGTTCATTGTACTGTTTATTGGCCAATTCTAGCTCAGACAAAGAAACGCTATTATCTATAACTTTTTGCAGAGCTGCAATCTTGAAAATGGCCATTTCCTATGTAAACAAACACACACTGAGTCAAGTTGGTGTATTTTTTCCTAGGGAAGTACTAGCCACTTTTCAGAAGGATAAGATAATATAGCTGAAAGCAAAACAGATTTTAGAATCATTAAAGAAAAGATTTCTTATGTATTAAAAATATTACAATATTCATTTCTTTAGTAGAAGAAATAGTACTATTTAGAAATTTTAAATCATAATAAAAATGAAAAAAAAAGGAAATCCTTTCATAACTATCATAGTAAAATGAAATTCAATTTCAGAAAAGCGTAATACACAGCAGCAAGAAAATATGTATCACCCAGAATAATACTACTTGGCAATGAGAAAAAATGAAATCCTGCCAGTTGCAGCATCGTGGATGGAACCGGAGGGTATTATGCTAAGTAAAATAAGTCAGGCAGAGAAAGACAGATACCATATGTTTTCACTCATATGTGGAACTTGAAAAACTTAACAGAAGACCATGGGGGAAGGGAAAGGGGAAAATACTTACAAACAGAGGGAGGGAGGCAAATTGTAAGAGACTCTTAAATACAGAGAACAAACTAAGGGTTGATGGGGGTGGGGGAGAGGGGAAAATGGGTGATGGGCATTGAGGAAGGCACTTGTTGGGATGAGCACTGGGTGTTGCATGTAAGCGATGAATCAGAGATATCTACCCTCAAAACCAAGAGCACACTATATACGCTGTATGTTAGCCAGTTTGACAATAAATTGTATTAAAAAAAAAAAAAGAATTTACCTCTGGATGGCTTTTCTAAATTTCATAAGCTTAAAAATAACTTGCCTTTAGTTAGCTGAATGGCAAAATTGGATTTACCACATTACAATTTACCTATTTCTGCTTATTATAGTTACACAGACTAGTTTTGTAATAAAAGAGAAAACCTTTTATTCACATGAAAGAAACAATACTTAGTGAGAAAAATTTTCTCTCAATTAGCTGTCTCTAATAATACCAATGACTTTAGTTACTTGTTTTACATTCTACTCATCAGCTATACAATTATAAAAATTCACTACTCGAAGACTCTGTATTAACACTAAGAAGAAACATCTGAACTTTTCTCTCTAAAGTTGACGAAGTAGTGCAAGGAATAACCAAATTTATAAAGTGAGGAAGATAAAGAACTACAGTTAAAATTTCTCGTGAAGGATAGCGATGAGGGAGGAATATTTGTGGTAGTGCTTCATATCTCATTTTGATAGCTTCTTTTCCATTTAAGTAAGTACACATAATTCTACCTTACTCTTAGAATCTGATTTCACACATTCTTTGTGTGGGGAGGGGTTTCCCATTTCCCATCTCCTAAAAATATCCAATTTTCAGCTTTCCAATTGTTGTGTACTATCTCCCCAAATCCAGGTCGAATAGTCAGGTTGAACAGAAGAACATTCTAGTTCTTTTTTCCCCTTCTATCTCACACACTCACTATATTTGCAATACTTCAGGAAAGCACAAAAGTAAAAAACAAGTACATTTCTTAAGACTCAAAATGTCCTGGAGCACCTGGGTGGCTCAGTTGGTTCAGCGTCCGACTTCGGCTCAGGTTATCATCTCACAGTTCGTGAGTTCGAGCCCCGCGTTGGGCTCTGTGCTGACAGCTCAGAACCCGGAGCCTGCTTCGGATTCTGTGTCTCCCCCTCTCTTTGCCCTTCCCCCACTCGCTCACGCACTCTCTCTTTCTCTCTCTCTCAAAATAAACACTAAAAATTTTTTTTAAAAAGACTCAAAATGTCCTTACCACATGTCCAAATAAAAACAGCTTTCATTATTCAACAAGTTCCTTTTTGCATCAGGATTCAGCTTTAAGATCATATTGAAAGTAAGTTGGTTAGCATGACAATTTCACTTATTACTATCCTTAAAAGGAACTCAACTTCATTTTAATTTTACTTTGAACGCTTATGTGTTTATATGATCCTATGTAAATTTGGACATGTAAACTGAACACGTATGTACATGCTTAAAATAAGCTATATAAGACAAGATGTAAAGCAAGGTGTAGAAGAGTACACACAGCATGCAACTTCTTGTGTCTGTTAATATCTTCGAAAAGAAACATTAAAAAGATGATCAGTTACCTGTAGCAGTTAGGGCAGAATGGAGTCAAAGGTACAGGGACAGAAGTAAGATTTCTCTGACTACATGTTTAAAACATGCAAATGTCTCATATATTCAAATCAATTTTAAAAAAGAAACTAAAAGTAACTATGAGTTTGAAGACAAGTACAAAACAAATGAGCCTAATTATACATCAAATTTATAGTATAACCTCAAAAGGAGGAGAATTATTTCAAGCTACTGTAGAATATATTACCTTGACTATACATCCTATTGAAAGATATTCTAAGGAAAATAAGAACTATAAGGAAATTAAAAAAATTTTTTTAGGTTTATTTATTTATTTTGAGAGAGACAGAGGCAGAGTGAGCAGGGGAGGGGCTGAGAGAGAGGGAGGGAGGGAATCCCAAGCAAGCTCCTCACTGTCAGCACAGAGCCTGATGTGGGGCCTGCACTCACAAAATCGTGAGATCATGCCCTGAGCCAAAACCAAGAGTTGGATGCTTAACAGACTGAGCCACCCAGGCGCCCCAAGAACTCTAAAGATATTTTAAACTAAATCTGGTAGCACTGCTGTTGTTATTGCTAATACCAATGCAAGATCATCTTCAAATTAATGTGTAAATATTACAGAATAACTATTTTAATATTAATAACAGATTTCTATGTAAGAAAAAAGTAATATGAGTATAAAATCAAATGTTAGTAAAAACTCCATACTATTTTCTAAACCCCACTATGTTAAATCTGAAATGTGGAGATAACAGTATGAACTCATGTTTTAAATATACACATATTTTCCTAACTTGCTCACTGAAAAGGACTAGTAGCAATGACATTTCAAGAGCAATAGCACCTAGTGACCAGTTTTGGCATCTAAATGCCTTTACCACTAAAAATAACCAGGGTTCTTTAGAGAAATGGTTTATTCCAAGTCTGGATTAAAGTATACAATGTAAATCTTGGATATCCTGTTGTGCCAGAAAAGAAACCAACATTTGAGGCTTGGTTCAAAGACTACTGGATTCTTGTCAAAAGGAAACAAGAACTAGCTTTAAAGGGCTCCCATTGGCCAAAATGAAGACAAATAATGACTAAGTGTGTTAGTCTGTAATGATACTGAAAGAAGAGAAAGATGGGGAGGTCGGGCAAACAGGTAGAAGAAATGGAGTATATCGACTCTGATTTCTGAAGACTAGTCATTAAAAGGAAAGGATGAAGCTTTTGTCTTGCCTTTCTAGTAGGAACTATACTTCAAAATAACCGAATAGGCTGGGCTAATGAAGAAAAGGTCTATATTTAATAAAAGAATATCTGCTATAAGTGTAGAAAGTATAATATAACTAGAAAAATAATGTTTGCAACTCTAATGAAATAAATGAGTCAGGTAACAACAATCAACAGTGGATGCTAAACCCATTATGAGCACTGACAAAGAATTGGTTATTTGCATGGACCAAAATATCACCAGTTAACTAAATCACTTTATAATAGAGATATATGGCTGTTTCCCCCTTAAGATAATAATCACTCATTAAACATGGGACTACCAGACATTCCATCTCTTAAAGTGATGCAATATAAATAATTACTTCTAAAGTACTAAGCATTACTGATGGAGTATTCTTGTCAAAAAACGTTTAACCTGACATAAACAAGGCTTCAAAGCTTTTAGTAAATAACAAATAGAGGAACAAACAAAATTACAAAAGAAAATAATCACGAATCTTCAACATTTTTCACAAAGAGAAGAAGAAAAACAGGGGAGATTCTATGAATATTGAAGACATGAAAAAAAATAAAGACTTATGACATGTAATACCCAAATACAACACAGGGTCCTTAACTGGATCCTGGGATAATGGAGGAAATGTGAATATGGTCGGGACATTAGATAATGTGAGGCAATTATTGCCAATTTTGTTAGATGTGATAAAGTTTGTGGTTATGTAAACAAAAAAAGGCTTTTTTAGAAATGCACACTAAAATATTTAGGGAAGAAATGTCTACAATTTATTCCTATAAAAAACAGATGAAACAATTATGGCAGAACGTTAATAGATGTTAACTATTAATCCAGGTGATGGCTGTTCATTGTATGATCCTCTCTTCCTCATAACTGAAAGTTTTCATAGAGTAAAAAAAAAAAAAATCAGATGTACCTTAAATCGTTGCAAACGTCCAATTTTTTCACCAACTTCAGCTTCCATTGATATCAATTCATTCTTCTGTTTCCCGTTTTCTTTCCTAAGCTGTCGTTCCAATTCTACTAAAGTAGTATATTGTCTTATGAGTGACTTTTCATTCACTTGCAAGACTGTAATTTTTCTACTATATTCTGAAAGTGTTTTTTTCATTTCATCCGAATCCATCTGAAGAGCACTAAGCAAATTCTGCACAAAGACACGTTTACATTACTTAGTGAACGTAGCTATCTTAATTTGTACACTAGTATATATTGATTTTGAAGGGTTTTTACTCACATTATATTCTTTTACTTTTATAGCACCTTGTTGGATTTGATCCTCAAGTTTTTTCTTTTCCTCTTTCATTGTTTCAGATTCTGTTTTCCAGGTCTCCTTTTCACTTAAAATAAAAAATGACAATATAATAAACCTAATACTTACAGAAAAAGATAACTTTAAATTATGGAAATTTAAAGTTTTCATGAAATAACAGACATCATAGCTACTGGTATCCGATAACAGAATAACTCGAAATTCCATTCCAAAAGGATTTAGCCTGTAAGTTATATTTTTATTAAATAAATGCAGTGTAAAGAAATTATCAAGTTACTTTCATTATTCCATGAATCACAACTCTACAACTGTTACAATATAACAAGTGACGATGGATCTTATAAACAATTTATTGAAAACAGAAAATAGGAAAATAATCAACACTCCAAAGTAATTCTGGAAATTAGGTCTCAGTTTTCAGACCCTAGTCTTAAGCTTCAGTGTTAATTTAAATAGTTGCGAAATATAGAATACAAACATTATTAGAAATCATTTGACTTAAAAGGTGTGTAAGATACTGCTGCCCACCCAAGAGACATTCCAGTCACCAGAAATCCAGTCAGCATAAACAAATTACAGTGACATCGTTCATTCTCTTTGCTACTGAATGGTTTGGACTTGAACATAGGACTCGGACAGCTCATTGGCCCAACTCTGGCTAAAGTGATCTGAGTCAAAATCTGCTCTGCTAGAAGACTTTGGAAAAAATGTTTTATCTAAAAATGAAAAGTCATGTGGAAAAAAAATTGCCTCTTCTTCAGCGGGCATGATTGCATCTTTCTTGAACTCCTGCATCTGTTTTATAAACTATAATAGGAGATAATAACAACCCCTAAACATGACCTACCCTATAATTAGCTTTGGGTTTCTTGTTAGATCACATAATAATTACCCTTCATGTTTAAATCACCTTTGCTCAGGTATTCTAATGACTAATAAGAAAATTTTTCTGTTGATACAGATGAAATAGCAGAGATACAGAGAAATGTAATAGTCTCAATGGATATATATCAATAATGCTGACAGTGATGATGAAGAATGATGCTAACAGCTGACATTTACAAAATATTCATGTGCCAGGACATTTACCAAATGCTCATATCTGAGCATTTCCATATAACAATTTAATTAAATTTTATAACAACCCTATGAAAAAGGCATTACTATCTCAGAAATTTATAGGTAAGGAAACTAAGACATAAAATAGGAGGAAAGAGGTATGAGGGAAGGGTAAAACAAAATACCTAAGTGTTCCCTTACATTAGTTTCATCATTAATAAGAACATACTGCAACCAAATTATAAAGTCTTGTTAACATTTATACCTTAGATATTCTTTATATAATAAACTCTGTTGATGACGAATTACTGCAAATTTTCTGTTATAGTCCTCAAGAGAATCTTCTAAATTTTTTAATTTATTTTCTTTATATTCTAGTTCCTAAAAATTGGTTTAGAAATAAGGATTAAAAAAGAATAATATATTTTATATTTGAAAGTATAAATTCATAATCTGACAAGATTACAGAAAAATATATAGAAGAGAATAGTTACCAAATCCATTAGCAGCTCAGATAATTTCTATACTATTTTGAACATCTTAGTTTAAGGCATATGGAATGAGGCAATATGTTTAAAAAGAAGTACTATAAAATTGGTAACATTATTTTTATCATATTTGTTAGTTTCCGTAACCATGTAAATTATCAGATACAATGGCTACAAACTTACCTCCAGTCCACTCAGCCTCACAGACCCTTTTGTGAACCTAACTGTTCATGCCTCTATTCAAATGTCCTTTCCAATTATTTCATTTTATAAATGAAGAAAGAGACTTGGAAAGATTACCTTAACATTAAAAAACTCATCACCACTACACTTGGCAATCATTTCTAAGCATATGTAATATGGCAAACTTGGTGTCAGATGCTACATTTACATGCAGATCGAACACCTGAAATCAGGTCATGACTCTAAAGGCTTTGGCTATGTCCATCACTCTTAGGTATGGGAGTCCAAGTACCTGTTTTGCCACTATGAACAGGTTTTCAGAGTCCCAATACGTGCTCCCTAATCTACCACAATACCTCTCGTGTTTTTTTTTTTCTATAAAGATAAAAAAAAATGAATTTCATCTCAAGCAACATGACAATACTGTCATTACTTGTTGACAGTGTCCTATACTGCAGAAGAATAAGTTATAAAGAGCTAAGGGGTGCCTGGATGGCTCAGTTGGTTAAGCATCTGACTCTTGATTTCAGCTCAGATCATGATCTCACAGTTCATGAGTTCGAGCCCCATGTCGGGCTCCTCACTGACAGCATGGAGCCTGCTTGGGATTCTCTCTCTCCTGCTCTCTCTGCCCGTCTCTCTCAAAATAAATAAACTTAAAAAAATTTGCTAAAGTTATAAACTTAAAAGTAGTAATATAACATGCACTATAAAGTAATGTTCTAATAAGTGGTAAGGTTGTCCCTCCCTGACTTAGATAACACACAAATTCTAATTTTCAAAAAAAGATTAATTTCCAAATACAGAAACAAGTATTTGATAATCAGAACTCAAGTACAGTTACAAATGGATCATCTAGGAGATGGAAACAGTAGTGCTTATAATCAAAAATGCATTTTCATTGATTTCAAACGCATTTTTGTAATTATATTTCCTTAAAAATTTTTTAACATTTATTTATTTTTGAGAGACAGAGAGTGCAAGTGTGAGCAGGGGAGGGGCAGAGAGGGAGACAGAGGATCTGAAGCAGGCTCTGCGCTGTGTGCATACAGCCTGATGCAGGGCTTGAACTCGAAAACCATGAGATCATGACCAGAGCTGAAACCAAGAGTTGGACATTCAATCCGGGCACCCCTATAATTATATTTTTAATGAACATAATGTTATGGGTATTTACACTTCAAATGAAATAATGAAAAGCACCTCTCATTAGGCCATTCACAATGACCACAATATAGACAGCAAAAATGACAAACAGGGCAAGCACTTCCGTTCCTAATTCACTAATGGATTAACTAACACTTTACAAGATAAAGGGAAGAAAAACATTAAAGACAATTGGGTTTAAAACCTTTTTCTTGTACTTAACACAAAAAAGGAACAATTCTAATCATTTCACCAAAAAGCTCTGTCAAGACTTTATTCACTTGAATTGCTTATCCAACCAACACTAAATAAAAGGTCTCCCCTTAATTATACACTACTACTTTGGCTGCTGCATGTTATTCTACTATCATATATTTCATATGACCTGTATGTGCACAAGATATGTCAACATGCTTCTCATGCAGATGAAGAATAAATTTCTTTTATTTACAAATTTCATTTAATATCAAAATCTATAAAAATATACCTCAATGCTAATATTCTAAGAACTCAAAAGAATGTATGAAGACTAAATTAAAAACATATTATCAATTACTTTTGTTATTCACATGCAAAATTTTTACTACCTGTAAGATACGTATTAAATATTCATTTTGAGAATTAATAATATTGGCACTAGATGGTGCTATCCCGTCAGGTAAGTCTACTCCTTTAAAAACAACATTTGATCCTTCTGATTGCCGTAAAAGAATGGCTTCTTTTTCAAGATGATCTATCTGGAAAGACAGAGTTCAGAAATGAGAAACACATCTCTTACACCCAAAGACAAATTTAAAAGCAGTAACTTATACTTCGTACAGAATATTTTTAAAAAGAAACTGTATGAATGCCCTACCAGGCATTAATTAAATTATACTTTCAAATTCTATTTAGAAACCTAGGCATAGACTTAGAATTTTTGTATTCTTTTTTATTATAAAAGTAGTTATTTCCCACTTAATTAAGAAAACTCCTTTTTGGAAACTCTTAAGGAGTTTTCTTATTGTTGAATTTAAGAGGCATTTTCTCAGTGATTTTAAAAAAATTAAAAGTTTCATATTAAGCCTATGTTCATAATGCTTAGCATTTTCTATTATTTAATAAAATTTTTACCTTTAAATTTGCTTTTGCCAACTGCTGGGAATAATTTATAGCCTCCTTCCGAGATTCCCTGAGCTCCTGTCTTAATTCTTCATTCCTTCCAGTAAGTTGATCAACTTGGGCTTTCAAATGCAGATTTGCATCAAAGATTCCTTCTGCATTCTTTGATTCTATAGCCTAACATATTTAGATTATATTGAAGAAATGTGAAGCAAAATACTGAAATCATCATTTAAAAAATTACCCTTAAATAAAATTCACATTTAAGCATTTTACTGTTCCCACTGCCAGGTATAACAAAATATGCTAAATCCATTTATTTAGGAATCTAAATTTACAAAACTCTAGATTAATTTACATAAGCTTTACCAAGCATAGTAATTACCTCATTAAAACAATTAACAAGCATTTACCTAATTTTAGTAGACTGGTAGACTGGAAAAACTGGAAGGGAATAAGAGGACTAGGGTTCAAATCCTAACCAATCTCTTACTAGCTCAGCAGTGAATTAAATTCTTTATACCTTACTTTCCTTATCTCTAAAGAGGTAATGTTAGATCTGTCTGCTTCACAAAGTTTTTATACAGTCAAGATGAGATAACTTATAGCAAATACTTTGAAACTATGCAACACCCGTATTTAAAGCACGAGCAAAAGAATAAAATAGTTACTACATTTAATTAAATGACTTTTTATTGCTTCCTCTCCACACAGTTGAAGCACAGATGATAAAAATGCAAAGTATGGTCTAACAGAGTATTATCTAAGAGTGTTGGATAAACAAAAATAGCATGTCAAATAGTAAAATATTTTCCAAGAGGCTTCACTGGTCCTAATTCTCCAACAATGGCACACATAAATACACATATACCCCATACACATCTATACAGTACATACATATAAATATATTTGCATTTTAAAGAAACTAGGGGCGCCTGGGTGGCTCAGTTGGTTAAGCATCTGACACTTGATTTCGGCTCAGGTCATGATCTCATGATTCAGGATAAATTTGAGATAAATAAACTTAAAAACATAAAAATAAAAAAATAAACTATACATAACAAAACTGCTAATTGCAAAGTAAAGCTTCACAAAGGAAGGCAGAAGACAAGGAAGGTTAAGATGAGTAAAACCAAGTGCAATCTCCTGCTCAGGAGAGTGATCCAGAGTTTAACTTGCGGGAGTAGTTTTATAAAAGCAAGCCTTTATCCCAAGGAGATCAGAGAAGGCCTTATAGAAATAAGTTAATACTAATTCAAAAGGTATACCAGGAAGACGGAAGTAGGTGCAAGGAGGTATTGTGACAGACGACAAGGTAGTCTAGTTAACGGTCTTGCTGACAAATAGCACCATGTTGTCTACATGGCCTTTTAGTAAAATGAGGTCAAAATAGATGGTAATTAGAGGCACTGAAGAATATCCTGTGGCTATAGAAAGTGACATAAGCACATAATGCAGAGATATCTAACATATCACTGATTCTGAAGATTTCTTACAGCAGGTAAGGCCATGTGAATTGCACAGAGGGCATACCAATCAGAAAAAAGAATGACAACCCAGGATAGAAGCAGATGAAATCTGTGGAAGTAGGGGTCCTGAGAAGACCAGAAGCTGCCAACTGAAACAGACAAAATTAGAATTTCCTGGGCTATTTGTTTTGTTTGTATTTGGTTACTAAGTAGAGCTTCTCTCAGAAAACAGTTTGATCTTAGGGGCGCCTAGGTGGCTCACTCAGTTGAGCGTCCAACTCTTGATTTCAGCTCAGGTCACGATCTTGGGGTTTGTGAATCCAAGGTCTGAAATGGACTCCGCACTGGCAGAGGAATTCTGTCCTAATCCCTCTCTCTCTGCCCCTCCCCTGCTCGAACGCTTTCATTCTCTCTAAAAATAAGTAAATAAACATTAAAAAGATCATGACCTAAGCTGAAATTTAGAGTTGGACACTTAATCAAGTGAAACACACAGACGCCCCTTAAATATTAAGAATTTAAAATGTATATTTTATTCAAGTTTATGTAACATTCATTAATACTGTAGAATTCTCCAATCTCTACATAGTAAATATAAATAGCTTATTATTTGATAGCTAACATTATTCCTATAGCAATAGGAATGTAATTCCTATTCCAGTGTAAGCACTGGAATATTTAAAATATTCTTACTACATTCTATTATACTTCTAAGTTTGTGGTATAAGGTCCTAAAAGTCCCATGCTTAACAAGTTAATACAAAAAACAACTATTTAAAGGTTCTGGAGATAAACAAAGGCAAGTAGATTTTGAAGAGGACTTAACTTGGAAGACAGAACCAATGAAAAGTGAATATTCCTTTTTTGTGGGGGGAAGGGGATGGTGTGGGGTGGGCAGGCTTCGTTGTAGTGACCTGTGATCTTTCTGGCTGAGAAAACCAGAGATGGAGCCCAAAGTCATAGGAAAGTGAGATGGGAATTGCAGAAAGAAAATAACCAGCCAAAGGGAACTCCAAATTCTGTTTAAAAAGTCTGACAAGTCTCAGGCTGATGTTTGAAACAAAAATGGAGATGATAGAGGAAAATATCAGTGACCTTTGACTCAATAGGTATCTGGAGGCAAGGGAAGCAAAAGCAAAAATGAACTATTGGGACCTCATCAAGATAAAAAGTTTCTACACAGCGAAGGAAACAATCAGCAAAAGTAAACAGCAACCAACGGAATGGGAGAAGATATTTGCAAATGACATTATCATATAAAAGGTTAGTATCCAAAATCCAAAGAGTTAGTTACCAAACTCAACACCCAAAAACAAATTCTTCACCCCAGTAAAGAAATGGGCAAAAGACATAAAGAGACACTTTTCCAAAGAAGACATCCAGATGGCTAACAGACACATGAAAAAATGTTCAATATCACTCATTAGGGAAATACATGTTAAAATCACAATGAGATACCACCTCACACCAGTCAGAATGGCTAAAATTAACAACTCAGGCAATAATAGATGCTGGTGAGGATGCGGAGAAAGAGGATCTCTTTTGCACTGCTGGTGGGAATGCAAACAGGTGCAGCCACTCTGCACAACAGTATGCAGGTTCCTCAAAAAATTAAAAACAGAACTACCCTACAGCCCAGCACTACTAGATATATATCCAAGGGATACAGGTGTGCTGTTTTGAAGGGGCACATGCACCCCAACGTTTATAGCAGCACTACTGACAATAGCCAAAGTATGGAAAGAGCCCAAATGTCCATCGATGGATGAATGGATAAAGAAGATGTGGTGTGTATATATATGTGTATGTATGTACATATATACATATATACATATACACGTATATATACATACACACACACATATATACGTATATATACATACACACATATACACACAATGGAGTATTACTCGGCAATCAAAAAGAATGGAATCTTGCCATTTGCAAACAATGTAGATGGAACTAAAGGGTATTATGCTAAGTGAAATAACTCAGAGAAAAACAAATACTGTATGACTTCACTCGTGGAATTAAAGATATAAAACAGATGAACATAAGGGAAGGAGGGCAAAAATAATATAAAAACAGGGAGAGGGACAAAATATATAAGAGACTCTTAAATACAAAGAACAAACTGAGGGTTGCTGAAGGGGCTGCGGGAGAGGGGGATGGGCTAAATGGGTAAGGGGCATTAAAGAAGACACCTGTTGAAATGAGTACTGGGTGTTATACATAGGGGATGAATCACTGGAATCTACTCCTGAAATCATTTTTGCACTATATGCTAACTAACTTGGATGTAAATTAAAAGTAAATGAGTAAATAAATTTTAAAAAAAAGATACATAGCAATCACCCAATCAGGAGAAGATACATAATTAGAAGAAAAAATGAACAAAGCCTCAAAAACCTATGAGACAATATCAAAAGGTCTAATGTGTCACTGGAGTCCCAGAGACAATGGGGCAGAAAAAATATTGTAGAAATAAAGTGGAAAACTTTCCAATTGTAACAAATGGCATAAGTAAACAGATTCAAGAAGCTCAGCAAACCCCAAACATACACATACATACATAGATATATGTGCACACTCACATACCTACCCACATACCAAGGCACATTATAGTAAAACTAGTGAAAACCAAATAAAAGAGGAAATTTTCAAAGCAACCTGAGAAAAACCACATGTAACAAACAGGAGAATAATGACTCTAATGACCATAAATATCTCATCATAAACTATGAAGACCGGAGAACAGTGGAACATCTTAAAAATACGAAACAACAAAACAAAACTAACATGAAAAAACTTACGTTAACTAGTCTTTCAAGACTAGGAATAATTAGAGATGTTTCCCCTTTAACATCAGGATCTTTCTGCATTTCTTTAATAGCTTGCAATATTTCTTTCATACCTTCTTCCAGTTGCTTATTTTCTTCAACTAATTCTTTTACTAAAAGGACACATTTTTCTCATTCAGTGACTACCTTCTTCATAGTTTATGCTATTCTATACAAATAACAAATATTTCATGTACAGAAAAAATACCCATTTGGAAATACAAATGTAAATAAATGTAAAAATTTTTTTAACTAAAATCCAATGCATGAATAGTTGAGTTAAATGATATACCTTATTAAATTACATGCACATATATATAAATATATACATATTTATATTTCATAGTTGAAAGAAAGAAATCATGAACATACTTTGCCTTCACTTTATTAAAAATCTTTTAAATTTGTTTTTCTCACTTAACTTTTATTGGACAACAAAAAAACTGACTTATTTGTCATTACAAAAAATTCAGATTAATAACTTTCTCTGACAACAAATACAGCAAGGCAAACCAAACAGATGAATGAGATTGAAGTCTATGTATTATGGAGACAATAAAGGTTAAAAACAGACTAGAAAACAGAGAATGTATTAAAATCCTTTTAGATCCATGGTTTTCAGTTTAGGATAAATAAGTACCGAAAAATAAGAGATAATAGTAACTCACATTTATTCTGAAATTTGGTTATTACTGTTCTACCTCTTTCTAAATCTCTTTCCTTTTCAATTAGTTCTCTTGAAAGAAATTCATTCTGTAAAGAACATAAAGAATAAAATTTATTTATTTTTTTTTTACAAACTATCCCAATAGTTTATAGTTTCCAAGTTAAGAAAATATGATCAGCTGAGGTGTAACACACAAGAAACAAGCTATAGAAACCTAGCAGCAGTAATAAAAATAAAATCTGAAAGGTAAAACAGATGGTGATCCCCGCCCCTACAACAAAAGGGAGAAAAATATAATGGAAGTTTTTGTCTTTAGTACCACGATCTACTCTTTTAATGGTCTGTCTTTATACTACCTGTTCTGTCTGGCTTCTATGACGTTCAAGCTCTATTTCTGCATTTCTATTCTGTGCTTCCTTGATCAATAAATCCTGTGCTAGCACATCATTCTAAAGAAATAATAAATTAGGCAAGTCAGTGATTTCATATCAAACTTACTGCATTTTTAGATTTTTTAAAAACAGAATGTGTGTGCATAAATTAGTGTTATATGCAAACAAAAAATTCTTATTATAATTATTATTTTATAGAACTTTGTTAGAGAAGCCATTAAAAAGGCATTAATAAAAAAATGATCCCAGGAATGTAATTTGGAGGAAAGCTCACCTGAGATCTAAGAAATACTAGTTCTCTCCGTAGCTGTTCTATAAGATTTTCAAGTGGATCTATCTGAGGTGATTTTGATTGTGCAGTAATAGGCACAGGATCTGGAAGATTAACTTCAAGTTCACTTTTCAAAACCTCTGTCTGTAAAGGTACTTCACTCTTTCTTATACCTTCTTTCAAACTGGTATCAGCATATTTTACCTGGGTATGAACCTGTTCATCTTCTGCTGTTGCTACTTGTGATTTTTCCATGTCAGCCCTATTATCATGAATTTGTTCACAAAATATCACAGATTTTTGCCTAAGTGATAACTTCTCCATCAAGTCAGAAGCTGTTGATAGGACTTGTAAAGATGAACCGTTTTGTGCGAAACTAGTTTTCTCAAGTACCTGATGGCTTCTAGACACATTCTTCATGGAGTTGTCAGAAAGAGAGTGTAAGTAGTCATCTATTTCTTCGTGGCTCTTCCTACTAAAGGTAATGACTAATGATTCTAGATTTCTTAAAGATTGTAGACATGGTGCTTTAAAAATCTCCTTTATTGTAATCATTTCTGGAGGTGAATTATTATCTTTTACTTGTACGGATGAAGAATGTTTAGTTGAAGAGACCAAAGGATCCACTTCACTTTCTACACTATGTTGAATTTCAGATAACATTCTTGGTAATGATCCTATGGTGACATTCTCTTCTGGCCCATTCTGATATAACTGTGGAATACTGAATGAAGGTCTCCTATGCAGCAGCTCTATTTTATCTGAACTCATAATCTATACTCAGAGTAAATAAGGTCTCATTAATCAATCTTTGGATTAACAGGTTATTTAAATTTTAACAAGTTTCATTTTATTTTTTATTTAACAACTAAAAAAGATGCAATGTCCAAAATAAAATATGGGAGGCAGAAATGAATGCACTGATAATAACATTTTTCTTCGTTCTCTTTGTCATAACAACACTTTATACTGTTTACCTTTAATTGTGTTTCACTTATATTTTTGAGGCTTGTAAAATCGAATTTCCTTTCTCCTACTCTATTTTCTTGAGAAAAGTTTTCAGTTAGGTTTAGGTCCTCAATGGTTAATCCTACACATAAAAGAATTAACAAATTAGAAACATAAGAGTTCTCCATTATTCCAATCCTTTAATTCTTAAAAAGTAAAATCAAGTTCTAACTCAAACAAAAGAATTATTTCCAAAATCCTTGATCCACATGTAGCCTATACAACTTTCTAATCTAGCTTATTTCTTTTAATTCTTCTTTTTAAGTTTATTTATTTTGTGAGAGAGTGTGTGCCAGTGGGGAAGGGGCAGAGAGACAGGCAGAGAGAATCCCAAGCAGTCCCCAAGCTGTCAGTACAGAGCTCAAGAACTGTGTGATCATGACCTGAGCTGAGATCAAGAGTCAGACCCTTAACCAACTCTGCCACCCAGGCACCCCCACAGCTCACTTTTAATATTAATAATATGAGAAACTAATATGACTTTTAGCTTCTCTATCATTCTTTACCTATTCTATATTAAAGAGTTTGTTAATAACTGCTAAAACAGTTTAATGACATATAAAATAGCTAAGAACCATGAATGAGTAAGCTAGTTAATATGTTAATAAATTATGGAGTTTTTCCTTTTAGAAATTTTTTGATATAGAGACCATGATGCTAAAAAAATCGAAACAAACCAAAACCAAACCAAACCAGCCAATGAAAAAACCCTCTGTTATTCAGATACTTGTGGACTTGGGTGAAGTTAAAAAAAATTCCTTCTCTATGGTCTGAAAAAGAGGCAATGCAATGGCTATTAGAAAACTAAACCAATTATTCTCCTGATATCAAGTAAGATAAAAAAGTTAATTTTTATTCAATAAAACATTACTTAAAAAGAATAATCTGCAAAAAGTTTTCAATGCATTGCTCTTAAGGAAAGGAAAAAATATTAACAGCCACATATATTAATGTAGAAATTACTAAATTCTATCATTATTGATCACAATGTATTGGAATTGCCTAGAAATTAACAGACCAACTGTGAAGTTTTCAAAAGTTGATGATTCTAAAGTTTTCTTTTCACTTATTTTCTGTTTATTTATTTATTTTTCTGTTTTTACCTGTTTCAGATTTAGGATAGAAACTAATGATACTCAAATACTTCTCATCAGGCCATTATTCCACTTCATTTATTAAACTTGTAGAAGACCCATGTTAATATTTCTAAAATACAGAAGATTTCAGCTCCAGACAATTCATTTTCCTATGATTCTTTTAAAGATTTGGAATATATCTGCAAATATAGATTTGGATATACCTGAAGTTGCAGCTCTTTTTCCTCTTTCTTGAGCCATTTGGCGAATTTTTTTTTTCAGATCAAGTCGTTCTTCCTCTAGACTTTCAATCTACAAAGTACAAATTATTAGTATTTGTTTTTAGTTCAACCAGAAAATAACTAACTGACCATCACACTTGCCTCTTTCAAAAGAATCTGGTTTTCAGCTCTGTACTGTTGTTGCTTTAAGCTTTTGCTATTTCTAAATTCAGTTAAATCAATCATTGTCTTCGGTTCAAGGCCTAAAATAGAAAGCAATACAATTAAAACCTTATCAACAATCAAATGAACTATAAAAACTTCATATAGCAATTGGTTATCATCAAGCAAATGAGTATCACTTATTTAGCCAGTATCACTAGAGAATGGGGTACTGTTTGTGTAAGAATTTCCAGATATTTGAACTATAACCTTACAAGTCAATATTTTATCACAATCATTAATGGAAATCCTGACAATATATTTCAGGATCAGTCTTCTTCTCCACATTAGGTTATCATGAAAGTCCTAGAATGTGTTAATTCAGAACAAAAGCTTTGGAATAAAACAGACTTGCACTCAATTCTCACTGTCAATTATTAACTAAGTTGTAGGAATAATACTGTATTTATTTTTTTGGCTTGTTGTCAAGGGTATAAAAAATTAACCCATATAACATACTTAGTCCAATGCCTGGCACACAGTAGTCATTATTAATATCAATATAAATTACATTATCATTACTAGTCTGATGTCCCCAGCATGCCTAACTTTCTATTACTGAGTAGACATGAAGATCGTCTCAAGCAGTATAAACCAAGATTTGGAGGCTTTCAAATACAGACAATCTGGTGTTTGTGACAGCTGTCCAATTGGCTCAGTCATCTTTAGCGACCTCTAGTTTAAAGTTGGCTGTGATCTGAAGCTGATCAGAAGGCTAACCTGGGCTACTGGCATGATTCTGGGTCATACTTACATACATTTTACAAATAAATCATCTTTATAAATATTTACTTTTCCTTCCTCTAGAGAATAGTTTTCGCAGATGATCATTTTAACTCTAAGAAAGCATTAACTGGGATTTACCAAGTATAATGAAATCAATATTTCGGTTTTTATTTTCATTTCAAAGTAGCAATTTAGATTGCACTGTCATAATTTAACATTCAAATGAAACATACTCATTAATGAACTATTTACTGAAATCAATAAACTTTCAAGCCAAATTTACCAATTACTTCTTAGAATCAATAGTAACCTTAAAATACTAGACCAAAGTAAAAATTAAGCAGCATAAATATAAAAGTCAAGTACTTAACCAGTACTTCTAAATGTCCTCATGAATTTACCTGAACAAGAGCACTTTGCAAACTAACATGGGTCATACAGATGGGGGGTGGTTAACTTCTAACGTGTGGTATTAACTTAGTAGACTTTCAATTTTTAAACAAGCAATTATTAATGAAGAGATCCAGAATGAATAAAACCCTGCTCCAGGTCTGACCACCCACCATCCCAACCCCATTTAATCCTCAACCCCACTTCAATCAGAGCAGCTCCACTTTTGTTTTAAATATTTTTAGAGGATTGATTTGGGAAAAGAAAAAAAAAAAAACAACACTCACCTATTTTAAAGTAATACTGAATAAACAAGAAGGAAAACAAAAAAATGACTTGACAATTAGGGTTGATCAAACTATGGACTTAAAAGATGACTCACCCATGCGCTCCCTAAGTGCCTCATTTTCATCGAGGAAATCATTGATCTTCAACTCAAGTTTATTGATTTCCTTCGTCAATACTTCAATCTCTCGATCTCTTATTTTAATCTGGTTTTTACAATTCTTTATTTCAATAACAGCATCTTCTAAACCATATATTCCCTGAAAAATATCCAATCTAATTTAAGTATAACATGGTTTATTTGAATAAATTATCAAATTCATGAATTTATTTTCTTATTAAGTCTAAGCGGAAGTACACATATATGTAAGATTTGTGTCATTAAATGCTTTTTATTGTTCTTTCAAAAACCAAATCCAGCAATAATGATGGAAAATGGAACAGCTGAAACTTCCCAGTATAGCATCCTAATAACAAAGTGACTCAGAAAATGACATATAAAACACATAACAAAATGTAGGAAAGGAATAATAAATCAGTGACACTATTAGAATACATAAGCCATTAGATGCCTGTTTTAGTGGTAATTAGATTTAAAAATACCAAAAGTACAGAGTAAGCACTCTGTGTCGGCACAGTAGGCAGCAAAACTGTCCCTGAAATAACTTTTATCAAATAAACCAATGGTGTCACATCTAGACAAGAAAACTAAACTTGCTGCCTCACCAAAGCTGCTTATCTGGGCAAAATGTTTTGATCAAATGATTAGAAAACAGTTCTCTTGCTGAAAAGTAAATGCTACTCAAAAGTTTGAGTAAGAGAACCTTGAACACAAAGCACTTCTGAAGGCTTTTAAAGGAACACAGTATACAGCATAGAACAGTCTCACTGTAAGTGGCAAGAATATTGTAAGCTCCTTGATGGACAAGATAAAAATACATACCGATTCATAATCTTTTAATCGCTTTAGAGTCTCAACTAGTTCTTTATCCTTTTCCCTAGCATCAGCCTCAGCCAGTTCAGCTGTTCTCTCAGCCTCTTTAGTTTTCTCTTCTAACATTTGAACCTTTGACTGAATTTTCATATAATGAGTCTGTTGGGAAAGAGTTGAAGCACCTAAAGGGGGAAAAAAAAAATTCATGAATTAATAGAATCGAATTGACTACTTCTTCCTTTAAATCCTTGATTCCAATACGGGAAGCAGGAAAAGAGGTGTGTCACTAAAGAAAATCCCTTTAATATTAATTTATAATTTTATATCTTTAAAATAAAATTTGTTTTTATTTTCATGATAAAACAAGTTAAAAAGTTCAATAAAATCTTAGCTGAAAGGTTATGGATTATAAAAGACTGTAAAACACTGTTTTCAAAGAATGATCACTGTGGCAAAAACCATTAGCTATCTGTTCCTACTGTTGAACCTTTGTCCACTGCCTTAGAGCTTTGCAATTTTAGTTAGACACACAGCCATTTGAAATACAGACTAGGGGCGCCTGGGTGGCGTAGTCGGTTAAGCGCCGACTTCAGCCAGGTCACGATCTCGCAGTCCGTGAGTTCGAGCCCCGCGTCAGGCTCTGGGCTGATGGCTCAGAGCCTGGAGCCTGTTTCCAATTCTGTGTCTCCCTCTCTCTCTGCCCCTCCCCCGTTCATGCTCTGTCTCTCTCTTTCCCAAAAATAAATAAACGTTGAAAAAAAAAAAATTTGAAATACAGACTAAATTTCCTCTTATACCCCAACAGCTAGATGTGGTTGTGTGACTAACGGGATACAAGTAAACAAGCCATATGTGTATTTCAGGAACTGTTTTTAAAGGAGACGACTGAATGCCTCTTTCTTCCTTCCTGCTATCTGGAATATGGTATTAAGTCTGGAACTCAAACACTCAGAACATGAAATGGATACTACATGTTAGGATAGGCAGAACAATAAGTAACAGGGTGCCCAATACCCAATATTTGAACAGGTATCATACCAACCCCAAACTAGTTGCTTCAACTTTGTTTACATCATGGAAGAATATATTTCTGTCCTGTTTAAAACACTATTACATTTGATTTTTTTCTGCCACTTGCAGCTAAACTTCATAGCTACAAAATCTCCACCTAGATTTCCCTACCAAACTGTTGCTTGAGGTAAATATCGTATTCCTATGATCAACACAAATCATTCTTATCCATGAGCACCCACTGATTTGGAGCACATACTTAAAAGTAGGTGGTACTGGATTCGTGTGGGAGATCACGTATGTTTATAAGAAACGAGCCCTGCTCTCTGGAGTAAAAAGCCTAGATGGAGAATGTAACAGAGGCTGACTCCTCCCCAGTATCTATTCTTCCTTCTTCCACATGGCTCTCCACAACATATTTACCTGACTAACCTTCAGTGTGTGTCATATGCCTCCTGCCCTGCCTCCTCTACCTTGCAGTTTGGGATATGGATAGGAGGGGAAAGGTCCACCTTGGATGAAACAGATGAGGGCAATACCCTGGACTGCCTAATTCTACATCATTACACAAGCAGAAAAATAAACTTCTGTCTTGATTTTGCCACCATTTACCAAATCTCTATTTCTAATAGCTAAACCTAATGCTGGCCAATGAAAACCTCGGTCAATTTACAAATTCACTTCAGGTATACAGTATATATTAGTAGACACACCTTCTGTGACTTTAGGGGTCATATGACTGTGGACTGACTGAAATGTCATTAGGTAAGACCTGTCTCTTATTTGATAGCAGAGATCAACTGCCTCTTCTTCTCCTGGTGGCTGGAATATGCAAAACCCATGGTATCAGTCACCCTTTTAAAGCAGTTTAAACTACTGTCAAAGTATAATTCTAATAAATACATAATACAGACACACATAGAAAAGTATAACAAATGGGCTTTGTTGTTGGCTCAACAATCATATTACATTTCCCTAGTGTGTTCACTCTTCCAGATAGCCATTATATACCTTCTCTTTTCTTCTCTCTCCTCAAACTGCTAACACATCTTCCCCAATCCTAACTTGCTTGAGAAAAGAGAAGCAATCAATACAGTTCCACCTGTTCCCACCATCAGGTCATCTACACAGTTACCTGCTTCTGTATCTACACACTCCACCTTCCTTCCTGTTATTATGGATGAGTTCTCTGTGCTCCTAAGGCCAACTACCCCACTGGAACGCTAGCTCCCATCCCAATGCCTTTGCAAGGATATTGCTCCAGAAGTTCTCTCTCTCTCCTGTTTCATCAGTGCCTCAATTTTTTTTCTTTAGTGGATCTTTCCTTTAACCTAGAAGCATGATTGTTTCTTCCATTTTAAGAAGAAAAAACACTTTTCCTCATGCAAGTTACTACTCCATTTTTCTCCTTCCCTTCATACAAAGTCTTCAAAAGAGTTTCCATACTGTTTTATTTCATCTCTACCTACCTTCTCTTAAACCAAAATGACCACTGCTAAATCCACTAGTAAATTTTCAGTGCTCCTCATGACTTATCTGCAGCATTGGATATAGCTCTGAACACGGTTGCTTACTCTCTTCCTTGCTGACTTTCCTCATGTGGTTTTCAGGACTCCACACATTCCTGATTTTCCCCTATCTCTAAGCCTCCTTCGGTTGTTCCCTTTCATCTCCCTAGCCTCTAAGTAAAAGCATCCTCAGGCTCAATCTTTGTTATTTTTCTTAACATTTGTTCCTTTGATGATTTCAGCCAGCTTCATGACTCCAACTACCATTTTTACACATATGGTTCCCAAATTTAGATGTTGAGCCTGAGACTGTTGTCCTCCATCTCGACTTCTATAAATACAAGTGCCTATTTAATACTTTCAGTCAGATGTCTGATAAGCATCTCAAACTTAACATGTCCTATTTAACTAAGTACCTGATCATTTCTGAACCTGCTGGAAACGCAGCCCTAAACAGGTTTGCCTACTTCTGTCCTTAACACCCCTATGGTCTATTGCAGATACAGCATGGATCAAATTATATCACTCCCATCTTCAGAAACTTTCTTTGGTGCTTCTTCTCACTTAAAATAAAAGCCAAAGTCCTTATAGTGAACTGTAAGTCCCCATATGACATGGTCCCTAGCTACCTCTCTGATTTCATCACCTATTACCCCACTTGCCCACTGGTCCAGCCACAAAGGCTTCTTTGTTGTTCTTCAACATGCTCGGTACACTCCTGCTTCAGTGCCTTTACACTCATTCCCACTGTTTAGGGATATCTGCCTGGATTACTATCTCACTTGCTGTGTTTGTTCAAGTCTCTCCTCAATGAGGCTTTTGCCTCACTATCTAAATTACAACATACAGGGGCACCTGGGTGGATCAGTGTGTTGAGCCTCCAACTCCCAGGGTCATGAGATCGAGCCCCATGTAGTTCTTCACACTGAGACCTCTCCCTCTGTCCCTCTCCCCCACTCACACACTCTCTCTCCCAAAAAAAAACAAAAAACAAAAAACAAAAAAAACATGTGAAAAAAATTACAACCACAACTCCAACCACCACCACCACCACCACCATTATTTCACTTACACACATACACACTCCCTAGCTATTTCCCTTTGTGTTTTATTTTTTTATCTTCAGCAACTATGTTAAATCCGTCATGAATTGATCATGAATAGTTTGCATTAATGTGCCCTGGTATAACTATGGCATGTAGTGCTGTGGAAACAGAAGACCATTGATGTTGCATGTGCTTCTACTTAGATGTATTAGGCAAAGCAGTATGACCCAGGGTAGGGAGAATAAGATGAGACATTAAATTGGGTAAGGTTAATTCAAATGTTGATGAGTCAAAGAACTTCTGAAAACTATCTACAATGCTGCTACATGCATCACAATGTTATTCTCTTCTATTCTTTGTTAATTATAAAAAAAGGGGATAAATAAGTATAATTAATTATATCACCATTTTTCATTTCTTCATGTAACTAATCTGGTAATAAATGTTAATGTAATTTTCATCAGGGAAAAATTACTGAAAATATCTCTACCACTTAAAAATTTAAACACTAGCAATATATGTAAAGTAGTAATAACATACTGTATAATTTTTTGAAATTATGATAAAATTCAAAAAGAAAAGTCAGTAATACATATAATGACAAGACATAATAAAAATACATGTAAAATTGGATGGTACATAAAATAACTTTATATACTTATTCAACATTGAATTACCTTTGTTTCTTTGAAGCTCATTTTTCAAATCTTCAATAATGAAAGTATTTTTTTCCATTTCTTTTGTATATTGTTCCACTTGCTCAGTGAGCATCTTAATTTGACTATCTCGTTCTTGTATACCCTATAAAATATTTTTGAATAATGAATGTTATTTCTTCATGAATGTTAACCTACATTTTAAAACTAAGGAAAAAAGTAGGTCTTGTGTTTTTTTCAACAAGACTATAGAATATATTTTTTATGGATCAAAATTATGTCTTCTACTACTTTGTAGACCCTCAACTGCACTACACAATGTTAGGTACACTGCTGTCACTCTAACACAGATGGATATAATGGCTAACATCCCAGCAAAGGGAGTTCCAGAACTTTCTAATATTAATGGCTTCATAGGACTTTCAGGCTACCATTCCTCATGACCCATCCATTACCATCTTTTACCTTACAGTGCTTCATTCAAAATACTGTCTCTTGCAATTGTTCTTATCCTCCAAATACTACCCAAATTTCCCTCTTTTGGATTATGACCACAGAGCCCAGATGATGAAAGTATAACTGCTACATGAATATATTTGTACCAAAAGAAAAATCTTTTTATTTTTTATTTTATGTATTTTAAAATGTTTATTTATTTTGAGAGAGAAGAGACAGAGAGAGAGAGAGAGAGAGATAACATAAGTGGGGAGGGGCAGAGAGAGAGGGAGACAGAGTGCCAAGCAGGATCTGCACAGTAAGTGCAGAGCCGGACATGGGGCTTGATCCCATGAACCATGAGATCATGACCTGAGCCGAAATCAAGAGTCAGATGCTCAACCAACCGAGCCACCTAGCTGTCCCAAAAGTAAATTATGTAGCACAAATTACAACCGCACTTTTAGTTTTTTTCACATTATACAGGACATTTCAGCACTAACATACGATATAATAAATGTTAATAGAGTACGAAGCTATTTTTAAGTTTCTAAAAGTTTTTAAGTTTCTTATTAAATAATTCTCAATCAAAACAATATGGATATTATCTGCATCAACACAGAAAAATACACAAAATAATTCTATTCCTAACTCTAAACTTAATTCTAATTGTTTCTTGGGACTGGACTTTAAAAGACTTTATTATATACCCAATAGTGCAAGCCACTAAGTTAGACACATTGACTAATAAACCAAATTTTGAGAAGGTTTTACCTGTTGTAGAGCCATCACACTACTTTTATCAGCATCGAGCTGGGCATTTTTCAATTTCTCTCTCAGGTTATGTAACATTTGCTGATATTCAATAATTTCATCATCTTTAGAAGACAAAATTAACTAGATATAAACAACATAGAATCTGTTACATAAGAGGAAAATTGACAAATCATTTTTCACTTATGATAAATACTCTTAATATATACCATTAGCATATTTCAAGAAAATACAGGAAATAAAATACACTTTGAAGTAACAAAGTATCAGCAACTATTTGCGTATCATTGTTCCTTTTGTGTGTATAATCTTAAATTCAAGTAAGAAATGATTCAAAAATATACATTTAGTTGCTGTCTTAACATTTTAAAAAATTTTTGTTGTTTTAGAAATTCAATCTTTCAACCATCACAAGCTTCCAAAACCTATCCATGTTATAAATACCTTCATACAACTACATAAAAGTTTTGCACAATTAATCTTTATGGAGAAAACTTTAAAATGCCACCAAGAGGCACAAAATATTTTGAATTAAGGATGTCTTGTGTTCTTTGCTAGAAGAACCAAATACCAAAATCAACTTATAAATTAGCTTATAAATTTATCACATATCCAATAAAATAAGATTTTTTCTTTTCTTTCTTTTTTTTTTTTTTCTTTTAAAGAGAGAGAGAAAGAGATAGAGGGCAGGGAAGGGGGAGAGGGAGAGGGAGAGAGAGAATCCCAAGCAGGTCCCATGCCCAGCCCAGAACCCAACACAGGGCTTGATCTCAGGACTGTGAGATCATGACCTGGGCCAAAATCAAAAGTTGGACACTTAACCAACTGAACCAACCTGACGTCTCTAAAATGAGATTTTTAAGAACTATTTCTAAAATTTATATTAAAAAAAATAAGTTCATAGGAAAGCATGTAAAAGCTGAAAAATGAACAGCTTTTACAAATATTTATACATAACAATAACTAAAACAAAGATACATGGTTAGAAAACATATCAATCAATATAAAGGAGAGAGTCCAAAAATAAATTCAAATTCAACAGAAGTTTCGTATATATTAAAAATAAAACTATTTCAGTAGGGGAAAGATAAAATGTTCAATATATAATGTTTGGATGACTGAGTAGGTCTACTGCATCCATACCTCATTCTTCATGCCAAAATTAATTATATACATGCTTCAAAGACTTAAATGTAAAAGATGAAATTAGGAGCCACTAGAAGAAAGTATGAGAAAACAATTTTATACTCAGAACCCTTTCTAATTATGATAAAAAGGCACAAAAAAATAAACTACATATTATAAAAAGAAATACTTCATGGCAAAAAATACCATAAAGCCTAAAGGCAAGTGTCAAACTGGAGGTATGTATTTGGATATGTATCACAATTTGTAGCAATTTAACCTGCATATTTGCAAAATAACAAATACATAAAGAATTAATTATAACACTGTTTCTTTTTTTTTTATTTATCTTGAGGGAGGGAGAGAGACACACACACACACACAACATGAATGGGGGAGGGGCAGAGAGAAGGAGAGAAAGAATCCCAAGCAGGCTCCTCACTGTCAGTGCAGAGCCTGATGTGGGGCTGGAACTCATGAAACCGTGAGATCATGACCTGAGCTGAAACCTAGAGTTGGATTTAACCAACAAAGCCACCCTTGCACCCCTGTAACATTGCTTCTAATATCAAAAACCAGAACCTTGCTAAGTGTCACACAATAGGGAATCAATTAAATAACTTATCTATAAAGAAAAATTACAAAGCAATTAAAAAGAATAAACCAGTACTCTATCATTCTTAAAAGGCATTATTAAGTGAAAATAAAGTAAACTGCAGTAGAATACTATATACTACCATCTCTCCCCCCACCAAATTAAAATAATGTAAAAACTTTTTACCCAGGGATGAAAAAACAGAATCAAAGGCCAAATTTGGCCTGCTGCCTGTTTTTATAAAGATTTATTAGGAAACAGCCTTGCTCATGCATCTATCTATTGTCTGTGGCTGGTTTCATGTTATAATAGCAGAGTTTAGTTATACCAGAGACCAGATGGTCTAAAATATTTATTCTCTGGACTTTTACAGAAAGTTTACTAATCTCCAATGGACCCTTTGGGCCTCATTTCCACTCCTACTGCTTGTGTTTAAAATATAGGTTATCTGAGCTTCCCAGATAACCAATTCCAAATAGCCAACAAGATTTATATGAACTGTTAAAAAACAATAACTATGGAAATGACAGCTTTTAAAATTAGAATTACTCATTCAGAATAGCTTCAGACTTTTTTCAAAATATATAGTCATCATAACCCTTAGCTTCTGATATGGTAAGGCCAGGGGATTTGGTTGGGGTTGGAGAGTGGGGAGGAGCCTGAAAGGTGTTTTTTTGGAAAAAAAACTCAGATGATTCTAAAAGATCCCTTTCCTTTCTCCCATTTCCACTGAAAACCAATAGTTTGATTTGACGTGAGAATTAAAAAAACTAAAATTAAACCTGGAACTATAATACATATGCAAAGTAACTATGAGTTATGTTGAAAAATTTTAATTTTACTTAGAATTATCTATTTTAGAGGACAAATATGTTATGATTTAGACTTAGACTTCTATCAAAAAGTTCAGCTTAAAGTTTAATTCACTGATGTGGAAGAACTCATTTACTAACAAATATGCTAGAGGATTCCACAAGAGAGAGCACTTAGTGCTCCTGTAATCAGGACATTTGATATACTTTAAATATTGCTTAATAAAAATGTCATTAACTACCAAAGGCCTTTAAAGAAAACTAAGAAATTGAAATCAAAAATACAAATGCAAAACCCCTTATGTCAACTGAAAAAAACACCTTCCATTCTTCTACTTTTGCATTGACAGCAGCCATGACTGGATCATCTTCTTCATTTTTTGCTTTCAGAAGGTCTGTAAGCTCCTGCACCTAAAAGGCAACAATTATTTCAAGAACTGTTGCAAAATAGCACAATATATACATATTTGTTATATATGCACATTTACACATATATTACATATATACATTATACATCCTCATACGTGTATACACATATACATTGCCAATGCACATTCATTATTGGAGCAGTTCTGTAGTTAGAGGCAATATTTAATGGTTTCTGTCTCATTACAAAGGTATAATTATTTGTCATTACTAGAGAACTATATGTTTCAGCATTATTCTATGTTTTACACTAGTTTAATCCATGTAAAAAATGAGCAATGTATTGTTTTTCTAGGATACTTATATTTATTTTAAGGTGTAAAATTTAACTTCATGGCCCACAGGGTTTCTAAGAATCTTTAGTAGAAAATCCCCACATTTATTAGCTTCCCGGATTGCTGTCTACACATTCATTCAGGTATCAACTATATATCCTAAATGGCAAGAATAATGAGGTATACATAAAGGATACCTTGTGTCCCATTGGAGAAACACATATGGACAAATAGATCAGCATGGCAACATATTACAGTATAAGAGAATACATTACAGCATAAGACAAAAATACACATCCTAGAAAGTTAAAGTACTTTTCAGCTTCACACAAATAGTAATGATACAATATGAAGTCTGCACAAATGAGTTAATCTAACAGCAATTCTTACTTGAAGCCGATAATGATCATTTTCCTTTTTTAATTGGTCCATTATATTATCTGTCTGATGTACAATAGCTTTCATCCTGTTATACTCATCAGTCATCTTTTCCATCTCCTGTACAGACTCTTCTAGATTTTTTCTCATTTCTTGATTCTGAACTTCAATTTTTTCATTAGCTTCTGTTAAAGTCTAATAAAGTTAAAAAGTAATAGTTAACTTAAGAAACTGAAATTTAAACTAAATTAAAGTTAAACAGAGTCTTAACTGTCTGCTGGAGAGCAGAGAATTCTTTCCACTTGATCTATTAGATCAAGAGAATTCTTTCTACTAGGTCTGTAATACCAATTGTTTTTGACCAATTAAATTAAATATAAAGCAAATTCCACCTAAAAAAGTTTAGTTCTTTTTAAGCAATGCCCAAAATAGGCATATAAAATGAATGAATTTGCAACATTTGTAACTTCAAAGATGTAATTTCTTTCACATTTACAAATGCATAGTTGAAGATTTCTACTAAAGGATTTAAATGTAGGACCAAACACTAGATTTACATTATAACAAGATTTTACAAGAATCATTGCCTTGAAACGACTTCTATTTTACCTGAATTTCATCCAGATATTGGACAAGCTCATAGTTTTTTTTAGACAACTGTGATCGGTAGTCACTGTCTTCTCCTCTTCTTGACAAAAGTGTTTCTTTTTGAGAATCTATTTGTTTCTGATAGTCAACAATATCCTGACGAAGTTGCTCATTCTGGAAGAAGACCAAATACAGTATTTTCTATTAAGAAACTATCCAGAGAAACAAAAATTTCATCCTCTAAATAGGGATCTCAAAACAGATCTTGAAATTCCCAAGGTATCACCACCCTTAAAGTCTCACCTTTTTCTTTAGACGTTTGTTCTCCAGAAAAGAACAGGAAAAATGTAATTAGAAACGAGAAAGGAAATATATAATTAAAAAACAAGCATTAGAAATTAAAACCAAAATGAGAAATTATAGGAGAATGAGATATTATTTTGGATGACCAAAGAAAGCAAGAATACTCATAATCAACCAAAACAAAGAATATTTTGATTATGTTAAAAAGATAAGAACTCCTATAAGGGTAAACAATGCATAAATATTATTTGGCTCAAAAGAGCCAAATAATAAAGAACTTTTAAGATTTCATGAAAAAACAAAACATTTAAAAGAACAGTAGGTAAAAGAAGAGCGATAAGACAGAAATCCAGTTGTACAGTCAGTTAGCAAACAAAGAATGGCTTATAAAACAAAGCAAAATTTACCCACGTAAAGTAAGAGATGAATACAGTACTTGATGGCTTCAACTCTCATTTTCTATTTCCCTGAGACAAATTCCTATCATAAAATCAGCCAGCTTGAAAACATTACTAGAAGAATACAGTTCTAGTTAGAGTATAAATTTACGAAAACTTTTTTAACAAGTATCTTTGTTGAACTGCCACAACTACTAAAATTTTTTTACCAACCTCTCTTCTTAATTTGCTGTTTTCATTCTCTGCCTCCTCATTTCGAAGAGCCAACTAAAATAGCAAAAAAAAAAAAAAAAAGATTAATAATAATAAAATCCAGCAGTGATTCAATATAAAACCAGGCTTTCAGCCGATCAATTTAAATTTGAAATCCTCTCTAATGAAGTAGAGAATGATTAACTGTTAAGGATTTCACGTTGATCCAAGACATGAACAATAATCCAAAATTTGTGAAATCTAAGGATTGGGAAAAGTAAAACAGGTTAAGTGTAAAAGCTTCAATAATCAAACTAAAACCAAAACTCTAACCAAAGTTTTGTATACAGATTATCCACCCCCACCCCTGCCAAAATCTAATAAACAGTAATTTTCTGTCCAAAATCTTTAGCATTTTGCAGTTCTTCTATGTCAGGTCTAGAATATTCTGTGTTCTGTTGAGCATTAAATTACTTAGAAATATAAGGCAGTACAACATAATGGTTAAAAAGAAGCAATCTGAAATCAGACTGGCCCAAGTTTATATTCTTCATCCACCAATTTCTAGTACAATATGAACAAATCATTTACCATCTCTTAAATTCAATTTTTCCGTTTCATATGTTGATGTAAAAATTAAGTACATTGTATATAAAGTCATCAGCACAATACTCAGTACATGAAATAACAAAAAAAATTATGGAGTGTTCCTTTTCCTCATATAGATGATTTCAGTTATGACTCTTTTTGTTTCCCAAAACAAATATTATAACCATTATCATAGATTTTTTTCATCCGTTGTCTAAACCCCAGCCCTCTTATGACCTTTCATTTTTCTGCTTTTGCCTCTTATTCAAGGAAAAAATAAAATATCAGTGGTTTGCAATTATAATACATTTAAAAGTCTTTAATAAATAACCAAATCAGTATGTGAACCTTGATGGAACCTTGGATATTGGGTAGAGGACTGTGAAGGGCATTATTAGGCCAATAGAAAAAAATATGTTTATAGACTAGATAGTAGAGTATTGAATAAATATTAAATTTCCTGCATATGGTAATTATATAGTGGTTATTTGGGGGAATACACTTTTTAGGAGAGACATGCAGAAATATTTCAGTGTGAAGTATCATCTTATCTGCAGTCAACTCTTAACCGACGCAGCAAAGAGAAAGAGAGGGAGATATGTGTTTACGAAGATACTGACAGAAGGGCACCTGGGTGGCTCAGTCCATTGGGAATCTGACTTTGGCTCAGGTCATGATCTCACAGTTTGTGGGTTTGAGCCCCACATTAGGCTCTGTGTTGAGAGCTCAGAGCCTGGAGCCTGCTTTGGATTCTGTGTCTCCCTCTCTCTCTGCTCCTCCCCTGCTTGTGTTCTGTCTCTGTCTCTCAAAAATAAACATTCAAAAAAGATTTTTTCTTAAAACAAAGATACTGACAGGTAAAATAAATGTGGTAAAATTTTGATAATTGGGGAATCTATATGAAGAGTATATTCATGTTTATTTGATAGTTTTCAAAATAAAAAGGTTAGAGAAAGTTTATAACAAAATGCAAAATGCTACACAAATTTGAGGAGTTTACCTACTGCTACTACTATCATCATCACCATCATCATCATCCTCATCAGCTAGGAGGTAAGAAACAGTCCCATCGTTTATGAATTGGAAAATTTTAACAAGGACAGAGATGTAAAGAACACTGAAGCATTTAACACTACTCATGCTCTCTTCTCTTAGTTTGTCAAACATCACATTTTTTATTTTTGTCCTTTCTAAAGTGCTGTTCCTTGAAGCACCTCTTCCTATTCATTAGACATTTCTCAGAGATCTCCTTACAGTCATTTCTATGGCTTCAATATCTATGTTGATAACTCACAAATCATCATCCACACTTTCTTTCATGAATTCCAAATCCATAGATCTCTTTTGTGAATATGCCCACTGGGACCTTGGACTCAACATGTATAAAGGTGAAAACTAATTGCACACCTTCTAAACCCCTCCTGCATCCCTACTTAGTGGGGCCCCTCTCCTTTCCTCCCTCTTGTCTGACAATCAATCATTCACTACATCCAATTACACCTACCTCTCTAAACGTGTCTCCAGCCCTTAATCCCTTGAGTTATGACTTTAATTAGTCCATCATTGGCACCTGCCTGAATTACCACACCTGTCTCCTTACTATTCTTAGTCCCCTTCAATCCACTCTCTCTAAAGCTGAATAAATTTCAAAAATATAGATCTCATCATGATATTCTTGGATTCAAAATTCTTCATTGGTTCCTTTTAGGAAAAGGAGCAAACTCCTTAGAAACTGGCCTGTGCTTATCTCTCCAGAGGATCACAAATGTTTGAACTAGGAAGGCAGGATAGTATAGTGGTTTAGAACACAGACTCACTAAGTCTGGATTTAAATCCTGGTCTTACAACTTATTATTTCTGTAACCATGGACAATTACTTAATCTTTCTGTGCCTCACTTTCCTCATCTATAGCATGGGGAAATGTTACCTATCTTATATGATAAGTATGAAATGAGGAATAACAAATGAGTGCATATAAAGTAACTGGCAATTAGTAAGGATTCTATACTAGCTATTTTACTTATATTTCAGCCAGAATGAGTAACTGTAGTTCCCTGAATTCACCATGCCATCTCTTCCCTCTAGATCTTAGCAAATGCTGTATCTTCAGCCCAGAATGCCATTTCTTTAACCACCAAGGCCATCCCATTCCCTTGCCAGACTAACTCCTACTTCAGTCTCAGTTTACAAATCACTTCCTGAACCTCAAGATTGATTTAGATATCCCACCCCAGAATATCATCCATGTTACATTTGTTATTGACAATGAATATCAAGAAGCAGAATATTATTGCCCTGTCTCTGGCAAGCTGTAAATACTCAATAAAACTGAATGACTGGTTAAGGGCAAAGAAGAAATTGCCAACAACTCATACTCATATTCCATCTCAAAGAATCTAGCAACTAGAATGGTATATAGCCTATGTATTCAAGCTCTCTGTGTATGTACCTATGAATAAAGATAGTAGTCTAAGAATGGACAAGGTAGTTGTGATTCGCTAAGGGTATGTGGTATAAATGACAAAAAGTTGACTAATACATGGGCTAGACAGAAGAACAATGGTCTAGAAAACCACAAACATCCCAACAAGCAATTCCATTACTGTATATCATAGGTTAAATCCCTTATGATTATTTTTTTTAGCATTTATTTTTGAGACACAGAAAGAGACAAAGCATGAGTGGGGAGGGGCAGAGAGAGAATCTGAAGCAGGCTCCAGGTTCTGAGCTGTCAGCACAGAGCTGGATGCGCGGCTCAAACCCACGAACTGTGAGATCATGACCTGAGCCAAAGTTGGATGCTTAACCGACTGAGTCACCCAGGCGCCCCCAAATCCTTTATGATTATTAAGAAAGCCATAGGTCTATTACGTTTTACTGAGTCAACTAAACAGACAATCCTCTAAGAACTTATTTCTAATCTTTAGGTGCCATTAATCCATACTTTTTCCACTACAACAAGGGTATAAATAGCTCACTCTTACATGAAATCTTCTAAATTATATAAGAAAATGGATATAGCAAGAATAGGGATGTTTTTCCTTACAAATAAATTTATAACAGATTCTTTTAAATAGCAACATCACCTTATAATCATTGTTGTTTATTTAAAATTTACCATCTTCTATTTCTAAGAGAACAATGGACAAAATAAGATTCTCAGGATGTAATACACCATTCACTTAAAGGACACAAAGGTAGAGAAAGCTTCTGAGAATCTGGGATGGGACAGTTACCACACTTGGGCAGCAGATTTTGTATAAGTTGACTGACAGGTGAGGCAAATTAGGAAACGTGTTGTTTTCCGACAGGAATTTACAAATTCATCTGCCAAAAATTTTGCTCTCAAACTAAATTTAAGTGTACCCTGCATGAAGTATTTTATAAATAACAAGGAATAACCTAAAAGGTAATGACTATATTTGTATAAATGATGAAATATTATGATTTAAAATATGCATTGATTTACAAAATGTTGGCATTAACACAACTTAAGAACCTTTACTTTTTTATGGATAGCTATTTATTGCATAAAGTTGAGGTACTCTTGAAGACAAGGAATTTGATTTAAAGATGTGATGACAACATGAACAGTGATGTAAAACCTTAGAGATAAGTATACAGTACATCAATTCTCACATAAAACACACTAACTGATACTTACCACTATAAAATGCATAATCAGGTGTTTTTACGTAACTTAAATGGTTAAGATTCATTGAAAAAATGTTCCTTACTTGTTCATTAACTTTCTTCTCTTTCTCCAACTCCTTTTCCATGTCCTCCAATTCTCTATCTTTTTGTTCCAATTGCTTTTCAAGTTGGCGAATTTCATCACGTAAAAACCGAGTGTCACGACCACCTGCAGATTGCTGAGCCATCTTAAATTAAACCAAAACTATAAATCAATCTCATTATAATTGGAGAATCAACAACAAACTGACTTTAAATTTGTATTATAATCAGCACCAGATGTTTAAAATCATGTTAGCTTAAGAACCTGTTTTTAAAACTGTTTATTTAAGCTTTAGTTTGCAGACTGGCAAGCCCTTAAGCTTTTTCTGAGCCACCCACAGCTACAAATGGACTGTCAATCATTCAGGCTCTATTATAACCACTGAGCCACAGACCCCAGACTAAACTACACAGGCAGAGAACACAGGAAATGAGCTATGAAGGCTTCTCCTGAGCATCAGGACTCTGAAACCAGGCTACAACTCACCAGGGCCTCCACCCAGTCGCTGACCTCTGGTGCTCTTAACCTGCCCTTTCCCTCAGACTCTCTTTAGACCATTGCTGTCTAATAGGACTTTCTAGGATAATGGAAATGTTCTCTGCACAGTAGAGAACTACAGCCACTACCTACAGGTGGCTTTGAGCACTTGAAATGTGGCTACTGCAACTACAGAATTGAATTTTTAATTTTAATTGTAATGAATTTAAGTTTAAATAGCCACTTGCAAATAACCACAAGTGATTAGTGTTAATGTACTAGATTGGCCTAGACTAAGGTCATCTTTAAAATGTTGTGCCAGATTGGGCACCTGGCTGGCTTAGTTAGTAGGGCATTCAACTCTTGATCTCATGGTCATGAGTTCGAGCCTCACATTAGGGGTAGTTTACTTTAAAAAAAAAAAATCTTATGGCAAATTAAATCCATTTCACTTCATGTTCCTGTTATTTGGACTCATAGTCCAAAACATCCTTTTGTCATCTACCTGTCTCACATTCATCTCTTTACAATACATTTGTGTTAATCCTATATACTTTTCTCACTCTTTTCCTCCTTCAGAAAACCTTCCATTGTGCTCTCAAAAATCAAGATATATTAGTATTTTATACCCCCAGCCCTTTTACTGAAATCATACTCTCCATCTCCCTGCCTTAGGTCCAATTTGGTTCCTTTAATATACTATTTCCTTTGGAAGTCTTTTAATTGGGAGATGCTCATTCTTTCACATCCCATAGACCTTAGGGTCAAGACATGGTGTTGACTTACCTCAACCTGCAACTTCCAGGCTATCCTTCCTCCAACATTTTGTGAAAACTCCAGCTGCTCTGAATTCCACATGATATCCAGTTATCTATTCCCTACCTACTCAGGGTAGTAGCAAACTACTAACTTCCCAACTGTTCCCTCTCAAAATTCATTGAGAATTTTTGGCACATGGCTCCTAGTCTTCCACAAAAAGCCCCACTAAGCAGTTTCCACATCCATATACCTCTCATTCTGGTCTCCCTCTCACTCATTTTTTTTTTTTTTTTACATGCTTCTTGAATTCACTATAGCCTCCCACTTTCATGCCCACACCAGAACATTGTGCCAGCAGAAACATTCTCTCATGATTCCTAGTATACCTGCCCTCTGACCTCACAGGACCCTCTAATCCCTGGACTCCTCTCTAACCTCTCCCACCAATCAAATCTTGATTTCTTTACCCATCAGCTGAGATTTCATAATCACCACATCAACCATTTTCTTACTAGTATCTCCCACAGCCCTATCCTTCCATTCCACAGCAGGTACCTGGCTAAACACTAACAGAATGAATCCAACTTCAGAATTAATTTAGTAAGTATTAACTGAGAGTGGCTGATATTCTTCTAGGAGATGGATATACAGTAGGGGATAAAAAATAACTCCTCCCAGTTCACAGTTAATAAGTAAAAGAATCAGGATTTGAACTCAAATCATCTGACTCTATATCTCCTAATCTCCACTTCATTCTCCACTATTTTTGAAGCTTAATCTTCCTTAAAATTTGACCATATATCTTCCCCTCTTATTTTTAGCAATCCCTCCAATCTCTGGTACTAAACCTACAAACATAAAAGCTTCTATACACATCCATTCTTCCTATTAAAAAGAAGGTCTTTTCTCCCTTTTAAAGGCTAATTTTTGTAGCACATTCCTTCCCACATTCTCAGGAATTTCAATGTATTGGTTCCTTAACACTATTCATATTTTGGCTTTTAGCTTTCTCAAAAGCTGCTACTTCTGCCATATCCTTCTGTCACTATTCCTCAAATTCCCATATGCCTCCATGCCAGCTCAGTTACTAGTAATCTTCTGTATAACCCTCTAGTCTGTAAACGTCAGGCTATTTAATGTTTTTATTTTGTTCACAACTGAATGCTCAATTCTTAGAATTTAAGGTATGTAATAAATATATAAAATATATGTTGAACAATTAATTATGAACACAATACCACTCTTGTGATTTTCCAGACAATAGAAAATTGTAAAAGTATTAATTCAAAGTAATAAAATTAACAATTACACCCTAGGGAAATACAAAAGGACATACCTCCAGTTCATTTTCCAGTTTCATTACTTTAGTTTTTAATTGATTTTCTATTAAAAAAAAAGTTTCAATTGGTCAGATTTATCTCAAAACAAACTTTTACATAAATTTCAATAAAGTAATAAAATTATTTTTAAAGACTCCATCGTGATTGTAATAAGGTAACATAAGAGAAAGTAACTTCTATACCTCATCCATAAAACAGGAGTTCTAGACATGTCTTTCAAAGTAAGTTGGGAATACACACATTTTATAGAATATGTTAAACGGAGTCCCCTATTGGACACTATGATAAACTTCTTCCAGGGCATTACCGAATTTTGCTTGTTCTTCTCCAGCTTTTTCAACTTCCTCCAAAGCTAGTTCTACTTCTTGAGCTTTCATCTAAACATTTAAAAAGAAAAGTTATGTCAATATGCCTTTACAAAAGCACTGAAAACAAGGACTTTGTTTCATTTGCTTTCCTAGTATTTAATGCCTTCAGTACCTGGGACATGGAGATTTTCAGTAAATGTTTGTTGAATAGATGACTTTCTTAATTTAAGGATATGACAGCTTCAAAATATCTTTGATTCCTCTTTTTCTCCTCAATCTCATACGTGGTAATGTAACTTTTCTAATGTTCTAATTTTTCCGTAATGTTTTCTACTATCTTTTCCTATTCCAATTGTAATTATTCTAGTCCAGAATCTTATGTTTAACCTCCTTCACAACGTTCTGTCTAAACAGCTTCAATTCCCTTCATTCTGTCCTTTTAACATACCTAGTTTAGCCTTCCTGAGGAATACTTTTGAATCAATCGTGGCTCAAAAATCCTAACAGCTCCTCATAGGTGATAGCATAAAACACACTTAGACTACTGTAAACTATACCCAACATTTATTTTCTCTACAATTTACTATTAACTTTCTGCACCTGTCTCCTCAAATGTAAAGAATAAGCACATTTTCTAGTCCCAGTTTTTATTTAGGGTGATTTCTACCTGCAGTATACTCATTGGCCTTTGCCCTTTATGAGGCCTCTCACACCAAAATCTCTCCCCTTCCTAACAAATCCCTACAGAAGTCATTCATATTTTCCATTCTGACTTCAGAATTATGTTAACATAATTAACAAAGGACCTCCGTATGTTATTTTTAAACACCCCCATCCTGTTTCCCTTATACATTCTTCTAGGAACTTTAGAGCAGAAACTAGCAATGTTTTGCACACTAAAATCCTCAATCCACATTTGAAGCAATCTCATTTTCAGTGATCTTGGTACTTTCATAAAGATTAACTTATTTAAGAACAGTTCCTTAAACGTCCTCTAATAGTCAAAACCATTGTTAAAACCCACAGCATACAAACCTTCATTAGTGATTGAGTAATTCTGAAAAGGTGTATCACATTTTCTTGACTTGCATGTTTTAGCTCACTTATTTCCACCTAAGTAAAGAGAAAGCAACTATTTTATATTTTATAACCCTTAGGCAAAATATGAGAACTCTTCCATTTGTGACATTCATTGATTTCGTGGACAACTTAATCATAGTTGTGCGTGTATGTACACAAACAACTATGTATTGTTTATCAGTTAAGCACCTTGGATAAGGAAACCAGTAAATTATCTGCCAATTCTTCTTGACGAGGCAGGTCATCTGGGTCAACTTTTATTATTTCTTTCCAGTTTATATTAGGTGGCATCGTGAAATCTTTCACTGCGCTTTACCTTCTGTAACAAAACAGGTGGGTATTAGCATTTTCAATGTAAACAACATTACTGTTTATAACTCATTACTCATTATAACTCTAAGATGTTAGCAAAGAGCAATGGCTCCTTAATTGTATGACAGATATACATATGTACAGATACATATAGCCTTGATCAAAATTACAGCTGGCACAAACCAGCAGATGCTGCACCAGCTGAATAAACAACAAGCTCTCTTCCTAAGACTCATCTAGATCAGAACTAAGGTTCTGCGTCTCCTCTTCTACGCCCCCCCTTACCACTAGAGGCGCTCGAATATCTAATGGTGCCAAGCGCGGGGCTGCCTGGAAGGCTGAAAATGAATCCTGATTCGGAGAAGCAGGAATTGGGGGTAAAAAGGGTGCGGAAACGGCTGAAATGGGCGCAGGTAGGCCGAGGAAACCAGGGCCGAAGCTAGAAGACAAATGGGTTGCCAAGCAAAGACTAGGGAGCAGGGAAGCTAGGCTGTTACATACGGGCCCTGAGGCTTAAAGAACCTGCTTGGAAACAAACTGGCTGCTCCGTCTCACCAAAATCCACCCACCTAACCAAGGATGGCAACCAGCAGCGTCCCCTCATCTGTCGCCCGGACCAAGCTTGGTCCCGCCGCTACGCCCGACCGCTCCACAGCGCGCTTCCACCCGGTCTCTGGATCCCGCCAACTGGTCCAGTGCAATCAAGAGCGGCAGCGGCTGCTAGGCGACACCATTCCCCACCCAGCTAAAGACGGAACAAGGCCCCGGATGCGAGGGGAGCCTACATTTCACGACCTTGGGTGATGCTTTGCGTTTAGATTCTCCTGCAAGGTCCCTTGTACTCTCTGTTAAAGACTGGGAGAAGGTGAGGGATGAGGACTCCAAATCCCAGAGTGCAGTTCTGCATGCAAAGTTTATGCATGCTGGGAAATGAAGTTTCTGAGATGTGGAGGTAGGCCGTTCCCGGCGTGCAATGCGGGAGGCTGCGACGGTGGTGGGGTGGTGGGGGAACGACCCGGAGGCGGGAGGCGCAGTGGCTGAGGCGCGTGTGCGCCGGTGACCAGAATTAGATAGACCATGACTGTGCCTTCGGTGGCGTCACTCGCTGGGCCGCTTTTCCTGAGATTTCCCTAAGCCATCCCCTGGTGGAACTGCTCCCAGGTGAGGTCGGGCTACGGGTCAGCGGCGGGGGAGGAGTTGAGGGGAGCGGTCCCGGCTTAACGAAGCTCGTGCTTTGGGGCGGAGGGACTCGGTCCAGGTCTGAAGAGGTGGGAAGCACCCTTCTCCTTAGGGGTTTGCAAACGTTCCCCGGGTGGTACCCTCTGTAAGAAAAAAAAGTTTTAGTTTTCTTTGCTCTCAGAATCCATTCAGTACAGTGGAGTGGGGGCCGCGCCGCCAAGATCGTGATTTCGGGGTGAGTAAAGAATCGAGAAAAGGACACATTCTTTTCTGTCCGCCTTACCTGTAGCACCGTAGCCTTCGTGGATCGGAGGATCTGAAGGTTGAGGTACTGGCATAGAGTGGAGGCTCCAGAGAGGGGAGTTTAGAATTTGTCCAGGCTACTGCTGGGGTGGAGAGAGAAGGGCCTCAGTGCTCACCAACCCGGAAACTGTCACTTGCTTGGTTACCGAAGATGCCCTTATGTGAAAGTGTTCTCAGGTGTTTACAGTTCTTTTGCACAAAGTTTCCCCATCCTGCTGCGCTCAGCCATTCTGAAATATAATATACTAGTAGGTAACTTTCTCAAAAAGCCTTAAACTTGAAATGACATTTTCAACTGTTTGGACCATTGCCTCTTACAATTATCTTCTTTTTAGGACTTTTTCTTAATTGTAATTGATATATTTTCCTTCTGAAAATATACAGATTTTTTTCCAAACCACGTGTTTGGGTAAAACAAATAGCTCAGTAAAAAATAAAAACATACCGATTTCGTAAGATACAAATCTGATGAATGTCTTTAAAATGTAGGAATGATGATTTTGTTGTATCCTTTACTGAGATTATATGCCACATACTATTCATTATCTTTTTCACATGCTTACATTACATCCCCAGAACCTGCGTACCTTGTAACTCTAAGTTTTACCTTTTGACTAGTCTGTTCTTTGTTTCAATGAGTTCGTTTTTGTTTTTTGGTTGTTTCGGTTTGGTTTTTTTTTTTTTTTTCTTTTTTTTTTTTTTAGATTGGACATGTTAGCTCATATGGTATTTGTCTTTTTCCGTCTGACTTATTTCACTTAGCATAATGCTCCCAGGGTCCATCCATGTTGTCCCAAATTGCAAGATTTCATTCTTTTCGTGGCTGAATAATGTTCCATTGTATGTATATACCACATTTTCTTGATTCATCTGCCAGTGGTCACTTAAGGTATTTCCATGTCTTGGCTATTGTAAATAATTCTGCAATGGATATGGGGGGTATCTGCAATGGATATCTCATCCAGAGAGTGGTTTCATTTGCTTCGGATGTATATTCAGAAGTGTAATTGCTTGATAATATGGTAGTTCTGTTTTAAATCTTGAGTGACCTCCTGGCTGTTTTCCGTAGAGGCTGCACTAGTTTACATTCCCAGCAGCAGTGTGCGAGGGTTCTCTCTTCCCCACATCCTTGACCACAGTTGTTATCTTTTGTCTTTATGATGACAGTAAACTGACAGGTGTGCGGTGGTGTCTCAGGGTTTTGATTTGCATTTCCCTGCTGTAGTGATACTGAGCACCTTTTCATGTACCTGTTGACCATTTGTAAGTCTTTGGAAGAAGTTCTTTTGTTTTTTTGTTTGTTTAAATGTTTATTTTTGATAGAAAGAATGGGAGAGGGGCAAAGAGAAGAAGACAGAGAATCCCAAGCAGGCTCTGCCCTGACCAAAAAAAAAAAAAAAAAAAAAAAAAGGAACTCTGGGCTCAAACTCACGAACCTGTGAGGTCAAGACCTGGGCCGAAATCAAGAGTTGGACTCTTAACTGACTGAGCCACCCAGGTGCCTATGCCTGTTTTTAAATCAGATTCTTTTGGTTTTTTTGCTGTTGAGCTGTTTAAGTTCCTTACATATTTCAGATACTAATCCTTTATCAGATGTATGATTTGCAGGTATTTTCTCCCATTCCATAAGTTGCCTTTTCATTTTGTTAATAGTTTGGTGTGCGGAAGCTTTTTAGTTTAATGTAGTCCCATTTGTTTATTTTTCCTTTTTGCTTTTGGTTTCAAATCCAAAAAAAAAAAAATCATTGTCAAGGTCAGTGTCGAGGAGCTTACCTTTATGTTTACTTCTAGGAGTTTTATGGTTTCGGGTCTTACATTCAAGTCTTTAATCCATTTTGTATTGATTTTTGTGAGTACTGTAAGATTATGCACTTTAATTCTTTCACATGTGGCTCTCCAGTTTTCCCAACACCAGTTATTAGACTCTACTTTCTTCGTTATGTATTTTTGGTCCTTTGTTCATTTCTGGGCTGTCTTGTTCCATTAATCTGTATATTTTATGCAAATGCCATAACTATACAAATGCCAATACTATAACTTTGTCACACTATCTCACTTACTCTTCGTCACAGTCCAGTGGAGTAGGTGCCTATATTGTCCTCATTTTCCAACTAAGTTAAAAAACTTAAGCTTGGAGAAGTTAAGTACTGTGTTTAAATAGTGTGATATTGGGCATGGATCTTTCTGGCTGGAGGACATTCTCTTGACTGCCATACTACCTCCTCAGGCATGCTGGAACCAGTATCTGTGGAGTGCTTCTTCTTCAGTCTTGCTGTCTGAAGTAAATATCACATTCTAATGATGTAACTTTGTTTACTCAAGAATTTGAATTACGTTTTTCATGTTCAGTTTTTAATTCATAATTTAGCAAGGAAGGGAAGAGATGAGATCTAATCATGTGCTTAAAACTGCATATTTATTTTCGTGGAATCTGATTTTTCTGTAGCACCTTGTTTTTTTTTCTTGTTTCTCATTCATTATCACTATTCTGTATATTCATTTACTAGTTTCGTTTGTCTGTTTTCATCTTTACTACCCTTAGTTCCCCTCATCCTCTTGTTCACATTTATATTGCCAGCATCTCAAGGTACCTGGTCTAATGGTAAATTTTATTTTCACTTTTCAGAAGTGAAAATAAATTCAGAGAAGCTAAGTAATTTCCTAATAGTTAATGAATCTAAGACTGTTACCCAGATCTCAATTACAGTCCTGACAAAATGCAAAATCTTACTTAAATTTCATTTTTTTTTTTTTACTCTAACAATATTTTTGAGCTTGTACACTGTCCTAGCATTGACTTATAACCTCCTTAGGAGCTTTCCAGGTGTAATCCGAAACTGGCTTCTGAACATGGAGGGCAGAGAGACAAAGGGGAAGGCCATTCCAGGTTGGTAGGTGGCAGCTTCACTAAGTAAAGGGTACTTACCTACGAGGCTTGTCTTGCATAGTGGAAAGACTAATGAACCCCTGCACCCACCCAATCTGAAAAGCTTATATAGAGAGGCCTTAACTGGGTTCAGTCAAGTATATTGTGCAGGTGTTCTCAACACCATATCATTATCTCAAGGCTATGTCCTTGCAGTAGCCTTTGGGATAGCAAAGCTTGCATGAAAAGCAAACAACCCACATTCCAACTGGAGGGGACAGATCACTTGGGCCCAATTTATAGATCAGCTGGCAGTCACATTTGCTTTTTGTTTTTGTTTAAGTTTATTTTGGCGTGCAGGTGGGGAAAAGGCAGAGGGGGAGAAAAAGAGAATCCTGAGCTGACTCTGTGCTGTCAGCACAGAGCCCTATGCGGGGCTCAATCCCACAAACGTGACCTGAGCCAAAATCAAAAATCGGAGGTTTAACCAACTGGCCCACTCAGGCCCCCCTGTCAGTCACATCTTTTCAATGACTTTCCCCAACAGCTAGACAAGGGCGATACAACAGGAAACAAGTTTGCTATGGTCTAGGTCTTTATGCATTATAGTATGTACGTAGCTGTGAATCAAATTTAACTCAAGTTCTACTTCAGTCACTCTAATTTTGAGGAAAATCACTAAAACTGTTATTTTTTTTTTTTTATCATATTTTCTGCATCAGTCAGTTTTTACCAAGAGAAGAGTGATACCAAGAGATGTGATAATTTTATAAATGTCCTTGCTACAGGAACACTTGCCTGGACCTGCCTTCTGTCTTCTCTCTGGTTTTATGAGCAGTTTTATTTAATCAAAATCATTTCACAAAAAAGACTTTCCCTTTTGTAATTGCTACCTCTGTTCCCTCTATCAGTCAACTTATTTTGTTCAGATGTTACTTCCATTCCCTTTTTTGCTGCTTTATCAAGAAAATGAATGGTAGGTTATTTTCCAGCATCTATAATAAAGCATAACCATGAGAACTTTAGTATCCACTGTGTATAAAATATTTCATTTTGTCTGTTCTAGTAGAGAAGACTCAGTGTGCAGCAAGCTGACACTTGTCTCTTGACATGAGACTGGAAAGATTAGGAAGAGTCAGAGTAAATACTTCATAAACTTTGCAGGCCAAAGTTTTATACACTTTAAAATAGTCATAAAATATAGATTATTCTTATTGAAGAAGATCATGAAATTATTGAACTGAGAGAACTCTGCTTTCCAGGTTAGTCACAAATTCATATAAAATTTTCCTGTAGGTTTATTTTTTCCACAGTTGTACTACTGGATTTTTAGCAAAAGGGGTACATGGTAACAAACACCTATGAGAATCTCATCTTTGATATAATGGTCAAGTAAGCATTTTTGCTTTCCTTTCTTTATGTTTAACAAGCATGTAAGGTACTATCATCTCTAGGTAAAGAAAGAGAAGCATTGAACCCCCTCTCCATGTCACAAGGCTTCTCATTTGCAGTGAGCTTGAGCTTTGAGCAGAAGACAATCCCTAAAGTTAAATCAAGTTGAGGGTTTTGATTATTATGTTGGCGTCAATTACTGAATGGAACTGTTTGCAACTTAATGTGATTGTATAACTCTTAATTACCTAACTATATTTAGAAATCCTGGGAACTGTCCAAGTTTTTTAAAGTAACATTTTATAACCTTATGTTTTGTAAACCTTTAAATTCAACCTAAAAGTCTTATTATGTTTGTAAACTTACACGCCCCCCCACCCCCTTTTTTATATAACTCAAATTGAAAGGACTAAATGCATAAGCTACATTTAAAACTTGGTTAAATTGCCTTAATTTAAAATTGCATTTATAATTTTAATATATTTTTATTATTTTTTTAATGTTTATTTTTGAGAGAGAGCATGAGCATGGGAGGGGCAGAGAGAGAGGGGGAGACAGAATTTGAAGCAGGCTCTGTGCTGAGAGCAGAGAGCCGGATAGGAGGCTCAAACTCAGGAACCCGTGAGATCATGACCTGAGCCAAAGTCGGATGCTTAACCAACTGAGCCTAATTTTTATTCAAGGACTCAAGACACCTGACTTAAAAAGCAAAATTTTCTCAATACTTAAAACAATTTGTATACACCTAATAAATTAAACTTAAAACTATAGCAACTCCCAAGTCTTTACAAAAATTCCAATATATTTGCAAACTTGGCTAAATTAGTATACTTTTCAGCTAAAAAGCCTAAATCCACAAACTGCATGGCCAATAATTTAATATTATGTATATTTTACATATCATTGTGTCATATAAAATTGCATTTTTTTTTAAATTTTTTTTTCAACGTTTTTTTATTTATTTTTGGGACAGAGGGAGACAGAGCATGAACGGGGGAGGGGCAGAGAGAGAGGGAGACACAGAATCGGAAACAGGCTCCAGGCTCCGAGCCATCAGCCCAGAGCCTGACGCGGGGCTCGAACTCACGGACCGCGAGATCGTGACCTGGCTGAACTTGGACGCTTAACCGACTGCGCCACCCAGGCGCCCTAAAATTGCATTTTAAATTATTTTTGAAGCTAATATATCAAGAGTCTACAGTGTATAAGATTATTCTGAACATTATAAGTACTCTAATAATCAAATACATGTTAATTCCCAAATATAACTGTGAAGTAGTAAAACCACGGGTTTAATTTACTCCTATTTCCTCTATTTATTTTAATTTTTCCTGTGGTGAGAATGTTTAGCCAAATAGTTTAACAGAAGTTTGGGGTAAGAACTCCAAGTGTCACCAGGTCAGGGACCTGACATTATTTATGGGAGAGAGGTTTCTGACCGATACACAAGACCTGATTTTCATCTATCCCATGGTGGATGTTCTGAGTTGTTTTGTTTTCCTAAATTTCAATTACACACACACACACTGTAAGAGTAACATGGTTCTCACCCATTAGGTGCTCTGTTTATATCTTCTTGGGAGTGTTGTTCAAGAACCTTCTGACCTATTCTAGTATGAAGTGGTTAGTTGACTTGCTTGCATGGTTGTCATTCTGGGTATTTCTTTTTTTGCTTTGTTTTGTTTAGTTTTTGTTTTCTTCTGGGTATTTCTTTTGTTGCTATCTTGCATTGGATCCCCTGTCTCCTGATTTCCCTCTCTCTGTTTCTTAGTATACTCCCTAATTTTACTGGTATACATCTTCTATTAGTTTCCTGAAAAGAGGAGACAGAGGTAATGTTTTTAAGACCTTGAATGTCTTAAAATATTTTTATTCTAGTTTCTTAGTTGGGTAATTTGTGTTTATTAACATAGAATTTTAGGTTGGAAATTATTATCCCTCAGAAACTTGAAGCATTACTCCCTTTTTCTTCTGCATCTAGCTTCCAGTATTAGTGAAAGAAAAAAAAAAAGATTTGTTTGGATTCATAATCTTTGGTATGGAAACTGTTTTCTTTGTGGAAGCTTTTAGAGTCCTTTTTGTTTGTTTCCAGAGTTGTAATATTTTATAAGATTCTATACCAGTTTGTAAAAAAAGAGCTGGAGTGTCTCAAAATGTATATAGACAGACTTCTGGTTAACCCTCATTTTCAGTTCTCTGCCTTCTGACTTGTGTCTTCTGTGTCAGACACCTTGTATTTCACCTATTTCAGAGAGGAAGTCTCTGATCTTCTCCCCTGCTATAGAAGAGGTCACTTGCCTGTACCCAATGGGAAAGGGGTCTAAATTCTAACAAATCCATATGTTCCAACCTATTTCTTGAGATCTTGTCACCAGTTTTGAGATTGATGCTGGCAGGGATGCAAAAAACTTTTTAAGTTTTCCACCTTAAGCTTTAGATTCACTTTCCTGAGCTCTGTTAGGTCACTTGATAAATTTTGTTTTTCCAGCTTCCAAAACTTGGTATGATTGCCTCTCCAGTGGTGTTTATCCTTGGGAATTTATACCGCCCTTTCTTTTCTCTTTAAAAAAATTTTTTTTTCAACGTTTATTTATTTTTGGGACAGAGAGAGACAGAGCATGAACGGGGGAGGGGCAGAGAGAGAGGGAGGCACAGAATCGGAAACAGACTCCAGGCTCTGAGCCATCAGCCCAGAGCCTGACTCGGGGCTCGAACTCTCGGACCGCGAGATCGTGACCTGGCTGAAGTCGGATGCTTAACCGACTGCGCCACCCAGGCGCCCCTCTTTTCTCTTTTAATACTTTGTCATTTTAGTGTGTAGTTGAGAATGAGTGAGGCAAATAATGCCTGGTCAGTCTCCAATCTTTAAACAAGTGCTATCAGCTTTTTCTATGATAATAAGGTATAAGGTCTTACTCTTTAGAGATGATAAATCACTTGTGGACTCAAGATAAACCCTTAGATAATTTTTCTTTTAGTTAAAACTATCCTTCAAAAGGTACAGCTAATTTCCTTTGGTGATTGGTAGCATTGGATTTTGCATTTCTTTAAGTGTAATATATTCTAAGGTTTTCCTATCCAATTCTAAAGGCACTTTAATAGGCTTGTGTGTGTATCTTTATATAAACTTACGTCTGATTTTAAATCTCTGCCCTCCCTACTGTATTCTTCCTCTCTACATCTAGGCCAGATGTATATCAGGCCTTAGATCTTTTGGCTCTGTGAGTGATGTATTGTTTCTTCTTGCTGCTATAACAAATTATCACAATCATGCTGGCTTAAAGTAACAAAAATTCTATTTATTTATTTTTTTACTGTTTATTTATTCTTGAGAAGAGAGAGCATGAGCAGGGGAGCGTCAGTGGGAGACACTGAATCCCAAGCAGGCTGCAAGCAGTCAGCACGGAGTACGATGCAGGGCTCAAACTCATAAACCGGGAGATTATGACCTAAGCTGAAGTCAGACGCATAATGGACTGAGCCACACAGGCGCCCCAACAAATTTATTTTATAACTATGGACATGCAAAATGGGTTTCACTAGACTAAAATTGAAATGTCAATAGGGCTGTGGTCCCTTTAGAATCTAATGAAGAAAGTGGTTTTTTTGCCTTTCCACCTTCTAGAGGCTGCCATCATTCCTTGCCTTATGGCCCTAGCCTGCTGTCACATCACTCTCATCTCTGCTTTTCTGACTCTTCTGCCTGCCTTTTGTAAGGTTTCATGTCATTGAATTGGCCCACCAGATAATTAAGGATATAATCTCTTCATCTCAAAACCCTCCATGTAATCACAACTTGTAAAGTCTCTTTTGCCATGTAAGGTAACATATTCACAGGATCAGGGGATTTGGATGTGCACAGTTTGGGAGAGGGGCATAGTTCTATCTTCCACAAGTGATGAGCCTAAAATGATACAAATGATACTACTCAAGCTAAAAAAGTATATCATCAGCTTGTTTTTCAAGAGTACCCTTATTTTAATTATAGGGCTGATTCTTCAGTATCATCCAGTTATTATAGTGCCTTTTACTCTAAACCATTTTCTCACTGAATCCTTTATTTAAAAAAAAAAAAATTATTTTGAGAGAGCACCAATGAGAAGGGGCAGAGGGGTGAGAGGGGGTGGGAGAGAATTGCAAGCAAGCTCTGTGCTGTCAGTGCAGAGCCAAACACGGGGCTCCATCCTTTGCATCCCTGAGATACGTGACTTGAGCTGAAATCAAGAGCTGGATGCTTAACCCACTGAGCCACCCAGGTACCCCTCACTGAATCCTCTCTAAAACAATGACTTAATTATGAATTTTCATGTGTGAAGCCCATTCCCTATATTAAAACCATTTGTGGTAAAAAGAAAAAGAAACACTATTTAGAACTGGGTTTTAAGCTTATATGGGCCAGATAACATAAATCAATCAAACAAGTCAGGGTTAAAGACGAGACGATACTTAAATGGCTAGTATACAGCTAGCTTAGGCTTAGAATTCCTATAGAGACATTTAAGACAGATATGTTTAAAAGGTTTTAACCAAACCAAGGCTGTGGGCTGCAAGTTTGGACACCTGATTTAGGTAATAGTTGATCTTCTAGTATATTAAGTACTAAAATAGAAGTTTCAAGATACATTTCAGAAAATCCATGTTCAATGTTTTTTCAAATATTTGTTTTCCCACAAAAATTTACTGTCCTTCCCACTAAGATTTATTTACTACTCCTTGAGTACACCATACTAGTTTTTTTTTAAGTTTTTTGTATGTATATCTGTTTCCCTGAGTAATCTGACCTGTGACGACTTATAAGGAATTCACTATCTAGTTAGCTAGAGATATAAATCCAGAGATTAAGTGGTGTGATTGTAGTAGAGGTATGAAATTCATGAAGCAGCAATTAATTTTAAGTTAGAAATTTGAAGAGAGTGGGCAGCTAATGCTTTTTAGAGGTGGATGATATTTGAGCTGAGCTTTGAAATACTCTCAAGGAGAATTAGCATTCGCTATTTTACTTACCCTTCTACTAAAATTTTACTTATTTGAAAAAAATGATGCTTATTTTATTTTCATGATTTTTCCCTCCTAGATTTTATCCACAAGTGCTTGTGGAAAAGATGGCTGATATTAACCTCAAAGAAGTAACCTTAATAGTAGGTGTGGTTACTGCCTGCTATTGGAACAGCCTCTTTTGTGGTTTTGTTTTTGATGATGTTTCAGCAATACTGGATAATAAAGACCTGCATCCATCTACACCTTTAAAAACTTTATTTCAGAATGACTTCTGGGGAACCCCTATGTCTGAGGTAAGTAGTTATTTATTGCTTATATGTATCTCAGATTTTAAATAATTCTAGTAGTTTATTACTCATAATTCTTTATCAACATTGACATCATAGCATTTATGAATTTGTTTCCCAAAAATTTGTATGTTAGATAGGAAGTTGAAGATGTGGTTATCGTCTTTAAAGCAGTACATGGTTCTTTCCTTAGTTGTATACCTTGGTTTAATCTTTTTAAAAATAATATATGTGTGTGAAAACCAAACATTAGTATATGAGTAAGTGTAAACAAATCTATTTCTTGCTAATTTTCTCTTTTTCCATGATTCAGGCCAAAGAAATGACCACTTTGGATATATTTAACCATCTGAAAATATGTGACTTCAGTATAAATAGATTAGACTTTTTTTTTGAGAGTGATAGTGCATGTGAGCACTCACGTGATCATGAGTTTAGGAAGGGCAGAGAGAGAGAATCCCAAGCAGGCTTTAAATATGGAAGTTTCTCGGGGGCGCCTGGGTGGCTCAGTCGGTTAAGCGTCCGACTTCAGCTCGGGTCATGATCTCATGGCTCGTGAGTTCGAGCCCCGCATCGGGCTCTGTGCTGACAGCTCAGAGCCTGGAGCCTGTTTCAGATTCTGTGTCTCCCTCTCTCTGACCCTCCCCCGTTTATGCTCTGTCTCTCTCTCTCTCAAAAATAAATAAACGTTAAAAAAAATTAAAAAAAAAAAAATAAATATGGAAGTTTCTCAAGGGTGGGGGTGAAGTCTGTCATTCCTTTAGTCACAGCACATAAGTATTTTTTCTTGTTAAAAAGCAGACTTTATTTTCTTAAACCTTCCTGTTCTCACCTAATTCTAGCCTTTAGAAAAAATACATATTTGATAATGAGGAAAAAATATGGTTCTATAATAAGATACATTATTTTCTAGTCAGTTTATTTCCTTCTACCCCTACCTTTTATCCCCAGAGACCCTTAGAACCCATTCCTACAACTTAAGCTAGTATCTGTTGTGATTTTAATCATGGCATTGAGATTTTAAACTGAAAGGTTAGCTGGCTAGATTAAAGGTCTCATGAAAGTTATACCTTCGTGTCAATATGATTTCCTCAGCTTTACAAATACAATATTTGATTTTGTTCAAAGCACCTATAAGTGGGCACACTAAGAAAATACTCATAATAATAGACTCAGACAAAATGAATGAACAAATTAGAATAACAATATATGGTGGAGATTGTTGCTTCCTCCTGTTTTCAGATGGGCATCTTTTCCTGTTGGGAAACATGCCACTAGGGAAAAATTGTTCTGAATAGTATTTAGGTATTATATGTTTTCTTGACAAGCCTGGAATTAGCACAAAGATCTAATGGTTGATGTCCATAAGTACTGATAGGCTAGAAGCCTGTTTGCAGATCACCAAACCTTTATAAGGATTTTTGTGCCAGTATAGAGCTTAAAGACACATTTTGGGCTTAGAACATTCTCCTGAACTGTATGAATACTGGCACATTAGGGATCTTTAGACTCCTTTTGGCTTCTCAGTGTTTAGATCATCTCTTTTATAAACCCATTCTTTAGATAGTAATACTCTGTTTTTGAATGGTTCGGTGTATTATAAATCTGGCTGCGTATTACAGTTGCCTGGGGCACTTAAAATGTTACCAAGGCTCTACTCAAACTTTTTAGTTACAGTTAGCTCAGAATGGGATGTAACCATCAATATTTTTGTCCTGTTCTTTTTGTGTGTGTTCGCTTTTTTATTGTAGGATTTAGGGGGGGTAGAGGATTGGGTGTTTCTTAAGTTATCCAAGTGATTCTCTGGTGCAGCCATGGTTGAGAACCACTGAGCTGTAATGAGCCACTCTCTTCTGGCATTTGGCCTACAATATATCTATCTTAAGGTAACGTTTGCAAATAATTCCATTGCACTAGATATTGCCCCCGCTATATGGAGATTCACATTAGCAGGGAACTGTCAGCCAATTCACTCATTATATTCATGCCTATGTTTCTATTGCCACCTAATAATATGAGTAATTAAATTTTCTTTTAATACACCTGAATTTAATGATCTATATTATTTTGTAATATAACTATTTTACTGTACTTTCACAGAGTAAACCTGTTATCTGTTATGCTAATGATTATTTGTCATAGCAGAGTCTCAGATTACTAATGAATTGTGTAAATACAGAAAATGCTGGTTTGTGAGCATAATTTGTTCCGGAAACATGCTTGTAATCCAAAGCACTTACATGTCAAAGCAAATTTCCCCATAAGAAATAATGGAAACTCAGATGATTTGTTCCAGAACCCAAAAATATTCATCTAAAAATGATCACAATACTGTAAAGTCATAGACTCTGGGCCTAGAGTTCTTTCTTGTCTAGCAAGAAAGCGGGATGCAGGATTAAAATGCGAAAGATGGCTAATGTCCAGGAGAAGACAAGAGCCCCTGATTAAGGGTCCTTGCTCCTTTCTTATTAGGATCAGAAGGCTTACAAACATGGTGATGAACGTGCAGAAAGAGACAATGAAACTGTAAACATTAACTCATGGACTCATGGGAAAGGGGATTTGAAGATATGCGGGGTTAGGGGTTTGGGTTAATACAAAACAAAAAATCCTGGTGCCCAGAGGAAGGTTGTTTACAGCAGACCGCAGGCACCACCTGTTTACCTAAACTTGTCTGGGGACAAGAAAGGTGGAACATGTAACCTCAGAGTCAACTAGGAACCTTTCTTTTGTTAACTAGCTCTGCTCTGGGCAGCTTTGCCCTGTAGTGGTCTATAGCCCTATTTACCTGTTTACCTAATTTGGTCCTTCTGCAAAAGCAGTTTTCTGCTATAATAGTAAGTTGGGGAGTTGGGGGGGGTTGGGGGGGGGCGGGTGGTATCTTCCCTGAATACCTAATCTTATTTACCTCATATACTTTTGTATTGGGGCATTGGCCCACCCTCTCTATACTTATTTACCTAATCTTGTTTACCCAAATTTGGGTGTGAGTATCCTATGGCTTTTTAATTCTTTATGTCTTGTTAACCCATCAGTGCAGGCTCAGGGAATTCCTAAGCTTATTCCATTACCACACTGCAATATAATATAAAATTAAGAAAATACAAAATATAAAGAAAAATTAATCTGCACTTACCTTTGAAAACTTTAGTGGCTGGTGTGAGGGAGACAAGAGAGAAGAGGGTTATTGTGTAGGACAACTTTCACCATCACTAACGGAATCACTGCTATCTATAGACTCCATGGAATCTTTCTCTTTTTATGCAACTTAAACAAAGAACCTATCCACTGGCACTTGCTTTTGCCTCCTTTTGAGGATTTCGTGGAAATGTGACATTGCATTGCCATTAAATAGATTCATCACTCACACTGCCACAGCCTTATTTGGGTGGTGCATTTCTATAAAATTTTGCACCGTTTCCACATTTTACCCATCTCCCTAATCTCATTTGAAGTGAGGGATTCCTCTACCTTTTTCTCCTCTCCAGATGAGATGCAGATGTAGACTTCCCATTAAATCTTGCAATTTCGGCCACTTGCATGCCTTGTTTGTACTGCTCAATGATTTCCTTCTTAACATCCACCATGATCATCTCCTTCTCACTGCCTTTCTTTTCAACCTTTTTCTGCATGGGGGCCGTCATATACGCTTTCAGAGATACTACAATACAGTATTAATAAATTCTTGTCATATTTAATGAAACTGACAGTAAGACAGCAGAGGAAAGAGTCTATATCTGAAGGCAGTCTGACCTAAAATGAAACAAAGCATTCCTTAGCTTACTCTTGTGTGGAAAAGTGAAGTACGTACATAGGTGGTTTGAAGTGACAAACAAGACACTAGTGCCAGTTGTGGGCACCCTCCAGAGTTCTGAAACCACCGATTTCTGCCACAGCCTGAGATCAAGCATGTGACCATGGGAGATGGTCACCCACAATTCCACAGCCAGAGAGACAGAGACAGAGAGAGAGAGAGAGAGAGAGAGAGCCATTGGCTCAGTTGTGATCATGTGACTTTGTTTCACATACTACTATTGTAAGACATTACTCATTTATCAAGTTAAAATTTATTAGAAATATTTCCTTGTTTTGTGGAACACTTACAGAACGAGTTACTTTTACAATCCAAGATTTACTATAATTAGTTATGTTAATAATTAATTTTTTAATTGGCCATTACCTATGGCTCTCTAATAGACCTAACAAAAAAAATCATGTATATTGCAATTAAAAATAACCTATTCCCCCTGCATTTTCAGACTTCATCCATTCAGCTGGCAAATATGTCCCATTGGAACTATGGTAACATTTTAGGCTCTCAAAAGGTTTCTAGAACCTTTTTTTTGCTTTTGGATACAAATCATGTCAGTTCAGTATAGTGCCTTAAAAATAATTTTGTCTCCCTGAGCTAAAGCCAATGATGTACAGAAATTAAGCAGCAAAGAACATTCTAAGTAGACAACACTCATGGTGTGTGTAGTCAGTATAGAGATACTAAAATGTTCCTATTTTCAAAAGAGAAATATTTGTTCCTTGTGGTTCCTAACATTCCCTGGTAGGGATGAAAAGCTTACAAGTATAATACCAGGGTCCCAGCAAGATATGGTAAGAGGTAAGAGAGCAAAGAAGCTGAATTTGAATACCCTTACATAAAATTTTTATTTATTTATTTATTTATTTATTTATTTATTTATTTATTTATATATGAAATTTATTGTCAAATTGGTTTGCGTACAACACCCAGTGCTCATCCCAAAAGGTGCCCTCCTCAATAACCAATTCCCACCCTCCCCTCCCTCCCACCCCCCCTCCCTCCCACCCCCCATCAACCCTCAGTTTGTTCTCAGATTTTAGGAGTCTCTTATGCTTTGGCTCTCTCCCACTCTAACCACTTTTTTTTTTTCCCTTCCCCTCCCCCATGGGTTTCTGTTAAGTTTCTCAGGATCCACATAAGAGTGAAAACATATGGTATCTGTCTTTCTCGGTATGGCTTATTTCACTTAGCATCACACTCTCCAGTTCCATCCACGTTGCTACAAAGGGCCATAGTTCATTCTTTCTCATTGCCATGTAGTAATCCATTGTGTATATAAACCACAACTCCTTTATCCATTCATCAGTTGATGGACATTTAGGCTCTTTCCATAATTTGGCTATTGTTGAGAGTGCTGCTATAAACACTGGGGTACAAGTGCCCCTATGCATCAGTACTCCTGTATCCCTTGGGTAAATTTCTAGCAGTGCTACTGCTGGGTCATAGGGTAGGTCTATTTTTAATTTTTTGAGGAACCTCCACATTGTTTTCCAGAGTGGCTGCACCAATTTGCATTCCCACCAACAGTGCAAGAGGGTTCCCGTTTCTCCACATCCTCTCCAGCATCTATAGTCTCCTGATTTGTTCATTTTGGCCACTCTGACTGCCGTGAGGTGATATCTGAGTGTGGTTTTGATTTGTATTTCCCTGATGAAGAGCGACGTTGAGCATCTTTTCATGTGCCTGTTGGCCATCTGGATGTCTTCTTTAGAGAAGTGTCTATTCATGTTTTCTGCCCATTTCTTCACTGGGTTATTTGTTTTTCGGGTGTGGAGTTTGGTGAGCTCTTTATAGATTTTGGATACTAGCCCTTTGTCCGATATGTCATTTGCAAATATCTTTTCCCATTCCGTTGGTTGCCTTTTAGTTTTGTTGGTTGTTTCCTTTGCTGTGCAGAAGCTTTTTATCTTCATGAGGTCCCAGTAGTTCATTTTTGCTTTTAATTCCCTTGCCTTTGGAGATGTGTCAAGTAAGAAATTGCTACGACTGAGATCGGAGAGGTCTTTTCCTGCTTTCTCCTCTAGGGTTTTGATGGTTTCCTGTCTCACATTCAGGTCCTTTATCTATTTTGAGTTTATTTTTGTGAATGGTGTGAGAAAGTGGTCTAGTTTCATCCTTCTGTATGTTGCTGTCCAGTTCTCCCAGCACAATTTGTTAAAGAGACTGTCTTTTTTCCATTGGATGTTCTTTCCTGCTTTGTGAAAGATGAGTTGGCCATAGGTTTGTGGGTCTAGTTCTGGGGTTTCTATTCTATTCCATTGGTCTTTGTGTCTGTTTTTGTGCCAATACCATGCTGTCTTGATGATGACAGCTTTGTAGTAGAGGCTAAAGTCTGGGATTGTGATGCCTCCTCCTTTGGTCTTCTTCAAAATTACTTTGGCTATTCGGGGCCTTTTGTGGTTCCATAAGAATTTTAGGATTGTTTGTTCTAGCTTTGAGAAGAATGCTGGTGCAATTTTGATTGGGATTGCATTGAATGTGTAGATAGCTTTGGGTAGTATTGACATTTTGGCAATATTTATTCTTCCAATCCATGAGCACGGAATGTTTTTCCATTTCTTTATATCTTCTTCAGTTTCCTTCATAAGCTTTCTATAGTTTTAAGCATACAAATTATGTACATCTTTGGTTAGATTAATTCCTAGGTATTTTATGCTTCTTGGTGCAATTGTGAATGGGATCAGTTTCTTTATTTGTCTTTCTGTTGCTTCATTGTTAGTGTATAAGAATGCAACTGATTTCTGTACATTGATTTTGTATCCTGTAACTTTGCTAAATTCATGTATCAGTTCTAGCAGACTTTTGCTGGAGTCTATCGGATTTTCCATGTATGATATCATGTCATCTGCAAAAAGTGAAAGCTTGACCTCATCTTTGCCAATTTTGATGTCTTTGATTTCCTTTTGTTGTCTGATTGTTGACGTTAGAACTTCCTGCACTATTTTAAACAACAGTGTGGACATCCCTGTCGTGTTTCTGCTCTCAGGGAAAAAGCTCTCAGTTTTTCCCCATTGAGGATGATGTTAGCTGTGGGCTTTTCATAAATAGCTTTTATGATCTTTAAGTATGTTCCTTCTATCCCGACTTTCTCGAGGGTTTTTATTAAGAAAGTTTGCTGAATTTTGCCAAATGCCTTTTCTGCATCGATTGACAGGATCATATGGTTCTTATCTTTTCTTTTATTAATGTGATGTATCACATTGGTTTGTGAATGTTGAACCAGCCCTGCATCCCAGGAATGAATCCCACTTGATCATGGTGAATAATTCTTTTTATATGTTGTTGAATTCGATTTGCTAGTATCTTATAGAGAATTTTGGCATCCATATTCATCAGGGATATTGGCCTGTAGTTCTCTTTTTTTACTGGGTCTCTGTCTGGTTTAAGAATCAAAGTAATACTAGCTTCATAGAATGAGTCTGGAAGTTTTCCTTCCCTTTCTATTTCTTGAAACAGCTTGAGGATAGGTATTATCTCTGCTTTAAATGTTGGTAGAACTCCCCCAGGAAGCCGTCTGGTCCTGGACTCTTATTTGTTGGGAGATTTTTGATAACTGATTGAATTTCTTCGCTGCTTTCTATTTCCTCCTGATTGATTTTTGGAAGAGTGTGGGTGTTTAGGAATTTGTCCATTTCTTCCAGGTTGTCCAGGTTGTTGGCATATAATTTTTCATAGTATTCCCTGATAATTGCTTGTATCTCTGAGGGATTGGTCTTAATAATTCCATTTTCATTCATGATTTTATCTATTTGGGCCATCTCCCTTTTCTTTTTGAGAAGCCTGGCTAGAGGTTTATCAATTTTGTTTATTTTTTCAAAAAACCAACTCTTGGTTTCATTGATCTGCTCTACAGCTTTTTTAGGTTCTATATTGTGTATTTCTGCTCTGATATTTATTATTTCTCTTCTTCTGCTGGGTTTGGGGTATCTTTGCTGTTCTGCTTCTATTTCCCTTAAGTGTGCTGTTACATTTTGTAACTGGGATTTTTCTTGTTTCTTAAGATAGGCCTGGATTGCAATATATTTTCCTCTCAGGACTGCCTTCGCTGCATCCCAAAGCATTTGGATTGTTGTATTTTCATTTTCGTTTCCATATATTTTTTAATATCTTCTCTAATTGCCTGGTTGACCCATTCATTCTTTAGTAGGGTGTTCTTTAACCTCCATGCTTTTGGAGGTTTTCCAGACTCTTTCCTGTGGTTGATTTCAAGCTTCATAGCATTGTGGTCTGAAAGTATGAATGGTATGATCTCAATTCTTGTATACTTATGAAGGGCTGTTTTGTGACCCAGTATGTGATCTATCTTGGGGAACGTTCCATGTGCACTCGAGAAGAAAGTATATTCTGTTGCTTTGGGATGCAGAGTTCTGAATATATCTGTCAAGTCCATCTGATCCAATGTCTCATTCAGGGCCCTTGTTTCTTTATTGACCGTGTGTCTAGATGATCTATCCATTTCTGTAAGTGGAGTGTTTAAAGTCCCCTGCAATTACCACATTCTGTCAATAAGGTTGTTTATGTTTGTGAGTAATTGTTTTATATATTTGGGGGCTCCCGTATTTGGTGCATAGACATTTATAATTGTTAGCTCTCCCTGAGGGATAGATCCTGTAATTATTATATAATGCTCTCCTTTGTCTCTTGTTACAGCCTTTAATATAAACTCTAGTTTGTCTGATGTAAGTATGGCTACTCCAGCTTTCTTTTGACTTCCAGTAGCATGATTAATAGTTCTCCATCCCCTCACTTTCAATCTGAAGGTGTCCTCAGGTTTAAAATGAGTCTCTTTTAGACAGCAAATAGATGGGTCTTGTTTTTTTATCCATTCTGATACCCTATGTCTTTTGGTTGGCACATTTAGTCCATTTACGTTCAGTGTTATTATAGAAAGATATGGGTTTAGAGTCATTGTGATGTCTGTAGGTTTCATGCTTGTAGTGATGTCTCTGGTACTTTGTCTCACAGGATCCCCCTTAGGATCTCTTGTAAGGCTGGTTTAGTGGTGACGAATTCCTTCGGTTTTTGTTTCTTTGGGAAGACCTTTATCTCTTCTTCTCTTCTAAATGACAGACTTGCTGGATAAAGGATTCTCGGCTGCATATTTTTTGTGTTCATCAATTGAAGATTTCCTGCCATTCCTTTCTGGCCTGCCAAGTTTCAGTAGAGAGATCTGTCAGGAGTCTTACTGGTCTCCCTTTATATATTAGAGCACGTTTATCCCTAGCTGCTTTCAGAATTTTCTCTTTATCCTTGTATTTTGCCAGTTTCACTATGATGTGTCGTGCAGAAGATCGATTCAAGTTACGTCTAAAGGGAGTTCTCTGTGCCTCTTGGATTTCAGTGCCTTTTTCCTTCCCCAGATCAGGGAAGTTCTCAGCTATGATTTCTTCAAGTACACCTTCAGCACCTTTCCCTCTCTCTTCCTCCTCTGGAATACCAATTATGCGTAGATTATTTCTCTTTAGTGCATCACTTAGTTCTCTAATTTTCCCCTCATACTCCTGGATTTTTTTATCTCTCTTTTTCTCAGCTTCCTCTTTTTCCATAATTTTATCTTCTAGTTCATCTATTCTCTCCTCTGCCTCTTCAATCTGAGCCGTGGTCATCTCCATTTTATTTTGCAGTTCATTAATAGCATTTTTTAGCTCCTCGTGACTGTTCCTTAGTCCCTTGATCTCTGTAGCAAGAGATTTTCTGCTGTCCTCTATACTGTTTTCAAGCCCAGCGATTAATTTTATGACTGTTATCTAAATTCACTTTCTGTTATATTGTTTAAATCCTTTTTGATCAGTTCATTAGCAGTCGTTATTTCCTGGAGGTTCTTTTGAGGGGAATTCTTCCATTTCGTCAGTTTGGATAGTCCCTGAAGTGGTGCGGGACTGAGGGGCACTTCCCCTGTGCTGTCTTGAATAACTTGTGTTGGTGGGCGGGGCCGCAGTCAGACCTGATGTCTGCCCCCAGCCCACTGCTGGGGCCACAGTCAGACTGGTGTGTACCTTCTCTTCCCCTTTCCTAGGGGTGGGATTCACTGTGGGGTGGCGTGGTCCGTCTGGGCTACTTGCACACTGCAAGGCTTGTGGTGCTGAGGATCTGGCATATTAGCTGGGGTGGGTAGGCAAGGTGCACAGGGGCAGGAGGGGCAGTCTCAGCTCGCTTATCCTTTGATGATCTGCTATGGGAGGGGCCCTGCGGCACCGGGAGGTAGTCAGACCCGCTGCCGCTGCCGGAGGGATGGATCCGCAGAAGGACAGCATTGGGTGTTTCACAGTGCAAGCAAGTTGCCTGGAGGGAACTGGTTCCCTTTGGGATTTCGGCTGGGGGGTGGGCGAGGGAGATGGCCCTGGTGAGTGCCTCAGGGGCTCAACAACTCTCCTTCCTGTTTTCCTCCAGCCTTCCAGCTTTCCAAGCAGAGCTGTTAACTTATAACCTTCCAGATGTCAAGTCCCTCTTGCTGTCAGAACACACTCCGACTGGCTCCTCCGCTTTTGCCAGCCAGACTTGGGGCCTCTGTTTGGCCGGCGGGCTGCCCCTCTGCCCCAGCTGCCTCCCGCCAGTCCATGTAGCAGGCACCACCTCGCCGCCCTTCCTACCCTCTTCCGTGGGCCTCTCGTCTGCGCTTGGCTCCAGAGAATCCATTCTACTAGTGTTCTGGCGGTTTTCTGGGTTATTTAGGCAGGTGTAGGTGGAATCTATCTAAGTGATCAGCAGGACATGGTGAGCCCAGCGTCCTCCTACACCGCCATCTTCCCGAGCTAAAATTTTTAAAAATAGCTTGGATAATATTTTATGTGGTTTTGACCTATGTTTTATTCTTAAATCGGCTCTAATTTTGTCTTACAGTAAAACTTTTCTGGTTAAGTGAACCTTACAGTTTGTAAAGAAATTCAGCAACTTCACATAAAATTTGATTTCTTGCCAGTAGAGACTATCATAACAAAGTTTTCTGTTCTCTAAGAAAGTTTTTGCTTTTGTATTATCCTCTGTGTAGTATTTAGTGAGTTTTTGGCTTAGTATATTCAGGTGTATGCATTACAAAGGTATTTTTCATAAAACAACTAGACAATATCATTTTGAGAGTTCACCGTTTAAACTGTGCTGATAAACATTTAATTCTTATATTTCCTTTTGAAGAGCTAGCCAGCAGTTATATAAATGCTGGTATTGGTATAGATGGGGATATAGGCTTTGGAAGGAATCTTTTGGTCTAATTTGATCAGTGCTGTTATATTTTTATTTTATTTTATATTTTATTTTATATTTTTATTTTTAGAGAGCACACAAGAGTGGGGGGAGGGACAGAGTGGGGCAGAGAAAGAGAACCTTAGGTAGGCTCCACCCCTCAGTGCAGAGCCTGATGCAGGACTTGATCCCACAACTCTGGTATCATGACCTGAGCTGAAATCAGGAGTCGGACACTCAACCGAGCCACCCAGGTGCCCCTATTTTTTTCTTTTTTTAATTTGTGTGTTAAAGAGGGTTAAAAGTCAAATGTTCTTCCTCTGCTGTTGATTCTTCATTATATTTAGGAGAGGAAATTGCCTTGTTGTGGGACTAAGGAAATAGGAAAACACAGCTTATAAAGCTATATTTTATGTTTGTGTTATCCTTGGAGCATTCATTTCATTATTTTATTGCTAGTTTCAACAGTAAATACAGCAATTAGTTTGTGTGCCCTGAAGGACCATGGTACTTTAATGATGATGATTGTTTTTTTCCTTTCAGGAGAGAAGCCACAAGTCTTACCGTCCCTTAACAGTATTGACATTTCGCTTAAATTATCTGTTTAGTGAGCTGAAACCAATGTCATATCATCTCCTAAATATGATTTTTCATGCTGTGGTTAGTGTGATATTTCTTAAAGTCTGCAAACTTTTTCTGGACAACAGGAGTAGTGTCATTGCTTCTTTACTTTTTGCAGTGCACCCAATACACACAGAAGCAGTAAGTAAAAGTGTAAATCAATTTTTTTTTTTTTTAGCAGAGCCTACATAATGATTATAATGGTATATGTTTTTAAGCAAAAATTTAACTGTGGCTTTAAATCAAATATTTGAAGATTTTTTTAATTAGTGTTAAGTCTTAACTTTCTAGGCTACATAAAATTTTTAAAATTAAAAGTTTTGAAACAAGCATTTATTATTTAAGGGTATAAGATATAATTGCTCAAGATTAGTAATGTAAAATATAAATGAATACAGGTCTGTTTTGCTAATGTTTTATGAATATAGATTTAAAATATTTGTCAACTTGGCATTGTGTTTCAAAGGATAGGAAATATTTAGTAAGGCAAATTTAAGTAAAGGATGAAAATATATCAAAATATATGTAAACATAAACACATCCTAGGGGCCCCTGGGTGGCGCAGTCGGTTAAGCGTCCGACTTCAGCCAGGTCACCATCTCGCGGTCCGGGAGTTCGAGCCCCACGTCGGGCTCTGGGTTGATGGCTCAGAGCCTGGAGCCTGTTTCTGATTCTGTGTCTCCCTCTCTCTCTGCCCCTCCCCCGTTCATGCTCTGTCTCTCTCTCTCCCAAAAATAAATAAACGTTGAAAAAAAAAATTAAAAAAAAAAAAAAACATAAACACATCCTAACAAATGATGATACCCAGTACTTTCATGTTGTCTCTTGCCATGTGTTTCAAAATTGTTAGCTGTCTCTGCTGTTGCCAATATGTCTGTCAGCCAGTACCTCCTAAGACATACTTAAAGTATAACTTTATTTTTCTTGAAAACCGTGAAACCCCAAAACTGCGCACAACAGAGCAAAGAGGACTCTGTTCGATTGCTTTGTTATGAGCTTTTGGTTGTAAGCAAAAATGTGTATGTTTAATCTCCAAGTGTTTGAATGTCTGTGTGTATTAGAAGGGGTGTGTGTGTCTCTCACTGTCTTGAACCTTTTTATGTCTAATTGAACAGATATTTTTCCATATGTTTATAAAAATGATAGGTTGTTTTAAATTCTACAGTGAATTCAAAGTACTTTTTTTTCTTTTTTTAATTTTTTATTTATTTAAAAAAAATTTTTTAAGTGTTTGTGTATTTTTGAGACAGACAGAGCATGAGCCAGGGAGGGGCAGAGAGAGAGGGAGACACAGCATCCGAAGCAGGCTCCAGGCTTGGAGCTGTCAGCACAGATCCCGATGCGGGGCTTGAACTCATAGACCATGAGATCATGACCTGAGCCAAAGTTGACGCTTAACCAACTGAACCACCCAGGTGTCACAAGAGTACTTTGTTTTTAAGTTTATTTATTTTGAGAGAGAGTATGAGTAGGACAAAGGCAGAGAGAGAATCCTAAGCAGGCTGCGCACTGTCAGCAGAGATCATGACCTGAGCCGAAATCAGGGGTCAATGCTTAACTGACTGAGCCCCCTAGGCGCCCCCAAACTTTTTATATACTGGCCTCTTTTTTTTCTTTTTTTTAAGTTTATTTGTTTTGAGAGGGAGAGAGAGAATCCCACACACGCTCTATGCTGACAGCAGAGATCATGACCTGAGCTGAAATCAGGAGTTAACGCTTAACTGATTCAGGCACTCAGGCACACTTTAAAGGAAGAGGTTTGAGGGTTTTATATTTAATTTTTTAGAATTTAAAAGGGCTTTTTAAAGTTCATTGTCTTTAGTTTATAAGTTTATTTTGAGATAGACCTTACTGAATTTATGATGTTTTTATATTTTAAGAACACTTGTATTTTAAGAAAATATGAAGATGTTAGGTTTTTTGTTTTTTTTAATTAAGACCTACTCTAGATATTGTACTAATATTATATAAGATGTTACTGTTGATGGAAGCTGGGTAAACCGTACACAGGACTTCACTGTATCTATTTTTGCAACTCCCAGTGGGTCTGTAATTATTTCAAAATAGTGATGATAATAGAGCTATTGTAGAGTCACTGGAAAATATATTTTTATGGAAGATACACAGATTCACCACACGAGGGCACTCAAAGAATGTCTAAGAAACTGAAATATGCTTGAAAAATTATGGCAATTTATTTTCTAAAGTGCTGTTCCTATTATATATGGTAGTTAAATTTTCAAGAGGCTCTTCATTAATATGAACTCCTCTCCCTTTCCCTTTTTAGGTAACCGGTGTTGTAGGAAGAGCAGAACTTTTGTCATCTATCTTTTTTCTAGCTGCATTTTTGTCATATACCAAATCAAAAGGACCAGATAATTCCATAGGTAAGTGTCTAACATTTAATTTTTTTTTCTATAGATATAAAACTTGCTAAGTAATTTTTACTTACTCTATTTGTTATAAAATATATGCCACACTTGGGTTTATCTTTATATATTATACTATTTCAGCATGTATGGACATACGAACATGATATGCAACATTGTCAATAGTAAAAATTATTTTTGTATGCAGTTTATATTTTATCATGACTAACAGATTCTGTATTTAATTTAACTTAAAAAATTTACCCTAGAGTATAGGAGTTTTAGAGTCATTCCTAGTTCCATCTGTTGTTACCTATCAAAGATACAAGTACTAATACTTCAGTTGTCTTTCTGTAATATCACCTGTGAAGGCCATGAATTGTATTGTTTAGATAAAGTTGAAAGCCTATTAGAATATAACTTTTATTAGGTGTTGATCATAATTCAGCTATTTATGGAGTCCCTACCATGTGTCCCACCCTGGAAAATGCTTTGTACACATTAGCTCATTAATCCTAGTTATGCCAGGTATTATCAGAAAACAAGTTCCAGGCAATAAAAATGATTTGTGTGAACAGTAGACCTGAAAGAGGTTTTACATAATAGTAACCTGTATTTGGTTGATCTAAACTTTAACTCTAATTTTTTTTTCCCTACATCATTGGAGAATTTTCTCACTATAAACCCAAAGTACTGATGATAAGGGGCCTAATTTTACATTAACGGAAACTAAGTTTCAACAAATAAGTGATTTAGCCAAACACCTTTAGTGTTGTCTTAGATTTGTAATATAGGTAGGTTTCTATCTCCATTTCCTGGAATGAAGTTCCTGGTATACAGTAGGTGTTCAGTATATACTTGTTGAGCAAATGACCAAGTCAGCGATTAAATTATAATTAAAAAAAGTGCTGAACCTGCTTTGGACCTCTCTCTGTCCAAATAACTCCCATAGTCCTATTCCACATTACATAATTTTATACTTGAGACCATAAACAGATTTGTCATCATCTTTTGTATTCACTATTTAACGTATGTGTCCTTGCAAAGGTTTCCAATTTGTAATTATTTGATCACTTTAAATTCTAGGTTATTCATGACCCACACCCATTTTGAAAGCATGATCCACCTCAGGGCCTTTGCGTCTTTCTGTTACTTTGGGTTTCTGCTCAGATGCCATTAGCAGCACCACTCATCTTCCCATTCCTTTCTATTTCCCTTCACCTTCTGTTTTTCTTTATTAACACTTAGACCATCAGTTAACAAATAAATCTTGTTTATATGACTATTATCTTTCTCCTCCACAAAATGTAGTAGATACTTAAAATAACTATTTGAATATATGTGATTGCTAAAGGTTTGTATCTTTATACATGTAAAATTCAGTTTAGAAACCTATATTTTGAAATTGGAATGAATTTTAATGATTGAAATGGATTCTGTATTTATACGTGTATATTTTTAAGTGTTGTTAGTGTATCTAGCAGGGGGACTTGTTTTGGACAAAATTACACATGGTTAACTTTAACCCCAGAGATCTATTTATAAAATCAAAGTATGTGTTCATACAGTAATGTAATCACCAAAAATTGAAGAACTGAAGTGACTGGTTTCAATAAAGCTTTTGCCTTTATTAGAGCTGTTAGTTGCTGAGATTGAATCCAGCATTACAGAATGCAGCTGTTTGCTTTCTGTCTTGGAGTGGAATTACAAACTAGGAGAAGCTCTGAATTTAATGTCAGAAGAACCAAGTTAAAGTCCTGATTTCTTTATTGTGCATGACTGTTTTTTGGACCTCTAAAATTCTTTCTTCATCTTAAAAATGCACATGATTACATCTTCCCTTATATCACAGTAGAGTGATTTTGAGACTCAAATAATATATGCTAAACTGGTTATACAAGCCATTTGATATATTGTTTTAAATATCTTTTCAAGGCCGTTATTTCCCACTAATTTTTATTATATTCATACCCTTCCATTCATACTATTCTCTGTATCATTCATTTGCTAAGCTTATTCCCTCCTCCTCTCTATGCATGCATACCTCTTCCCCAGTTTTTCTATGTATATATCTTCAAGGTTCAACTTTAGGTTCAGCTTGTTTTGTAAATAATCACCTACTGATTTCTTTCCTGTATGAATTTCTTACGGAATTTAGCATTATGTTTCATTCCTTGGTATAATGTACTTTTGTATTGATGGTTTTGATCTGACTAGAATATGAGATTTTTTTTTTTTTTTTTTGAGGAAAGTAATACTGTTTTACTGGGTATCTCCAATAGTGTTTGAAGGTTTTTTGAGTTGTTTTTCTTTCAGTAATTTTAATCAGTAGAGTATTTTAAAGTTGAAAACAATTTCAAAAATAAATGAATTTTTGTAGTAAGCCCAACAACAAAAGAAGATATATCAAACTCATGAATTATTTTTCTATTTATACTTGGATTTAAGTCAATTATTTGAGATTTTGCTCTGATTAATGTTCTTAATAAGTAAACCTGAGGTCACACAATTATACTGCAATATGCTTTTTTAACTTGAAAAGAATTGGAGGTCATATTTTACAGTAGGAAAACTTAAGCTCAGAAAACTTGTTCAAAGTCATAAAGCAAGTTAGTAGATATGGAATTATTCTCAAAATTCATTCTTCTTGAATCAAATTATTACTACTAACTAGTTGATATTGCTTAAAGTTGATGAAGTAGGTTTTCTATTTAAGTAGGACTTATGAATATTCTATTGATAGTATTTTTAAGTATATATATATATATGTATGTATATATATATATATATGTACATATATATGTGTGTGTATATATATCCTGAGAGAGAGTGCAAGAAGGGGAGGGGCAGAGAGAGAGAGAGGAACACTACCAGCACAGCCCAATGCAGGGCTCAAACCCACAAAGCCGTGAGATCATGACCTGAGCTGAAACCAAGAGTTTGACACTTAACTGACTGAGCCACCCAGGTGCCCTCTAATGCAGATTTTTTAAAAGAGTAGTATTAATTTAAATTCTATTTATCTGTTTCAGTTTTTATACTCTTTAAAATAAGAATGTTATTCTACTTTGCTTAGTAGTTTTCAGTTTGAAGTTTTTAATAAATGACAGATATAATAAAACATATAGATGTCTGTGTAATAATTTAAAGAATTTGCCTTCATTTCACATACATGGTTCATTAATCACAACACTCCAGCCTTTAAGCTTCCCTTCTCCAATTTGGCCACCCTACCTTTGTTTTAAAAATTAGTATTTCAGGGCGCCTGGATGGCTAAGTCGGTTAAGTATTTGACTCTTGATTTCAGCTCAGGTCATGATCTCAGGGTTCCTGAGATTGAACCCAGCTTTGGGTTCTGTGCTGACAGCAGGGAGCCTGCTTGGGATTCTCCACGCCCCCCCCCCCGCCCCTCCCTGTGTGCGTGCATGCATGCGTGCATGCTGTCTCTCTCTCTCAAACTAAATAAACTTTTTAAAAACATTTCATTAGATAATTTTCCTCTCTACAAAAATTTTTTAGTTTAAGTTATACATTTCGATGTTTTGTTTTGGGTATATAAAATCACAACATTTAAATACATTTTGAAATATGAAGTATAGGTTAATGGGAAATAACACAAATGTGAATATAGAATCATGAGTTTTTTAGTAATGTCCAGCAGTTATATAACTTAAAATATTCATTTATGATACTATAAAATTGTTTTGTGTAGTTTATATTTTTCTGTTCTTAAATTGCAGTATGGACTCCAATTGCTTTGACAGTGGTTTTAGTTGCTGTTGCAACATTGTGTAAAGAACAAGGAATAACAGTTGTGGGAATTTGCTGTGTGTATGAAGTATTTATTGCCCAGGGGGTAAGGAGAAATACAATTTTTATTATTATCTTTTATCCTATTTGAATTTGATGATAATAAACTTGGTTTCTAAATGTGTCATTATAAATTATTCTCTTTACCAATAATGTTACCAAAAATTTGCAAGAAACTGGCATATTTTGTCCTCGTAGCCACTGAAAATTACTTAACATTTTATAACTCCTTCAGTTTTTTAAGACTGTTGTTTCAGTTTCAATAATGGAACCATTAGGTAATTTGGAAATGTACACAGTAATACCGTCCAATATGATTCATTATTGGGTAAGATTATTGGACTCATTTTTATTCCTTATCAGTTCCACACATTGCTCCATACTGATTTTATAATTACAGTCAATTTATATCTAATCTTGCATTTTGAATGTATTGCATTGTTGAAAACGTTGTAGTATATTGTTATTTAAAACTTTTTTTTTCCTTTTGCAGTATACTTTGCCATTATTATGTACTACTGCCGGACAGTTTTTCCGTGGGAAGAGTAATATTCCATTTTCTATGCTGCAGACACTAATAAAACTCATTGTTTTGATGTTCAGTACACTATTACTTGTTGTGATTAGAGTCCAGGTCATTCAGTCACAACTTCCAGTATTCACCAGGTATGGAAATTCTGGTTCTTTTTTTTGTTTTTGTTTTGTTTTGTTTTGTTTTCATCCTTTCTTTAACTCTTGATGTTCAGTGATTATAATAGAAGTGTTTGATTTACATTGAGTTTTTTTTTCTTTTTTCATGTTTATTTATTTATTTATTTATTTTGAGAGAGAGTAAAAACAGAGCACAAGCAAGGGAGGAGCAGAGAGAGAGAGTGAGAGAATTCCAAGTAGTCTCCACGCTGTCAGCACAGAGCCCAATGCGGGGCTCGATCTCATGAGTCATGAAATCACGACCTGAGCTGAAATTAAGAGTTGGCTGCTAAATGACTGAGCCACCCAGGTGCCCCTACATTGAAGTTTTTTTTAACAGCTTTTTGTATAATTAATATTTTTTTTAAACCTGCATATATTTATAATGTACAAATTAGTAAATTTTGACATATTGAGTACACTTATGAAACCAACGAATGAAAATAATGATTTTAACCTAATGAAACTTTAACCTATTTTAACTTAATTGGTTATTAAGTGATGTCTTATATAGTTTAAGTGATTTTTATCTACTTGTTCTATTATTAAGTAGAGGATGTTGAAATCCTTGACTATAATTGTAGATTGGTCTATTTCTTCTTGTAGTTTTTACTTCATGTGTTTTAAAGCTCTATTTTCAAGTGGTTAACATCTAGGATTATAATGTCTTGATGAATTAATCCCTTTACCTTTATTAATGAGTTTCTTTATCCTTAGTAATAATCTTTACTCAGAAATTCACTTTATATATCTTTTGTTAGAGTTACATGGTTTATCTTTTTCCATCTTTTTACTTTTTATCTATCAATATCTTTTTTTTTTTTATTTTGAGAGAGCAGGGAGAGACAGAGAGAGGGAGAAAGAAAATTCCAAGCAAGCTTTGAACTGTCAGCACAGAGCCCAGGGCAGGTCTCAATCCCACAAACCATGAGATCATGACCTGAGCTGAAATCAAGAGTCGAACACTTAACCAACTGAGCCATCCAGGCACTACTATCAGTATCTTTGAAGTTGATATCTTACAGGCTGCATATAATTGAGTCTTCCTTTTTTGTTTGATCAGATAATCTGTTTTTTAAATGAGGTGTTTCAGCCATTTACATTTAATGTGATTTTCGTATTGTACCATTTTTGTTTGTGACTAAAGGACTTTATCATTTCTTGACCTGTAGGTCTGTTGATGCCAAATTGTTTTAGCTTTTGTATATAAAAATATCTTTATTTTACCTTTGTTTTTGAAAAATATTTTCCCTGAGTTTAGAATTCTACGCTGACTGTTTTGCATTCAGCACTCTAAAAATGTTGCTCTACTATTTTCTAGCTTGCATTGTTTTACTGGGAAAATCTCTGTCATCTTTATTTTTGTGCTTCTGCATATCGTGTGTCTTTTTCTCTATGTCTGCTTTTATTATTTTCTCCTCACCATTGTTTCTCTTTTTATTTTATTTTTTAAATTGAGACATAACTGATATATAACACTATATGAATTTTAGGTATACAGTGTCATGATTTAGTATATGCGTATTGAGAAATTATCACAATAACTTTACTTAACATCCATCACCACACATAATTACAGAGAATTTTTTTCTTGTGATGAAAACTTTTACGATCTACTTTCTTTGCAGCTTTCAAATATGTAATATGATATTATTAACTATAGTCCCCATGCTGCATATTACTACTGTAGGACATACTTATCATATAACAAAATTTGGGTGAAGGTGGTCAAATGATACAAACTTCTGGTTATCCTTACTTTTATTTTCATGCGTACTGTGCTTAGGTTAACTGAGTTTAGAATCTATATGTTTTAGTATGTAAATTTTGGAAATGTTTTAGCCATTACTCACTGAAATTTGTTTTTATTCTTCTAGGACCCCAATTACATGTAAATTAGGCCTTTTGAAGTTGTCACACTAATGCTCTGTTTATTCCCCTCCCAAAACTATTTTCTCCGTTTTCATTTTGGTAGTTTCTTCTGCTTTGCATTCAAGTTCACTGGTCTTTTTTATGCAATGTCGAGTCTCCCTTTAATTTTTTCTAGTTTTTTCATTTCAGACATTGTTTTCATCTCTAGAAATTGTTTAAGCCTTTTTTCTATGTTTCATGTCTTTACATGTTCTAGTACTTTAATGTCTTCATCTACTAATTTTCTTGTGTGTGTCATTTCTTAGTTTAGATTGAATAATTTTTCTCCTCATAGATTATATGTTTCTACTTTTTCACATGCCCAGTAATTTTTTAGTAGATGCCATATGTGAGTTTTACTTTAATATATTCCTATAAATATTTTAGAGTTTTATTTTGGGATGCATTTAAGTTATTTGAGAGATGTTTCATCTTCTAGTCTTGCTCTTAAGCTTTGTTATATGAGACCACAGCATCATTTATGATAGAGGTAATTTTCTTCCACTACTGATTCTGTCTGATAGACTGTGACTTATGAGAGCTTTTATTCTGGCTGCTGAGGAACTATTCCTAGCTTTGTATGGCATTTGAGAATTTTTATCTAATTCGTTTGAGAGGTAGTTTCCTATTTCTATTATTTTTCCTGCTGCTGTAACAAATTAGCAGAAACTGGGTAGCTTAAAGCAGCAGAAATTTATTCTCTTACAGTGTTGGAGGCCACAGTCCAAACTGTGTCAGGCATAGTTGGTTCCTTCTGAAGACTCTCAGGAAGAAGTCTGTTCCATGCCTCTTTCCTAGTAGCTTCTAGTGGTTGCTAGCAGTCTTTGGCGGCATTCCTTGGTGTGTTGCTGTATCACTGCAGTGATTATACATTTGGTTTAAGGCTCACCCTAATCCAATGTGACCTCATCCTAACTTGACTAATTACATTGGCAAAGAACCTATTTCCAAATAAGGAAGAAAATCTGAGGTTCTGGGTAGACATGAATGTTTGAGAGACATGGTTCAACCCACTACACTGACCTTGAGTATTTCCATATATATATGCTGATCAGTTCTGATCAGTACTACAAACTGGAAGGAGACCCTCTACAGATCTGAGTTCTCTTTCTCAGCAGCTTTCTTCTCTCTGGTATTCTCCCCCACTGACTCTATCGACCTGGGCTCCTAGGGATCCCAGTTCCATCTTCACAACTCAGGGATACTCCTAGGCTCCACTGGGTTCTCCCTCAATGCTCCACAGACTAAGAACTGTATCCAAGTATTGAACTTTCCAGGTAGGGTTTCCCTCATTTGTTTTCCTTCTCTTGGGTATCATTGTCTTTCTTTGCCTGATACCCAACTGTGTTATGTCTTGTCCAGTTCTTCTCTCCTTTAAGACTAGAAGCAAAAAGGGGCACCTGGGTGGGTCAGTCAGTTGGGTGTCCGACTTCAGCTCAGGTCATGATCTCACCGTCCGTGAGTTCGAGCCCCACATCAGGCTTTCTGCTGATAGCTCAGAGCCTGGAGCCTGCTTTGGATTCTGTGTCTCGTTCTCTCCCTGCCCCTCCCCCCACTAGCACTCTGTGTCTCTCTCTCAAAAATAAAATAAAAACATTTTAAAACATTTTAAAAAAAGACTAGAAGCAAAAGTTATACTGAATTTAACAGTCTGCATATCTTGTTTTCCTGCTCTAACATTTAGCATTTTCCCATTTCACCTTTTTCAGGGTAAAATTTATAATGAAATTTAAAGGGGCACCTGGGTGACTCTGTCGGTTAAGCATCTAATTCTCAATTTCGACTCAGGTCATGATCTCATGGTTTGTGAGATTGAATCCTGCATTGGGGCTCTGCCCTAACATTGCAGAACCTGCTTGGGATTCTCTCTCTCTCTCTCTCTCTCTCTCTCTCTCTCTCTCTCTCTCCCCCTCTCTCTCTGCCCCTCCCCAACTCACACTCTCTCTCAAAAAAATAAAAAAGTTAAAAAAAAATAAAATGAAATTTATACTAGTTTCTTATCCAATTTTATTTAAGTGACTAACGTTACATGCAAGATCTTTTAACATTTCCACGCAATATTCGTTTCAGTAGCATTTTTTTCTTTGAAGAATAATTACTTTCTAATTTCATGAATTTTTACTTCTGAGTCTAGCTGTGCTAAACTGAACCAACTTATTTAAATAGTAAAATATGGAAAAGAGATTAAACTGTAAATATATTTCCTTCTTTACCCTCATATTCAGTGTTACTGTTTTTATTCCTTTTAGAGAATTTGGATCAACTGTTTTTATCTCCATTTCTGTAGTATGATAATGTGGTTTATATGTATTAATGTATTTTGTGTATGTGTGGATAGCTATATGGATTATATTACATATAAATATATATTTTCCAAATATAAGCATTTAAAAGTATGCGTATATATAAATTTCTTGTATTAAATTATCGGTGAAGTTGACTATAATATGGTTTCACATGCTTTGCCACATGTTCTTTTTCTATAGTACAGTTATTAAATCAGCTATTCTAAATAAACTATTAATTATAGAACTGAACTTCGAATAGTGGATTATAGGAAAAAAGACAGCCTTGTGTTCAGTTCTGTTCGTTATTTGATAATTCAAGCCTTGACTCAAGATTTGTTATTTTTCATATATGTAGACATTCAAATATGAAAGTTTTAAAAATGATGTTATTTGTTTAAATAGTATTTACTGTTTCCCAGCCATTTGAATTTTTAAGAAGACCAAGTCAAATAAATGGTAGAGGTTGATTTTTTTTATTAACTCATTCGTTATAAAATGAGAAATTGGGCTTTTAAAGACTAATATTAACAAAACCAATAAAATTTTGAATGTAGCCTAAAGAAATGAGTATCTGAAGCCATTCATTTGAAATATACTTAAAAAATGATTTGACTATGGTTTGACTTAGTTTGCAAGAAGCAGACTGAATTAATGAAACGTACATGTAATATATCATGGCCTGGACAAATATAAAATAGGATATAAGCAAACTGTAAGAGACTCTTAACTATAGAGAACAAACTGAAGGTTGATGGAGGGAGGTGGGTGGGGGATGGGCTAAATGGGTGATAGGCATTAAGGAGGGCACTTGGGATAGCACTTATATATATACGTTATATATGTTATATATAAGTTATATATAAGTGATGGATCACTAAATTCTACACAGAAACCACATATGTTTTACCATGTATGTTAACTAGAATTTAAATAAAAACTTGGAAAAAAAGTATAAGCTTATGTTAGTATGTAATAGGAGAAAAAGTAGAACACAAATAAAATGTTACATAGGGAAATACAGCTACTATTCTATACTGGAAATTTGGTTTCAGCTTCCTAAAAGTCTAAGCAAAGAGGAAAAGCTCATAGGTGATACAGTTTTCTGTCCATGACAAAAGAAAACCTTTCTTTCTAGGAAGCATAATTTTTATTAGCATTTAGTGCTGAAAGAAGCATCTCATGCAGAAGAAAATATTGGTTAGTGTTCTCAGAAGCACTCGTACAGCACCTACAACGAGTCTATTAAAATGTTCTTTTTACTTTTAATCAGGTTATAATTTAATGAAAGCACTTCTGCAGGGTACACATGTCTGATCTAGTTGCCCTTCCAACCATTCCTCATAGATTCTCAACTAGATATTTCATAAGGGTTGGACATTTTGAACTCCAGTGAGGACTGAGGTATTCATAAAAAATACTTTGTCATTTTAAGTGAGACTACATATGAAATACTGCTTTTTTGGTATTTTATTTATATGTTACATATTAATTTTGTGTTTGAAATGTGTTTTAGATTAAATAACTTTTTTTTTAAATCTTTTTACAGATTTGATAACCCAGCTGCTGTAAGCCCAACTCCTACAAGGCAGCTAACTTTTAACTACCTCCTTCCCTTGAATGCTTGGCTTCTATTAAATCCTTCGGAACTGTGCTGTGATTGGACCATGGGAACAATACCACTTATAGAATCATTTCTAGATATTCGAAATCTTGCCACATTTATTTTCTTTTGCTTTTTGGGGGCTTTGGGGGTATTCAGTCTCAGATACCCTGGTGATTCCTCCAAGACTGTTTTAATGGTAAGAAAACTTTCTTAATTTTTCAATTGATACAACATTCAGTTGATTTAAAGACCACCTTTAATTTGTCAAAGCATCTTCTTAGAAATAGTATTTTTGTTTATTCAACATCACCCCAATTTATTAATTTATTTTAGGTTTTATATATATATCAGAATTTCATATGCAGGCATATATATTCAGCATGTAAAATAAAAACTGGTTATAAATTTCCCAATTTGGTAGGAACTCTAAAATCATGAAGCATCCCTTTTGGCATCATTATCTTCTACTTCTTTATCCAAGTAGATTATACACTTTTTTTGAGGAAATGGATCATATTATATACTTTGTTTTCTTGACACAGAGAAGAATGTCATGTAAGGTAGACAGCTAGAAACATATTAGCTCTTTAGTTCTCATTAGTAAGACCTCATTATTCTATGAGTTATTTTTTACTATGTTCAGATGACTCTGATTATGTACAAAGTCTTCTTATTCAGGATGTATTTCTTTGTAATTTTCTTACTTTGCTGTCACTTCTAACAGTTTTGTTTTCCTTTAAATTATTGAAGACAATAATAATCTTTAACATTTTCTTGAGCATTTGCTACATGCCAGAAAGTGTTTCTAATACTTTACAAATACCTGGCTGCAGTCACTAGATTAATTTAGTCATTCACTAAAAGTTTTTTGTTGTGATCTGTGTACCAGGCAGCATTTTAGGCACTGAGGATATGATAAATACAAGGCCCCGATTACCAGGGAATTGGCATTTTGGAAAATTTTGAAGCTAATCTCTGATATATAGAGACAATTGAAAGAATATAGGGTTTGGGAGAAAGATCATATTTACTATTATTTTTTGATCTGTTGAGTTTGATCCTAGTGGGGAATTTGAATAGCACCTGGTGCCTGGAGTTCAGAGGAGACGCCTAAGCTACACATAAAAAATTGATTGCAGTATTGGCATAGAGATAGTAATTGAAACCAGGATATGATTAAGAAAGTCTATGGCGATTTTAGAGGTTTCTCACCTGGGGTTTTGTCACTGTTCTCAAAGATAGTAATCAGCTGGGGCGCCTGGGTGGCTCAGTCGGCTAAGCGTCCGACTTCGGCTCAGGTCACGATCTCCTGGTCTGTGAGTTTGAGCCCCGCGTCAGGCTCTGGGCTGATGGCTCAGAGCCTGGAGCCTGCTTCCGATTCTGTGTCTCCCTCTCTCTCTGCCCCTTCCCCGTTCATGCTCTGTCTCTCTCTGTCTCAAAAATAAATAAAAACGTTAAAAAAAAAATTAAAAAAAAAAAAGATAGTAATCAGCTATTACCATTGTAGATGCATGGAATAGAAGATAATTCATACACATAATTAATGCCTTGGAGTATTTGGTCTTAATTCTTCCTCAGTAGATAGTTGAAAGGGCTAGATAGAGTGAAAAGAAAAGAAACCTACAAGTAGGTCTTTAAAAAACTTCTATATTTGGGGGTGCCTAGGTGCCTTAGTTGGTTAAGCATCTGACTCTGGATCTCAATACAGATTTTGTTCTCAGGATCCTGAGTTCAAGCCCCACGCTGTGCTCCACACTGAGTGCAGAGCCTGCTTAAAATAAGTCAGTCAGAGAAAGATCTCCTATGATTTCACTTATATGTAGAATTTGAGGACCTTAACAGATGAACATAGGAGAAGGGAAGGAAAAATAAGATAAAAACAGAGAGGGTGGCAAACCATAAGAGACTCTTAAATACAGACTACAAACTGAAGGTTGGTGAGGAGTGTGTTAAATGGGCGACAGGCATTAAGGAGGGCACTTTTCGAGATGAGCACAGGGTGTCAGATGTAAGAGATGAATCACCAGGTTCTACTCCTGAAGCCATGACCACACTGTATATTAACTTGAGAAAATAATAAAAATAAAATAAATTAAAAAAAAAAAAAGACCTTCTGTATTTAGATACTGTGTAGAAGAGAATGAACCTAAGTAGGAGCTAGACCAAGTGGACAGAAAGGTAAGTAAATGTTTTAAGGAAGATGGAATGGTTATCACTAACAGATGCTGTGAAGCAGAAAAGTGAGATCAGTCATATTTTACCTCTTTTGGTGTATTAGTTACTTAAATGAAATTTATTTCTGTGGAAAAATTTGATTAGGAGATGAGGACGTGAAGATTGCTAGTGTAGATAACCAACCCATAGGGTAACTCAACTTTGAATATTTCAAAGGATGAGCAAACTTGAATTTATTACTACCTAAGTGAGAGAATACTATGCCGACTTCAAGTATCACAGACTGATCTCATGTAGAGCTTGGAGGAAGCATGAAGATCTAGATTTGGTGTACCTTCAGAAGTAGGAGAATCACTTTCATTGGAGTACTCAGTTGGCTAACTTTTAGAAGCAGGGGATGTCAATAATGGGTTGATTTGCAAAAACATACTCATTGATTTGAATTGTTGATTACGTGGGGTTAAAACGAGCTACTTCATACCCCCACTATAAAAGTGCTTTCATGGGGCGCCTGGGTGGCGCAGTCGGTTAAGCGTCCGACTTCAGCCAGGTCATGATCTCGCGGTCTGTGAGTTCGAGCCCCGCGTTGGGCTCTGGGCTGATGGCTCAGAGCCTGGAGCCTGTTTCCGATTCTGTGTCTCCCTCTCTCTCTGCCCCTCGCCCGTTCATGCTCTGTCTCTCTCTGTCCCAAAAATAAATAAACGTTGAAAAAAAATTTTTAAAGTGCTTTCGTAAGAGTGTGGGAACTTGATTTACACCTGAAGTACATAATGAATGGTAACGTTACATAATGGTAACGTAAATATATGTTGTCAAAGGACATGTTTAAGATTGGGGAGACAAGAGCATATTTAAATATGGATAGGAACGATACAGTTGATTAGAAAGTGGCTGAGTAAATGAAGGGATGGCTAATTGTGAGATTTGTGCGGAGCAAGGGCCATGTAGATACAGCTCAGGTTTGGCCTGAGACAGATGGAGATGCCTCTTATATCTCAGAATGGATGGAAATACATGTGAATGTGGATGTTGGTTGGTATAGGAGCAGGGAATTGAAGGAATTCTTGTTTTATGAGTGTAGTTTTCTCTGTATGTTTGGAAGTATAGTCACCTGCTGAAAATGTCATGGATCAGAAGTTTGAGTAAAGTAATCAAGATTTAAAATCTAGGAGAGTGGGAATGAGCCTACCAAAGAAACCTAGAAATTCTGAGCAGTCTTAAGAATCATTTTGAAGTTGACCATGAATTTTTGATGATACTAATCTGTTCTGCTTTGGGACTGTCTCTAGTAGTGCTTTGTTGCTCAGGTAAATACAAAGCAGATATATGGTAGAACACATCCAAAGCTGAGGTTCTGCTAAAAGAAAGGAAAAATAAGGTAGGTTGGGTGAATTTAAAATTTGGGCAAATAAAGTAATGATTTATGTAATGTAAGCTGAATAAAAAATAAAGAGAGGATCGTGCCAGTGAAGTAAGCATAGATTTACCTAAATTTTATTTTATGTGTATAAAAGAACAATTGTGACCTTAAGTCCTGCCTTAAGAGAGTACTAAACAGGTTACTTTTTATGGTGATATTTTCTGAAGATCTATGGAAGGGACTGAGTAGATCAAAGGAGTACCTGCCAAGTACCAGATACCATGATAAGCACTTACTAAATAAAATGCCATATGTATCAACAATATAAGCAGTTATTAATCCCTTTTTATGAAGAAACACTGATTGGCAAGATGATTGAGTGGTTTACCTTATTATGTTACATAAGAAATAAGAAGTGAAAGAGATTTGTCCAAACTCTGTGAGCTTTCCACTACCACCTTTTCTTTTCTGTTGTTGTTGTTTTTTTAATGTTATTTTTGACAGAGTGCAAGTGGGGGAGGGGCAAAGAGAGAGACACAGAATCAAAAGCAGACTCCAGGCTCTGGGCTGTCAGCACAGAGCCCGACATGGGGCTCGAACCAACAAACCATGAAATCATCACCTGAGCTGAAGTCAGATACTTAACCATCTGAGCTGGCAAGGCACTCCTAACACTTGTTGTTTTAAAGAGAGTTTTATATTACCGAAGAAGGAACTTATGGTAGCCATAGTTACCTAGGTTAGCATATACCAGTAGAGAACATATTAGAACTTTTCATTAAGTTAATTAGAGGCATTCCTTATCTAGGAACCGGTAGGTTTTTTGTGAGATTGTTTTTTGTGTATGCAGCTTATGCATCATAACCAATGCATCTTTGATTGAATTTAACACTTTTAATTCTTTTAAATAAAATTACTATAAGGAAGCCATGAATTATTTAAAAAAAATGTTTGCTTATTTGTTTTTAGAAAAGGACTACATATTTTGGAATGTCTCTTTCGTAGCTAGCTGGTTATTTTTATCAAGCACTCTTGGGAAATGGAAAGTGAATTATGTACTCTGAATGTTTTACCTTTTTGATCAAAAAGAAAACACTAAAATTTTAGATCTATAAATTAGCATGATACTGAGCAGTTTGGTAGTGCTTTAGAGTTATTTCCTCCTTACAAGTCATTAATTTGTGATGGAGAGATACACATCTCTGTATCTATATTTTACTAATAAAATATAATAAAGGAAAAACAATCTTTCCTCTCAAACTGTTAGAAGACTCAAACTTCTGAAGCTGAAGGAACAATTTGCAGTTATTCAGTTAGATACTATAAAACAAATTAGGGTAACAAATTGTGGAAGCAGATATCCATAGAAACAGGTGTCTTAATAACAACCAACTTCTTTTCACAAGTTATTTGTGTGCTAGCTGTTTGTATCCTATCTTTTTAATGGCTTTATAATCTAGCAACCTTATGTTAACTCGTTTTCAAAATGGCAAAAACAATCTAAGCATTTTTATGATGTTTTATTTCAATGTACAGTGTTAGAATTTTAGAAATTCTTGTAGAATAAAAGACTACTATTTAATGGGGCAGTTTTATTTTTATGTATATACTAAGCCACTGTTAAATGTATATGATCCATCAGAATGTTATGCAAGTAATGCTGGGGTACAGAAGTAGTAGTCTACTGTCTTGTCTGAAGTGTACCTTATGTCATTTCCTCAGTTTCCAATATTTGAATAGTTACGGTAGTAAAATTATAAAAACTTGTATGGTTGGTTTTCTTTTGTTAAAACCTGTTAACATCTTTATCAGTTTATTTTTACCACACGTACTTTAGTTGGATGTTTAAAAATTGTCTTATTTATATATATTCCCCCCAAATTTTTTTTATTTAATTGGATGATCTCTGGTTATAAGTTCTAGCTTGATCTCACTTTGGTGACATAATCCTGATGTCTGTTATTACTGTCCATAAGTTGCCTTCCTTATGTTTAAACTAGTATTGTTTAGAGTATTATTAAAAATGGTCCACCAGTACAGTGAACCATTCAAATTAATGGTCATTTATCATTCAAGTTAAATGATACAATATTTGGATTTTGCTATTGAATGTCCACATATTTTTTAAATAAAATATCTTATTTTTCTTTGTAGGCACTTTGTCTAATGGCATTACCATTTATTCCTGCATCAAACCTTTTCTTCCCAGTGGGATTTGTTGTTGCTGAGCGAGTATTATATGTTCCTAGCATGGGGTTCTGTATTTTGGTAGCCCATGGATGGCAGAAAATATCAAACAAAAGGTGAATTAAAATGTTAGTTCATTTAATGCTTACAAACTATAGAATTAAGTGTGATACATTTAAGTATTTAAAGTGTTTAGTTGTATAAGTCATATTTTTATACCTTTTTATTTTCCATCTTGATCGTTTCCTCATATTTCTGTAATTGAAGTTAAGAAAGCTCCATGGCACCCACCTCACCCTATGTTCTTTCTCTTATTTATATAATTTTGTTGTAAGCCTGAAACCTAACACACTTTGAGTTAGACCCAAATGAAAACAAGGATATTATTGAGACTAAAGTTACAAATTACCATTGCCACTTCCACATGCAGTGAACTAAGATATAGGCTTCTTATTTAAGTGAGTCATGTTGATTTAATATATGTAAAATGCATATAGTAAGCAGTCTGTAATTTGATATCACTATCTTCATCATAACTACCATGTCCTAGAGGCCTCAAACTAACAATTAAGGAACAGAATATTCACATTGTATATATGCAAGAAATGGTCACCGACTCTGCTTTCTCACTTTCTAGTCATCCTTCAACACACAGAATTCTGACTTCTCTCTATATCATTGCGTTCTAGTAACTAAATCCAGTCAGTGCTTGTATTTAAAATTTATTTCCTGGGCATCTGTAAAAAGTGTCTCTCCTAATTCTCTTCCATGTCTCTTCATCTCTGTTCAGTCTCTTCTCAGATTCTTATTGCTATAACTGCTCTTTAAATATTTATTTCTCAGAGTTTTATTCACAGCCATTTTTGTCACGTTGCATATTCTCTCTGGATGATCTCATCCATGTCTACAATTTTTGCTAACATCTACCAAGCCTTTTCTCTTCTACCCGTTTATCCAGTTATAATTACTACCAGTTTTTGAGTGCTTCCCAGGTGCCAAGAGCCATGATAGACCTTTTAGATTTCTCATTTAATCTAACTTTCCTTAACTCTGGTGTGCACATTTGAAAATTGAAACTCATACAGGTTACTGAACCAGATTACCTCAAGATCACACAGCTAGTAAATAGTAGACTCTTGATTCACATTTACATCTTACTGCCTCCAGTGTCCATTTTCTTTCTGATCCATGCACTCTTATCCTGATTAAGTGGATCTGTCAAAATGAAAGAAGTTAAACTGTGTTACTGAGACAAAAAAATAGACTCAGAGAACAGTAGTAATGAATGTGATCATAGGGATTATTGAAGTGTAACCTTTTTATACATGAGGAATTGTTTCCCAAATAATTAGCCTAAAACTATATAAGCTATATTGTATCTATTACATAAAGGGTTATTTTTACTATGACTTATCATAAATAACTCTAGCTTTAGAATGTGAAAATATTCAAAGAATGTCATGATAATCTGTGGTATAGATGCAGTCTGGGTAAGCCAAAATTTTTTTAAATACAGCAATGATAAAATTGACCGTTGATAAACACAATTAAGAATATTCAAGTTGTAAGTAAAGGCCCCAAAAAGAAAGTCATACTTAAAAATTGGTTTATCGGGTTTTTTGTTATTAAACTTAAGCAGACTTTTTGAAATAGAGACCAATAGTGGAATATTTAATATAATTTAAGACTGAAGTAGAAGGCAGTGTGCATAATATTTAATTTTTTGGTGTTGCCTTTAAAGTTGGATGATTGTTAGAAGGATCCTCATTCCTTGAAATAAACTCAAACATAATATTTGGGGATATTTAACATATTTCTTACCTCTATTGTAAAAGGTAAAATGCTTCTGGTGATATAGATGATGTTGTTTTTGTTCTGCTTTTTTCTCTTAAACAGTGTATTAAAAAAATTATCCTGGGTTTGTCTGTCTATGGTGATATTCACTCATGCCTTAAAAACACTCCACAGAAATTGGGATTGGGAGTCTGAATATACATTGTTTATGTCAGCCTTGAAGGTAAAGTATTACCCAGAATGACAGGAAAGTATGTCATTAATGATTTCTTATAGTCATGTTTAAGATGTTTTTACATTTAATTAGACATTTAACTGTCAATTTTAAGTAGTTCACCAAAAGATTAATAAAAATTTGTTCTTTATATAATATATACCATAACCAGGGCTCTGAATAGTACTTAGTTGTATGTCTACAGCATATATGAATAATTTTCTAAATACTATATAGTTGTTAGAAGCTCAAATGATAATAGAATGTTTAAGAATACTGTAGGGGAGCCTGGGTGGCTCAGTTGGTTAAGCATTGGACTTCAGCTCTGGTCATGATCTCACAGCTTATGAGTTTGAGCCCTGCATCAGGCTCTGTGCTGATAGCTCAGAGCCTGGAGCCTGCTTCGGATTCTGTGTCTCCCTCTTTACATCTCCCCTGCTCAGGCTCTTTCTTTCTCAAATATAAATAAACATTAAAAAAAAAAAATTTAAGAATACTATATATGGTTCACTAGTTCTAAAGGTGCACTTTTTCTTTTTTCTTTTTTTTTTTTATTTTTACCTTTTAACATCTCTAAAATCAGAATAAATCTTAGAGTGAGAGGCATCTTAACAATTAGTGGCTTATTTTTTTCTTTCTTTTTTTTTTAATGTTTATTTATTTTTGAGAGAGACAGAGCAGGAGCAGGGGAGGGGCAGGGAGAGAGGGAGACACAGAATCCAAAGCAGGCTCCAGGCTCTGAGCTGTCAGCACAGAGCCTGACGCAGGGCTTGAACTCACCAGCCGTGAGATCATTACCTGAGCCAAAGTCGGACGCTTAACCCACCAAGCCACCCAGGCGCCCCTAGTGGCTTTTTTCTTAATGGTGAGTCTTAGAAATGATGGCATCTTAGATTCAATGAAATAAAATACATAACAAAAATGGCACCTTACTATGTGGAAGATAACCAGTGGTTACAGTATGGTAGTTAAGATATGCACTGGCAGGAAGGAGTGATAAAGCATTTCTGTAGAATGGATGACATCTAGGAATAAGGTCTTTTTAAAAATCATAAAATTTGGTTTCTGTAAAAGTTAAAACCAATGATTTTGTTTTTCAGGTGCTTCTCTTCAAATCTGTAAATTCTTAAATTCTTCTTGACTATTTGTGTACTCCCCATTGCCTGGCTTTACTAGAATACTGCTTCATTCCAGTAGTCAATGTCATTTCTTGATTTGACATCAGTTTAAGATCACATGACTATCATTTATTCTCAGTAGCTCCACTCTTTCCTCTAGCTCAGAAGTTTATAAATAGAAGAGACCTCATACCATTCCTCTTAATCTGCACTCCTAAAATACCAGTGGAGCCCCATAATTTTCAAGATTTTTGCTTATCCTTACTCCTAGGACAATCTCAAAACCACAGTCCTAGTCACTGAAGCTAGTTCCTTGGCCAGCTACCATCCTCTTCCTGCAGGAACACCATGCCCATCAGTGAACTCTGAAAGCACAGATCAATTTAGAACTTTAATCCCAGGGCTCCCATTACCATAATAGACCACATAAACAGCTTTATAATAAGCCTAAAAAATAAATAGTGAAGTGTTAAATATATTCTCATGTTCAAATACCTTCTCTTCCAAAAGAATATAAATAGAGCAGCTTTCAAACAACATTGTAGCTTGTTTTTTGGTTGTCTTTTTAGTAAGGTCTGTGTCCAATGTGGGACTTGAATTCACGGCCCTGAGATTAAGAGTCACATTCTCTACTGACTGAGCCAGCCAGCAGTCCAAGCTGCTTTGATCAAATAAAAGTTTTAGTAAAATTCTAATATATAAAACAGATGAAATTAGACTGCTATGGTTTTAGTATGTTGATGTTAAAAGGAAGGAGAGTAAATTTGGTGAAGCTGTGTTCATTTTGCTCATTTCTCCTCTCCAGGGACACCTCTGTCAAACACTCCATTTCTAATAATATACCAAAAAAATATCTGTGTTGATTGGAGATATATATTTATATATAGATATAGATCCACAAGTTTTTCTTTTTTGGGAGAAAGTCTCAATTACTTTTTCAAGTTTTATTGAGGTATAATTGACATATAACTTTGTATTAGTTTAAGGTGTACGATGTAATTTATGGATATATTACAAAATAATTACTGCAACAAGTTAAAATCTGTCATGTATTTACAATTTTTCTCTTTTGATGAGAATTTTGAAGGTCTACTCTCAGAAACTTTCAAATATACAACATTGTTAACTATAATCACCATGCTATACCTTGCATCCATAGAACTTATTTATCTTGTAACTGAAAGTTTGTATCTTTGACCACCTTCACCCATTCGTGGATATCTCTGTAGAATACTCCATTCCTAATGGTATACCAGATAAATATCTGCGTTAATTGGAGTTGTATTTTCTTAATTGTAACTAATTTCTATCTATGCTTATGTATTTAAGGTAAATAAAAATAATGCCAAATTATGGAATAATGTGGGTCATGCTCTGGAAAATGAAAAAAACTTTGAGAGAGCTTTGAAATACTTCTTACAGGCTACTCATGTTCAGCCAGGTAAGCATTATTAATTAATAAAACTATTTGGATAGCTTGTTTTTAAAACTTGAATTATATTTGGGAAAATAAAAGTAAGAGGTTTGTTCATTCCAGGTGACTTGAAAACTATAGTGCTCGATGATGGCTTATTTTGAGTTGGAGTATATGTTAGAGCTACTTAGACATTTAAGGAATTTATTTTGATATAGCAGAGTTGTTGGGTGGTACTGATAATCAATTTGGTGAAGTATAGCTTTGCCAGGTACAAGTACTTGGTGTTAAAATAATTTTTCCCCTCATTGTCAGTTGTCACTGTTTGCCTTTCTTGAGATAATTGCTAATACTTCCATTAGTATGACTTCTCTACAATATTCTCAAAATTGCTGTTTCTAATTAGCCATGGGCTAAGAAAATAGGTAAACCAGTTTATTTGGGATTCTTTCTCTTCCTCTCTTTGTCCCTCCCCTCTATGTACATAAAGTACTTGAAAAAGTACATAAAGTTAGAAACATTGAATTTGATATTTAGAGGCATCCTAGCTTTTTCTTTGTTTTTTAGTTGTGTTCTTCATAGATTTGATAGATGAAATGGCATATATGGAGGGACATCAAGAGTCCTTTTTTGTCAGTGTTACACATACACAGATAGATTCATAAGACTGGAGATGAGGGATATTGAGACTAGAGGTAAAAGTTTGGGGTAACAACTGTCTAGATATTTAAAACCTTGGAACAGTTGAGCACATAAATAGGGATTCATAACATTTTAAAATTACTTTAAAAAAATAAATGAAACATTGAGTCTGAAGGCTTTTCTTGCTTAACCAGAGTAAGATTATAAATTATGCAGTGGTCTGAGAAGGTGACACACATGTTGTGTTAAACGAAGAATTGTGGTTTTTTTGTTTTGATGGTTACCAGTGTTTAAAAAAAAAATTCCATTTGACAAAGATAAAATTTTTACAAATGGAATTGCAGTTTCCATAAACATCTTTACAAGACAAGGATAGATTTTTGTCAAGGAACACCAGAATTCTATAAGGTTTGTTTTGATTTCATTTTTATCTAAGTCCAAATCTTTGAAATTATTCATGCAAGAAAAAAATCATGGACCTGTAGTTCAACTTTGATGTTGTCAATATGGAAATGTTTAAAGAGTATTTATGAGTTTTCAGGTGTTTTTATCTCTTTAGATGAATTGACAGATAATTTTGTAGATAGGAAATATTGGAAAGCAACATAGATGCCAGGGCCACCAGTGTGAGATTGCTTAGCTTCATTGTTGGTGGAAAAGGAATTATTAGGTACAAAGTTGCCTAGTACTTGTCAGTTCTCATTTACATTGAATTAAAGATAGACTGCTAGATTCATGCTATTGTTGGTTTGGATAGCACACTCATAATAGCAGGACTGTCTGTTGAAATCCTATAGCTTTTTAAAAGTCATTTAAATGTCATTGCTTTTTATATCTTGTCTTCTTTTCCAACCCTTTTTGTTTGTTTTCAAATTTAAATTTACTTTAGTAATGGTTATTTCCTTCCTTCTCTGAAATCTTAAAACTCTGTTAACTTATAAGAAACTGCTTAGAAATTTTGTCTTTCATTTTATTAGCTTTGTTGTAGGTTATCTAATTGCTACCTTAGTTCTTTGAGAAAGTAGGGCTGCCTTACTCTAGTGTCTGAAGTCTGCATTGATGACAATATCTTCTTGCCATAATTTTAAGAACCTAATTTCCGTGGGTATTAATTTGCCTTGTCTTTCATCCAAGTAGGTAACCTCTTTCTTTTCTTTTATTAAAAAAAATTTTTTTAATGTTTATTTTTGATACAGAAGGTAGAGTGTGAAAGGGGTAAGTTCAGAGAGAGAGAGGGAGACCACAGAATCTGAAGCAGACTCCAGGCTCTGAGCTGTCAGTATAGAACCCAATGTGGGGTTTGAATCCATGAGCCATGAGATTATGACTTGAGCCAAAGTCAGACGCCTAACCGACTGAGCCACCCAGGCGCCCCAACATATTTCCTTTCTACGATTGGAGCTGATGTCAATAACATTGTAAATACTTCGCTGAATTTTGTTTATCTAAACTACCAGTTTCTTTGTTCTTTCCTTAAATTCTCACTTTATAATTAATTTTTTTCAGGTTCTTAGTAACTTAGTTTTTCTAAGTAACTTTCTGATCTCTATAATAAATGGTATAGATTTGAGGAGCCTGAGTGGCCCAGTCAGTTAAGCATCTGACTTTGGCTCAGGTCATGATCTCATGGTCCATTAGTTCCAGCCCTGCTTCGGGCCCTGTGCTGATAGCTCAGAGCCTGGGGCCTGCTTTGGATTCTGCGTCTCCCTCTTTCTCTGCCCCTCCCCTGCTCAGGCTCTTTCTCTCTCTCTCTCTCTCTCAAAAATAAATATTAAAAAAAAAAAAAAGAATTAAAAAAATAAAAACTTTAAAAAATTAAAAATACGTAAAAATAAATGATATAGATTTATTTGAAATTTTAAAAAATGAGCTATATAAGAGCAAATACTACCTACTCTATTTTTATATGCTCTTGGTAATGCAGTGAATTTCAACCTTGGTTCTACATCAGAACCTCCTTTGAAACCTTGTAAAAACATTTTCCCAGATCATGTTTCTATAGATTCTATTTTGATAGAGTGAGGTGGTGCTGAGGTTATCTGACTTTTTGAAAGTACATAGGTATCCTAATTTGCAGCCAGGACTGGGAATGGTTTGCCTAAGCAATTTTTTTTCTTTTTTTTTTTTTTATTTCCCTCTTGACCTCTCCTGAAACCCCTTAAGACTCATTGGGGCGCCTGGGTGGCTCAGTCAGTTGAGTGCCCGACTTCAGCTCAGGTCATGATCTCACTGTTCGTGAGTTCAAGCCCTGCGTCGGGCTCTGTGCTGACAGCTCAGAGCCCGGAGCCTGCTTGGGATTCCCTCCCTCTCTCTCTGACCCTCCCCTGTTCATGCTCTGTCTCTCTCTGTCTCAAAAATAAATAAACGTTAAAAAAAATTTTTTTTAAAGACTCAGCAGTACATCAAAAAACAAAAATCAGCCCTTTCCTCCCAATCTTGTCCCTTACTTCTTTAACCAAACCTGTGCTGCATATGACATTTTCTGTGCAGTGTGCACAATTACCAGCCTGAAACATAATGTACCAAGATTTTAGGACTGTTTACTGTCATCCTAAGAGAATGACTAAGATATATATGCTTGGCCCCTATGTGTCCTAGGAGGTGCAGGCAGAAAACTATTCAGCAGGCAAAATCATTGGTGTCATAGGCAAGTAGAAATCATAATGTGAAACCTTGTCATGTCTGTGAGAGATTCATTCAATAACATTTGTCTGATTTAAGATCTTCTCTCTTCTATCTTTATTCCAAACCTTTGAAATATTTACTAGGAAATGTGTCCTAAAAGTAGTATGCAGTGGGCCCTAATATCTTTCTTATTTAAATAACGTATTTTTTGTTTCCCTGAAAAAATTTGGGTTTGATTCTCCATACGAGAAAATCAGATAAAAGTTTCTGACATACTGATAGTAACACAGCCTTTTAAAAAGTTATAAATATGTTATGTAGGATGGGCTGCTGCATCTTAAGTGGTACTGGAGAATCCTAATATTTTATTAAACTTGCATTCTGACCACATTCAGAAAAATTTTAAAAAACAAAATTGCAGAGTTTTTTCATAGTCTCATTGCCCCATCCCACCATGCATGTATATTTGTTAGTTATAACACTCGAAATAATTCTAGGAATCATGATCTTTTTCACTTGTAGATCTTTTTACTTTTAGAGTTGAGCCATACATTTTGAGTGAATTCCAGAGCTATGCATCAAGGAAATGGAAACAAGCCTTAGTATAGTATAGTAAAATCTGAAGAGAAATGATACAGATTTCTTTATTACCTCTATATCTCCCCTTTCATGTCATATATGCAGTTTCTGTCCTTAGAGTACTTTATGACATAATTTTCTAGTATAGCATCGATCATTCTGTGTTAGAAGAACTTTAAGGAGGATGCAGGACCTGTTGCTTGCTTTTGTATTTTTTTTGCCTAGTGTTTTGTTGCTAGAAACTTTGGGTTTACATTGAATACTATTTAGTATATTTGCCAACAAATGACTTTTTTTTTTAATTTTAGATGATATTGGTGCTCACATGAATGTAGGAAGAACTTATAAAAATTTAAATAGAACCAAAGAAGCTGAAGAATCTTACATGATGGCTAAGTCCCTGATGCCCCAAGTAAGTTGTCATAATTTATTTCTATTGTGTCATATCTACTAGATGTCCATATTGAATAGAATTACCTAGATTATCTTTTCTTCAATTTGTTGATACAAATGTAAAGTGTCCAATAAACCATTTATTACTACAAGTTTTTATTTAAATTCTAATTAACATATAGTGTGATAATAGTTTCAGGTGTACAATATAGTGATTGAACACTTTCATACAAGTGCACTCTTTAATCCCCATTCCCTATTTCACCCATCTCCCCGCCAATCTTCCCTCTGGTAACCATTAGTTTGTTCTCTATATTTAGGAGTTTGTTTCTTGTTTTACCTCTCTTTCTCCTTTGCTTGTTTGTTTCTTAAATTCCACATGAGTGAAATCATATAGTATTTGTCTTTCTGTGACTTATTTTGCTGAGCATAGTACTACAAGTTTTATAAAGGATTATATTTACTTTTGTAGCTCACTTAATTAAAAATTTCTAGGAGAGCTTGGGTGGCTCAGTTCGTTAAGCATCCAACTCTTGAGTTCGGCTCAGGTCGTGATCTCACAGTTGGTGAGTTCAAGCCCCGCATTGGACTCTGTGCCTGATAGTGTAGAACCTGCTTGCAATTCTCTCTTTCCACCCCTTCCACATGCTCGTGTGCATACACTCGCTCTCTCAAAAATAAATAAATTTTAAAAAGGCAAAAATTAAACTTATGTTTGTAAAAAATTTTATAAAGCTATGAATTTTAGATATTCTTAATTACAAGTTATCAATGAGTTAAGTAACTTTAAGTGAAGAGATTTTTATATAGTACATTGAGCACTAAATGCAACATTATTCCTATCAAAAGATAAATGAATAAAAAACTAATAAAATGAGGGGATACACCTCTGTTGCTGTATTGTGTTCAGTTGTAACAATGACACATGCAGAAAATTCGTTGGATATTATAATATAGCATGAAAGTTGGAAAGTCAGATCCTGTCTTTCATCAGAAAAGATAGTTTGCAGGGCACCTGGGTGGCTCAGTTGGTTAAGTGTCGGACTTTGGCTCAGGTCATGATCTTGCGGTTTATGAGTGAGTTCAAGCCCCATGTCAGGCTCTATGCTGACAGTTCAGAGCCTAGAGCCTGCTATGGATGCTGTGTCTCCCTCCCTCACTGCCCTTCCCCCACTGGTGCACGCTCTCTCTCTTTCTGTCTTTCTCTTTCTCTCTCTCTCAAAAATAAACATTAAAAAAAAAAACTGCACTACAGTCTTCTCAATGGTAGTATATATTAATATTATATTAATAATTATAATATTAAAATAATTAGATATAGTTTGATAAATGTTTCAAAAACAGTTGGACCACATGATCTTAAGCATTGTTTCAGTCCTAAGATTCTAAAGTTATATTGTGTTCAATGTAGACTTTTTTCAGATATAATTTATTACTTTCATTGAAAATTTGGGTCTAGGGGCGCCTGGGTGGCGCAGTTGGTTAAGCGTCCGACTTCAGCCAGGTCACGATCTCACGGTCTGTGAGTTCGAGCCCCGCGTCAGGCTCTGGGCTGATGGCTCAGAGCCTGGAGCCTGTTTCCGATTCTGTGTCTCCCTCTCTCTCTGCCTCTCCCCCGTTCATGCTCTGTCTCTCTCTGTCCCAAAAATAAACGTTGAAAAAAAAAAAAATTAAAAAAAAAAAAAAAGAAAATTTGGGTCTATATATCTTTTATAATCTTTACTTAACCTGAATAATCAGTTAACAAGGGAATTTTATTTCCTAATTCTACCAAATGAGGCTTTAGTATAACTCTTAACAAATTAACCACCCTGTCACAACCAGGAAGTACTTTGCTGACAACATGGAAGCTGACATGCTGTAACAAATACACTAGACTGAGAGGAAAGATACCTGAGTTCTTTCTATTCCTTGTCTAATACAAATATGCTAACAGACCTTAGTCTCAAAAGTTTAGATTTAGTTATGATTTTATAAAATGATGCATGTAAATAAAAAGCTAACAATATTCTATTGAGCTGGCATGAGTGAAAAAATATTATCTCCTGTAATACCACAAAATATTATTTTATTAACATTTTATAAATACTGTAGGTACTTTCACGTTTTTATGACTTATTTCAGTATAGCAATACAAACTGGTACCATAACCTTTTTATGTCATATATATTTGAAGTAATCTACTAAGAATACTTATTTTTTATTTTTATGTGGTACTGAAACATCCAGTTATGTTTTTCTGAACAGATTATTCCTGGTAAAAAATATGCAGCCAGAATTGCCCCTAACCACCTAAATGTTTATATTAATCTGGCCAATCTGATCAGAGCAAATGAGTCCCGGCTGGAAGAAGCAGATCAGCTGTACCGGCAAGCAATAAGCATGAGACCTGACTTCAAGCAGGCTTATATTAGCAGGTATTTGTAGTTCACTTTTAAGTTGTATTACAGAGAATTGAAGCTGTATCTGAATGTACATTTTGACTGTCTGAACTAAATTGCCTTTTTTTTTTTCTTTTAGTAATCTTATTTGGCAACCAAGAACATAGAAACATACCCTAGTTTAGACTTACAATCAAATTTAATTGATTTGATTTGAAATTGACTGTCACTTGTAGTAGCAAACTAAGGTTTTATACGGAAGAAAGAGTAGAAGCTTCTTGTTAGTTTCATTTACTTCTTATTGTCACATTCTTTTTTACTTAAAGCACTTGAAACTTGTATTTTCTAATAATTACTTCTAATATCCAACTCTCAAGAGCTTTCTTAAATACTGACAACTGATTGGTTATTATGCCTTTTATTTATCACAAAGAAACTTTTTAGTTGTCAGTACAAAAACTTTTGGCCGCACATGTTAGAGAGAACTTAATATATTTTACCATGTAAGGATTATCATTTGTATTATACTTGAGTAAAATTGTATATTAAACTCTGCTTCATCCGCTGGCCCAGAAACCTAATCATAATTTTTAACATTGTTCTTATGGGGAAAATGCATTCAGAATTTCATTAGTTTTTGAGATAAAATCTGTTCATAAGTTGGGAGGCTGTCTTTGTTCAGTTTTATCCAGTAGTTGTTGAAATTAGCTAAGCTTAGTGGGGTTGCATATATAAATAAAATCTGTCATGTGTTAATCTATGAAGAATTATTCAACAATCTGCATTAAAAAATAACATCTTGGACAGATGCTCTTTCCAGAAGTTGCTTTGAGAATATTAGTCATTCATTTGATTTCATTCCTATGCTTATACTTAAAGGAAATAATGGTATCATAATAAAAGTATTCTCATATTACTGCCTAAATTTATTTGCACATATGTGCTTAAACAAAATGACTTTTTAAAGCTCTAACAGATAATAGATCCGTATTAGAAGGATTTGTAAAATGGTTTTCAAACTGATCTTCCGTTCCACATGTGTTCCTCAAAGGTACCTGCAGGTGGCACTAGTGCCCTCCTACCCTGCCTACTAGTCAGCTTTTTTAAAAACTCTTTTTTTGTTGTTTTGGGGAGTTTTTTTCTTTCGTTTTAATGAATGGCCATTTTATAAGAATACATTGTAGAATAATTAATATAAGAAGGGGAAAAATTTTCATTCTGCTCTTTATAAACGAGACTTCTAACATAGATTTGAATACTGGAATTTTCCCATCACTACCATATTTATTTTCCTTCTTCAAATGCTATTACTTGGTCCCCTGAAAACTTAATCCCCCGTTCTTGTCGCTGCCAATTTTATGATGTAGTCTGGTCTGCCTTCTTTCAAGATACAATTAAAGAATATATTTTCTCTGTTCCCCTTTCTTGGATACCTCCCCGCATCTTACCCTTTAAAGTCAGGTATGCTGTTTCTTTCTTTAGTTATACTTGAAAACCTAACAAACCAAATTTGCTAAACTAATGAGTTCAGGTTTGAGGACATTTTCAGATATTTTTGGTAGAAAACTTTAAAAGCCTGGGTTAAAAGGAAAAAGGAAAGCTGTGAATATGTGGAAAAAGTTGAAACTTACAAAAAATAGTATCTACACATTGACATGGTAATGTTGTAAGTAAAGCTTGTGTTTGATTTTTCCACAGAGGAGAATTGCTTTTAAAAATGAATAAACCTCTTAAGGCAAAAGAAGCATATCTTAAAGCACTAGAGCTGGACAGAAATAATGCAGATCTTTGGTACAACTTGGCGATTGTTCATATTGAACTTAAAGAACCAAATGAAGCCCTAAAAAATTTTAATCGTGCTTTAGAATTAAATCCAAAGCATAAGCTAGCATTATTCAATTCTGCTATATTAATGCAAGAATCAGGTATGTTTTCTTAAAATAGTTCTATATTTAAACACATTATAGTTTGAAGTATAATGAAATCTGAACTTAAGTTACATTATGAGTAGCAAATGTTTTATGAATAGTTTATATCAAAACTGCAGATAAATATAAGAATATTTAAAATACTTGAAGTAAAGTTTTCAAGTAATATGCTTTAACACAATTATTAGTTCTTTGGGTATGTGTTAAGACTTAATATTCAAGCAGTCTATTAAGCAGTGCCTTTTTAATCTATTTTGTCAATTTTATGCACAGAAATATATAATTTCTTACTCCTAAATATACCATCTAAATAATCAGAACTTGCAAAAATTCTTATATAATTATTTCTAGGGAGACGAGCATTATATTTCTATTTATTTTAGAAAAAAAACGGAACAATCTATTTTACCTTGATTTGTAAGAGCAAGTACTTTTGGTATCATTTTATATCTAGTGTTATTTTCTGACGTATTATTGTAATTTATAATTTTTTGTAATTTAACAAAACTAAATCATTCGTGACAGTAAATTAGGATCTTTGATACATGGGTATTTTAGTACTACAACAAAAGGCAGTATTTATAATTTTTAATCTTAATTTTTAATTTGGAAAAAATTTGTACATTTAGATTTTTGTAGTTAAATCTTACTTTTTAAAAACTTTTACAAAAAATGAAAGAATCATAAAATCATAGTATTTGAGTTAAAGAGGGTATTTGAATTTACTTTTGCCATTGTTCTATTTAGTATATTAGAGTAAGGACCAAATAGATCTAATAACTACCCCAAATGTCATATGGCTAGTTTAGTAAAACTAGTTCAAGATAAGAACTTAAGCTGACTGATTTATTTTACAATGTTTTTTATTCATCTTACTGTCAAATAAAAGTATAGAGGGAGATATTTATGCCTGGTATTCAAAACATAAATTTAGAGAAAAGCTAATGTTTTTGTAAAGTTAGCTAACCTTGGCAATCATGAAAAATGCCCAGTATTCAACACAAGATTGCACCCTAAGATTTGTAGTTGTGGAACTTGAAGTTTTTCTATTTATTTGCAATAGAAATTATCTCAAATATTTGCATCCTAATTTATATTTAAATTTATAAGCTTTATATTTAATGGTATATTTTTACCTTTGAAAATCTTTAAAAAATTGAAGTAATTAAAAATCTGATTTTGTAAGACTGAAACATTCTGTTTATCCAGTAGTAGTTACTATTTGCTCAGCTGTTTTACATATATCCCATGTAATGCCTAGAAAATTCAGCAGGCTAACCCAGAGAAGTTATTTGTTTAATGTATAAAGTCATAGCGTTAATAGAGTCAAGATTAGAATACATGTCATTTTTGGCAAATCCCGGGCCTCTTCCCCCTAATTGTGTTTTCTTCCTCTGCTACTACCAGTTAGATTCTTAACTAAGGAGATATGTCATCCCTTCTGATTTTTGAGGCACTCTTTCTGCTTTAAAGGAAAAGAAATGGGCTATCATTTCAGTGTTTCAAACACAACTGTCTTTCCTGTGAAAACTTTGGGTTTTTTTCATTCCACTTTTTGATGTAGGTACAGAAATTAGTTGTTTTGATGCTGTCTTTTTGTAATCTTAACTAGATAAATACTGAAAGTGGCTTTTGTTCCTCAGGCTTATTAATTCATTTGTTAACAATGTGTATTTTTTTTTTTTTAATTATTCTTAGGTGAGGTTAAACTTAGACCTGAAGCTAGAAAACGCCTTCTTAGCTACATAAATGAAGAGCCACAAGATGCTAATGGTTATTTCAATTTGGGAATGCTTGCCATGGATGACAAAAAGGACAGTGAAGCAGAGATGTGGATGAAGAAAGCCATAAAATTACAAGCCGATTTTAGAAGTGCTTTGTTTAACCTGGCTCTCCTGTATTCTCAGACTGCAAAGGAATTAATGGCTTTGCCAGTTTTGGAAGAGTTACTCAGATACTATCCTGACCATATCAAAGGTCTCATTTTAAAGGGAGACATTCTGATGAATCAAAAGAAAGATATACTTGGAGCAAAAAAATGTTTTGAAAAAATTTTGGAGATGGATCCAAACAATGTGCAAGGAAAACACAATCTTTGTGTTGTTTATTTTGAAGAGAAGGACTTACTAAAAGCTGAAAGATGCCTGGTTGAAACATTGGCATTAGCACCACATGAAGAATATATTCAACGCCATTTGAATATAGTCAGGGATAAAATATCCTCATCTAGTTTTGCAGAACAGCCAGTATCCCCAGCTGGTAAGACTTCAGGTGTAGAAGGAGACAAAATTCCAACTGAAAATGTAAAAGAAGTAAGAAGTGAACCCAGACCTACACAGATCATAAAACCAAGTGATAATAAAAGTCAGTCTAAGTCCAACAAACTATTAGGAAAAAGTACAGACAAAGAGACCCCCCATAAAACAACAAAAGAAATCAAAGAAATTGAGAAAAAAAGAGTTGCTGCTTTAAAAAGACTAGAAGAGATTGAACGTATTTTAAATGGTGAATAGCATTATTTATCATGTGACAATGTCTTCAAAGAACTTCAGTCTATCTTGTGTGATTGTTTATACTGGGAGCTTTGAAAAAACAAGTGTACATGTGACAGTCTATCATGAGCTGCCTCTACATAGGATCAAAATACGATTTTCATTAAATACCTGTGTTACCCCAGGGTATGTATTGTATAAGATATGACAGTAGTTCTGAGTTTTGGCAAATATAGCAGAAATACTAAATTACAGTTGGCAAATTTGTATCTTTTATGTAGAAGAATCTACCTGCAGAGTAATCTTGACTATTCTCAAAAATAATCTAAAGCCTGAATGATAAACCCTTGGGGGCAGATTCAACATATGCTAGTTTATTCTATGAATTTGCATTTATTAGTTGACTTCATTACCTTCTGTTACCTTTGGAATCTGACTATGGATTGAAAACACTTAATGAACACATTCTTTTTTCTTTGGCAACTTCTGTTTAACAAAGGAACGTGGCACCACAAAAGAATACTGGCTTCTTTTAGGTTATGTTCTTTGGTTGATTTTTAGAAGGACTGCCAGGTAAAACTTTTTTAAATAAGTCCTATGACATGTTAGTTTAAGAATGTATTTTTCATAATTGTGTGCTTGTCCTTAACTTTACTCTGAAATGCAATTTTTAATCAGGTAAAGTTTTAAATACACACACACATTCTAATGGTGCTCATATATACTGTATTTTTATTTTTTTACATACTGAGAGTTTCACAGCATGAACCCCACATAAATCATAGCTAGCTTTGATTTTTTACTCCCCAAACTGTTCAGGTTTATTAGAGTCTAGTCAGATTGAAAAATTTCCAATAATTATAACTTTATTTAAACTTTTGAGTTAAAACATAGTAAGATTCTCTTTCATCTTAGTGTTCTCTCTCTAGTGTTATTTGAATTTTAATTGTTCCAAAAACATACTTAATCATTCTTAGATACTTTAAACAACTAAATTGAGTTCTTTATTTAACTGAAGGCAAAACAATGTGAAAAAGTTTTATTTTTAAACACTAAGTTCTTGATATCTTCCTATGGTGTATATTTTTATTAAATATTTATTTTGACTACTGAGCTTTCATAAAAAATTTAAAGCTGTTTTAATTCCATCAACTATGGAAACAAATTGCTGTTGCATTTTCCTATAAATGCATATATTACAGTTTAACCAAAATTTCATCGTCTTTGGCATACTTTCCAGCTATAAAAGGTAGTTAGCCTCATATAGGATTAATAGTTAATTTTAGCAAATTTAAACCTGAAAACTGTTAGGTTGAAGAGTAGATATAAATCAAATTTATTAATTTATATCTGATTTTTTGAGTTAAAATACATTTCAGATGAGTTTTACAGTATCAAATAAAGTTGGTTTTAATTTAAAATGTTAAAGCTCAAGCTATCATCCTGAGATAGTAACTGATTTCTAATTATGTAGAATTTAAAAAACTGTATTTCTGTTCCTCTGAGATAACTAAATTGTTTCAAAAATCATTACTGTAAGTTTTTATAAAGAAATATTTTCTAAATAGGTCATAAGAAACATAGTCTACATTAAAGACCCACTCTTACTAGCTTCCCTGAGGTTGTGTCATAGATTTTTTTTAGGCAATTTAAATCAAGCACTGACACCAATCATAGTTCATTTTTGATTTAGGAGATTCTATTCAGGATTTAAAGCAATACCCAGTTTCAGTTTTTAAATTATGGATTTGTGACTCCAGGTATAAGATGGAGAATACCTCATATACTATGACTTGAAAAACAAAATCTATGTTAATCTTATGTTCTCTCCACGTATCTTGAGAAAAAGTTTCTGAGTTTGATCTCTTCTGTTATAGTATCAAACAAAGATAATTCAGAAAAGTAAAGAGAATCTTTCATGACAGCAGATTATAATAAGAGCTTTGAGTAATATTTTAATAAAATTGTATAACTATTGAAAAGATAAAAAAATATATTGTTATCCAATGATTTTTATAGAAAAAAAGAATTTCCTCCTTATTTGCACTTAGAACAATGCCTTAGAATAAATTAAATAATTTATTTAACTAAAATCCACCCTGAATAATTAATGATTTTTCCAAATTAATGTTTCAACCCTCACTTCATATTAGAATCATCTGGAGGGCTCTTAAATATGAATCCCACCCCACAACAATTTAATCTGAATTTCTTAGGGGGCCATGCTTCTATTTTTCTTAAAGTTCTCAGGTTCTAATTTGTAGTCAGGGTTAATGACCACTGCTCAAAATTAGTTCAGGAAATTCTAAATTAGTTCAAGAAAATCCTCTTTATCTCTTCTGTGTTAACTTTTTAATTTAGTAACATAACCCGCTTAAATTTTGATGTTTTAATAATTATGCTCTTTTAATAACTAGTATTTATTTCATCTTAAGTACCGTCAAGCTTGCTTATGTGTAAGGTGATTATTCTCTTTAAACTCATAGTAGAAATTTTATTGAAGCTGTTCAAGTGAAAAAAGGTAATAGATTTTTTCCCACCTCTTTGGAACTGCCTTTATGGGGATATGGATGGTTAGGGGCATTTTAGTCCAGGTCACTAACCTATGGTTCATAGTTGTAGGCATCTGTATGTTTGGAAAAGAAAGCTTATCATAGGTCTGTGTGCTGGTAAAGCGATGTAGTTTTAGTTCTCACTGTTTTGCAAAAGAATATATTCCCCCAGGAGTTCTAGGAAAGCTTTGACAATCCCGAAGGGGCAGTTATGTTACTTTTTCACTGCTTCTCAGAAGAAAGAATTACATTTTTCTCCTATTGCTCCTATGGTATTTCCTTGTTAACATTCAGAATTGGGAGGTTTATCTTGTAACTATACCACTAAATGATTTCATGAAGCTCATGACTTGGAGGATAAAACAAATATGTTTGCAATTTTGTGTTTACGTTTATGTAAATATTTAGTATGTGAATTACACAATTCTAATAAAACCTCATGCGTTTTCATTACATCTAATTTGAGCTCTCAACTTCATGTTGCAGAATACTTCTTTGAAGATGCTTTAATGAGAACTATTATGAAAATATATAGATTTGTATGTCAGTTTCTACTTCAGAAATCCATATATTTGTCATATTTATTTTTTTAAAAACTTCCTAATTGTTTGCATGACTAAATGATATTTAAAATGAACCCCCCCAGAATATCTGGTACCTTTGTCCAAAATTTTGTCTCTTGGAAGCTATCAGCCATCCATGTTAAGGGTTTGTAAGAAAATAGTTTAATATTATATGCATTTTATATTATGGTGGTGTCTGTGTGTACCGTATTTCTAAATATTCAGTATAAAATGCTTTTTAAAACCTTCACCTGAATTGCCTTTTAGTGTTCAAATGAGAAGTACAGTAGTGTATCAACAGATTTCTGCCCCACAAAGACAGAAGAGCTGGTGGGTAGTTTTTATTAGCAGTGATATGAGAAAGACGTGTTAAATTGCTTCAAGAACAGTGATACATTTTCAACCCTTAGTGACAGAAACTAAAGAAAATGAGACAAATTCAAATATGGATTTTTATACACATAAGTAGAAGTCAGTGTGGTGAAATAATTAGGAGTCTGAGTTATGGATCTGCCTGGATTCAAATCTTGGTACCACCCTTACTAATATAACTTAAAGGAATGTTTAACCTATATGTCCTTGGTTTACATTTATATAGGTTTAATATGTATATATCCTATTGTATAAACTGGCAGGTATTTTTGTAACTATAAATAATGCATGCTCAGCCATATACATTGTAAATAGTCTTTACCAAACATGTTTGATAAGGACCATAATTAACATCACGTAGTAAATTGTGTTAAAGAAAAGCCATGATTTATTTGATGTAATTGGCTTAATTTTTTTTCACATAGTATCAACATGAATCTGTTTACAGCTGTAACCAACCAGTAGTACTGATCTATCCATCCAGTGTTGTCTTTATTTTATTTGATTGTGGCTTGATAATATTTTATTAGATTGGGAAAACTAAAGAAACAATGGTTTTAGTTTTGCTAAAGACTGGCCTTATTAATGAACAGCTTTCCTAACAAGTGATTATTGACTTTTAGCGGGTGTTAACATCTGTTTCATAACATGGCAGTATGTTTATATGTCAGAAGTTTTATGACATTTCTAAGTTGATTTGTTGAAGTAAATTCAGCAAGTGGAAAAATCTATATATTAAAAATATTAATATATTCAAATTGTTTAGGATAGTTCTTGGTATAGTAAATGATAGATGTTAATCATTAATGTAATCATAAGGCTTAGGTATGTAGTAAATAATAGATGTTAATCATTAATGTAATCACAAGGCTTAGGCTTGCATTTGATACATATGATTTGCTTTATGTGTTAGAGATAATGATGGTCGTATAGCAAACAGATTATTAGATATTTAATGCTGGTTCCTTAGCCAGCTAAGGAACTTGTTCTTTTGCTGTTCACTGCTTTTAGGAAGGTAGCATAAGATAAAATCTTTCCTAAAAGTCTCTGAAGACTTAATCTCAGGCAAATTCATGTTCTTTGGAACCCACTTTATTCAAAGTAACATTTCTATGACTCTGCCAATGGATAGCATAATTCCCGTCAAGTCGTGTTTTTATTGTATAGGAACCTGATGCCTTCAGTTTTTACCTTAAGCAAAATACTTCTCACCAAACCATTCTAGTTTTCCCTTTCTTAAAGACTTTAGTGGTTAAACTCCATTGTCCTTATTCCTTCCTTCCCCCATGGATTTAGTTTCTGATATTAGGAAAGTCATCTGATTAATCCATGTTAAACTACAAATGATAGGTCTTGTTAGTTATCTTAACAGTTAAGTCAAATGAACTTCTTTCTTTATAAAGTTGCAGGCAATACAGTGGGAGTTATTTGAGGGATATGGAGTTTCTCCACCATTCTGCCTATCTAAGCAAGGAATTGCGAAAGACCACAGAAAATCTTTGTAACTGCAAGAAGGCCACTTATGACCAGAATCCTGTTTTTGATGGGCACTGGCAGGCCAGGTAACTGCCTTTTGGGAGTGGAATCAGAGTAATCAAACTGTCAGCAGAATTGGACTTATGCTCAATAGTGACATCTGTAAAACTAATTCCTGAGTAGTGAATATACAGATCTTACTTGATTTACGATGGGGTTACATACCAATAAACCCATTGAAGTTGAAAATATTGTAAGTTGAAAATGTTCTTAATACATCTAACTTAGTGAACATCATAGCTTAGCCTATGTTAAATGTTCTCAGAACAATTACATTAGCCTACAATTGGGCAAAATCATCAGACACAAAGCCTGTTTTATAATAAAGTGTTGAATGTCTCATGTAATTATTGAATACTGTACTGAAAGTGAAAAACAATGGTTGTATGGGTATAGAACAGTTGTAGTGTATTGATTATCTCATGGCTGGCTGATCCTGCCCACCACTGACTAGAGAGTATCATACTGCGTATCACTAGCCCAGGACAGGATCAAAATTCAAACTGAAATACAGTTTCTACCGAATGTATATCTCTTACACCATCATAAAGGCAAAAAATCATAAGTCAAACCATTGTAAATTGGGAACCTTTTGTAGTGTGTACATTTTTAATACATGATCTCTTTATATGACACCGCAATTTCCCTTGGTGATGGATCTGCAGTATCATTTGCAAGCTTTTTAATTTATTCCTGTACCTTAAATACCAATGTTCTCTCTTCTACCCTTTTTATTTCCCTGTCTCCTTTGAGCAGTGGTTTCAGCTTTATAGGATTCCAAACCTCCAGCCTAGAGTTTCTCTAAACTTCAGGACCATGAACCCAGTGATCTATTAAACATCACATCCAGAGGTGTTCATTACTCCCATCCTCTCTTCCAAACCCCATGCCTATTTGATAAGTTTAAGAAAGAGAAACTAAAAGAAAAAGTATATCCAGTTTAAAGCAGGGAAGGAGGAGGTAGGGGAGAAACCAAAAGAACATGAGAGCTTACTAATGGTTTATTTACTCAAAAACGGTGGCAAAGTTTAAGACATCATTAAACATGATTATGGGGCTTAGGTTAAAAACAAATACTACAAATATATGAAAAATTTGTAACTTTTAATCCATCAGAAGAAAACTCACCATAGCCCAATGGAATTTAGTAATGGGGCCAGGGCAAATGAAAGTGCAGTACAAAAAAAGATGCTAAGATATAAAGGACTAATGTAGCAGTAATTCAAATGAATGTAAAATAAGTTAAACCTAACAAAAAATAAGCTGTTAGAGTTCTCTTTTGTTTTCATTATATTCAACTAAGTTTTATATAATTACATTGAATTATAAATACAAGGTCCAACAACATGTTGTCCCTGAAACGCTTTTATATAGAAGCAAAAGTATGAGAAAAAGCCTACCAGTAAATATGAACCAAAGCAAGCCAGGGTAACAATTTTAATACATGACAAAACAAAATTCAAGGCCAAAAGAGAAGAGAAAATGAATGATGCATACTAGTAAAAGGAACAATGTAACAAGACATGTCCATCATAAACACATACATCAACAGTATAATCTAAAAATAAGCAACAGCGAGTAATAGTACAGGGAAATAAATCAGAAATTGTAACTAGAGATTTTAAGGAGTAATAGTACAGGGAAATCAGAAATTGTAACTAGAGATTTTAACAAAATCCTCTGAGAAACTAAGGGGTCAAGCAGAGAAAAAAATAAGTGGATAAAGATCTAAATAACCTTGACCTATTAAATTTATATAGAATTTCACTTGACACAATATGCATTATTTCCTAGCACATAAGGAATCTTTACAAAACCACACTATGTATCAGACCATAAAGGAAACCTCAGTAAATTCCAAGACTGTGCTCTTTGATCATAATGCAAATGTTCACAGTAGCTTTATTCATGGTAACAAAACTGGAAACAGCCCAAATGCTCATCAGATAAATGGATAAACAAAGTGCAATCTATTCAAATGAAACACTCTTCAGCAATTAAAAAAAAAATTGTATCTCTGAGCAAAAAGAAGCCATATACAAGAGTACATCATAGATGATTTCATTTATATGCAATTCCAGAGCGGACTATTTGTAAATTTCTAGTACTAAAGTATGGGTCAGGAGCGAAGGAAGCCAAAGGAATTTTTTAGTGATACAAATATTCATGACCCAGCAATTCTACTCTGAGGTGTACTGACAAAAATATACCTACACATGCTCTACAAGATACGAGAATAATCTTAGGATTAACTGTGCAAGCTCCAACCTTGAAATAACCAAAATACTCATGAAAAACAGACAAGATATTTATGATATAGTCATACAATGAAATGCTATGAATATATAATGAATACGCATGAATCACTGCTACATGAAGCAACATGGATGGGTCTCGCAAATATAATACTGGATAAAGCCAAACACAAAAGATACTACTATTACAATTCTATTAATATGAAACTCAAAACTGGCATGATGAATTTGTGCTGTTACAAGTCAGAATAGTGGTTCTGTTAGGAAGGAAAATAGAATGTTTATTGGAAAGAAATGTGAGGTGGGCATTGATGTTCTGGTCTGCTTCTTGGTCTAAGGGATATTTGCACAGATATGTTCAATTTTTGGCAATTCATTATATATGCTTTTTTCCAGATGTATAATAAACCTCAAAAAGAAGTGTAATATTAAAAGATGTGTTAAGAATATGGAAAAATACAATAAAAACTTAGGTGAACCATTTATAAAAGAATTCTACAATCAGTTTAGTAATATCAAATACAGAGAATGACTGGAAGAATGTACCATAGAATATTTTTAAAACAGTTTTATTGAGATAATTGACATACAGTGAACTGTTCATATCTAAAGTGTACAATTGGTTAAATTTGACACTTATATACACCTGTGAAACCATCACCATAATCATGATAGGGAACATATACACTTCTCAAAGTTTCTCATGCCCTGGGTAGTCTCTCCAGTCCCACTATTCCTTTCCAGCCCTGTCCCTAAAACAATTGATCTGCTATATGCCTCTGTAGATTAGTTTACCTTTTCTACAGTTATATATAAAGGCGTCATACATTATTTGTCTGGCTTTCCACTCTTGCAATGGACTGAATGTTTTTGCCCCACCTACAAATTCATATGTTGAAGTCTGAACCCCTAATATAATCAGAGATGGAGCACTTGGGAGGTAATTAGGTTTAGATAAGTTCATAACAGTGGGGATGGGATGGGATTAGTGTTTTTATAAGAAGAGGAAGAGAGATCAGAGTTCTGTCTTCCCACTTGATGAGAACACAGCAAGACGGCAGCCATCTGCATGGCAAGGAGAGAGTTTTCACTGGGCGTGAGTACCTGCTGGCTCTTTGTTGTCAGCCTCCAGAACTATCAGCAATAAATATCTGTTGTTTAAGCCACCCAGTCTGTGGCATTTTGTTACAGCAACCCAAGCTAAGACACACTTAAAAAAAATTTTAGACGCATTCATCAATAGTTTATTACCAAGTAATATTCCATTATATGGATATGCTATAGCTTTATCCATTCATCAGTTGACTGGTCCAGTGGTTTTTATTTTCTCCTGTAGGCATTATATATTTTTCAAATACAAATTTAAAAAAAAGTTTTAATTCTGTTGTCTACACATTTTCTGACTCGATATTCAATGTCCTCCACTTCTGCAAATGGCCATTTGGGGATTTAGTCCTTCCTCATAATGAGCCCATGTGTTTTTGGAGGTGTGGAGGCCGGAGCATATGACTCAGACTTGTCATTAAGCACTTGGTATTAATCCATCTACTATGATTCGTTTAGGAATGAGAATGTAACCAGATCAAAGCCAATGAAATGACCCTTGATTTTGCTAACACTTCAATGACTTGAGAGAAAATGTGAGTTTAAAATTGTGACAACCATCTCACCATATGGAGAGATCTTATGTGAGAATACAGCCAGGACAAAGTAGTTGATTATAGAGACAAAAAGTTAGGTCCCAGTGGATATTGTTAGAAACCTGGTTTAACTACATTTGGAAAGGCAATAAAGTAAACCAAAGTGGAAGAATCTTGAGCCATATTTGGTTGTGCCAGCTTTTGAGCAGGAACTATACTGTGTATGTTGTCTGGCCAAGCTCATGAGGTCCCATGGTGGGCAGTGCAGGTCTCTCAATCCCAGACTTGAAAAGAATTTTAATTAAGTATAAGCAAAATAACTGGTTAAATTGTCCACTCTGTGTCTTGTGCTGAACAAGACTACAGGACAAGGGAACTTGTTTTGAAAAATTCAGCAAAATAGAGTCATTAGTAAGGTCAAACCAGAACGAGGAAGTTTTAAGCTGGATCTGTTCCATCTGAAAACAAATCAGAGAATATTGTTTTGTATGATGGTCCTTTACCTGCAGTCTGAAATCTGAGATAGCTGCAAGTATATTGACAGGGTTGGAAAAGCCAAGCTCTCTGCCCCAGGCTACTGTTGACTCAAGCAAAATCAGAGGTGGGACAACTTAGCAAGAATGGTAGTTGAGAAGAGATTCTAGTATCTCCGACTTCTCACACATATTTCCATTTAAGCAGTCATGGCCCAAGAAGGGGATAAATTACTCCCATTGGGAATATGCAGTCCAGGGGCACAGATACAAAACAAAACACATTCAGCCCAAGCCTAATGTCATTAGCAGTGCATTGTGGCTGTATTAGTTTCTTAGGGCTGCTATAACAGAGTACCAACTTGCACCAAAATACAAACTTGGATGGCTTAAAACAGAAATTTATTGTTTCACAGTTCTGGAGGCTAAAGTCTAAAATCAAGGTGTTAGCGGTGTTGGTTCCTTCTGGAGGCATTGAAGGAGAATCTGTTCCATGACTTCTTCATAGCTTCTGACTATTGTCAACAATTCTTACGTTCTTTGGTTTGTAGATGTATCACTTGAATCTGCCTCCATTCACATGGCATTCTCTCTGTGTCTATGTGTCTTCCTTTAAGGGCACCAGTAATACTGGATTTAGGGCCCACTCTAGTATGATCCCATCTTAACTAATTATATCTGCAATGACCCTGGTTGCAGATAAGGTCACATTCTGAGGTACCAAGAGTTAGGACTTCAACATATTTTTTAGGAGCACATAATTAAAGCCAAATAGTGGTCATAGTCAATTTCTAGAAGACAGGAAATTGAAGGGTGATTTTCAGATTTAAACACTGATTCTTCATATCTCTCTTTGTTTACTACCCCATGCTATAGAGTGAATGAAAATAGATTAAAATTATATCAGAGCTTAAATAAATTTTACTATTAGAGAAATCTCATTCTTTACAAACAAGAGGGTTGTCTCAAACCTGAAAATCATCCTCAGGCTCCAGAACTTGAGGTTAAACAAAGAACACTGATAAAGAATTACATTACTCATCTCAGTTATGGTCATGGAAAACAATTGTGTTAACTCACTAGATTGAATTATTAAAACACACCCACTAAAATCATAGATCTCACTTTACATCAAACTTTATTAATATTTCAAAGGTTACAGACACCAGATACAGGCAAAATCTATAAATGTCAGGTTTTTCTACAGTAAGAAAAAGAGATGGATCAGAAATATCCTATATTGTAGTTAGGGAATCCCTATGTGCAAGAAGATCTGGTGGACATCATTCTTTCCCCCCATTATCCCCACTAGTAAGTGGTTTATTAACCTGTCATTAATCATTTCCTTCTCAACAATGCAATAAAGATCCTTCTAGAGAGCACAGGACAACTAGATTTGTTGACCAAGGAACCACATTTCACTACTGAGTTGAAGTGTCTTTGCCTTCTCTATGTGCAAGATATAATGAGTTATGTAGCAGCAACTGCTGTATGTTGTATCTCTTCCCCAATGTCAGATTAGCAAGGAAAGGTGTATTGGATGTTTTGGTATTCATTAAACGTATTATATAGCATTAGTTCTGTGGGCTGAGAGGAGTTAGAGATGGGTCTGAAAAGACTGTGCACTGAGAAGATATTTTGTACGTAACAGATATATGCAGTGAGTGAATGAGACTTGTTACTGCTTTGGGAAAGGTGAGGATATTGTGTTTTCTGTGGGACATAGCATAAGTTTTTTTATGTAGATAGAGATATTTTAAAAGATGATTGGATGAAAAGATGGGGTAGACAAATAAGTGAATATTTATTTCCTCGGTTGTCTGTTTGCTGTCAAACATCAAGTCACCCTATTTCTGGTACCACCATTTGGAGATTCATTCAGGGATGTTCTACTGGATAGGAACTGAGAGAAATAAACATATTCCATCCCCTTGGATATGGCCATATGTACCCAAGTTCAGGAGTTTGTGTGTAACATAATAAAAATTAGTAACATGCTGGAACTTCCCAAAATCTCTCATTCTTTTTCCATTAGATTTGTTTGAGGAACAATCCAAGTCTAGAGTTAGAACAGCTAGCTCAAACATAGGTGACACATAGTGTTACATTATTTTCAGGTGTACAACATAGTGATTCAACAACTCTCTACATTATCCTATGTCCACCATAAGTGTAGTTACCATGTGTCACACTATACAATATTAGTACAGTACCATTGACTACATTTCCTATGCTGTACCTGTACATTTATCCCTGTGACTTATTCTTTCCATAATTGGAAGCCTAAATTTCCCATTCCGCTTTACCCATCAAATAATTGATTTTTCAGATACATGAAGCAATTACTTTCCCTTTGTTCTTAAACCCTTCTTAATCCCTTTTAGATTGGGTTTCCTGTCACATGAAATTATTAAAAAATCTGATACATAATTTTTAAGCATTTAAATTTTCAATGCTTCATAATCCAAGAAAAAATTTTTTCAAAGCAACGTTTTTCTCTGGAGTCAGTCTGACATTAATGAAAGACAGATTGGAACTGATAAAATTGCACAACAGTGGGGACAATGAGGAATTTTTTTTCACATTTTCTGGATTTTGTATCCTTTTGAAAATTTTGCAAGAAATAAGTCTGACTAATGTGCTTTTAAAACTCCTACATTATCCTTCTGGCTTAGCTCCTACCTCTCTCGTTCTCAACTGTTTCACTTCCTGTCAGCCAGTCTTCTTACTGAGCTCCCACTTCAAGGCCCTTGTGCTTCTCATTCTTTGTCTAGAACACTTTCTTCTTTCTCCTTCTTTCTCCTTCTTTCTTCCTTCTTCTTTCTCCTCCTTCTACTCCTCCTCCTCCTTCTTCTTCTTCCTAGTTTATTTTTTAAACTTTATTTAATTTAAATTCTGGTTAGTTGATGTACAGTGTAGTCTTGGCTTCAGGAGTAGAACCCAGTGATTCATTTCTTACATATGATACCCAGTTCTCATCCTGAAAAAGTGCCCTCCTTAATGCCCATCACCCATTTAACCCTAACTACCTCTCCTCCAACAACCCTCAGTTTGTTCTCTGTATTTAAGAGTCTCTTATGGTTTGCCTCCTTCTCTGTTTTTATCTTATTTTTCCATCCCTTCCCCTATCTATGTTTATCTGTTGAGTTTTTTCAAATTTCCACATATGAATGAAATTGTATGATATCTTTCTCTGACTGACTTATATCGCTTAGCATAATACCCTCCAGTTCCATCCACATTGTTGCAAATGGCAAGCTTTCATTCTGTTTGATCACCAATATTCCATTGTATGTATGTACGTATGTACATACATGTGTGTGTGTGTGTGTGTGTGTATATATATATATATATATATATATATATATATCACATCTTCTTTATTCATCAGTCAATGGACATTTGGGCTCTTTTCACAATTGGGCTATTGTTGATAGTGCTGCTATAAACATCGGGGGCATGTGCCCCTTTGAATCAGCATTTTTGTAGCTTTTGAATAAATTCCTAGTGCAATTGCTGGGTCATAGAACACTCCTCTTTCAGGTAGCCATGTGGGTTCCTAAATCCTTTAGATTTCTTCTCAAAATTGAACACCAAATGCAATGAGAAAGAAAGCATAAGGGTAAAGAGCTGAGAAAAAGGTAACAATTGACTATAGCTCAGAACATTGATAATAAATAGAAAAACCAATCCTTGAAAGAGAATTATTAAAAATTTTAAAGAGCAACTGAAGTAATTACCATGGAGGTCTTGTCTTCAAGTCCACTGTTTAGGGCACAGCTTTACTAGAATGGATGTACCTAATGTCAGCACATACAAGGGTAATTGAGGCAGGTTGTGCAGGTCTCAGGGAGTGGAGTAAAGGGTATGATTCTGTAAAATATGTTTTTTTAAATAGTTGCCTGTGTTGTGTTTTCTTCTTTTTGATGTGTTTTCTTTTGATATTTATTTTTCCTTAGTTATCTCTCTTCATAGATGGCTCATATATGGGATCATATCCAGGAGCAACTTCTCAGAAGGTCTTTGAAAATCTCGAATAGTCAAGTATGGCCAAGGTGTAGCTCAGAGGATGGAGTCTGTGAGGTAGACATTTTACTCATGACCTTAATGAATGGTTGAAATTATGAGAAATTGAAATGTAGCCTGAATTTCCATGGAGGGGCAAGTGGGAAGGGAGCAGGTAGTCTCTATTCATGTCTTCAAACAGAAAAAGGCAAAGAAGCCCTTGATATTCAAAGTTCAGGAGTAAGACATGGGATGGGCAACTGAGAACACTGAACCTTACCAAGGAAGAGCAGATTCAAGTAACCCATTACATACTCACTCTTTCATATGTCTATTGGGTAGAATGACAGGTAGCATGGTATATATTTTTACATTATTTCTTTCTCTCATCAAGCATGCAATTTAATTCAAGTTGTTTCAGTGTGACTAGTATGAAATTCCAGTGTACTGCAAACATGCAACAGTAAGTTGAATGTGTCCCCTCTGCACCGAAGACTCACTTTTTAGCACAATGCCACAGCACTCTTGTATGATGCAGTGGGGATTGCTCTTTATCCACTATGTCATTTAATCCTTAGAACATCCCTATTATGGAAGTAGGCCTTAATTCCATTTTATAGGTGAAAGACACAAAGTTTAGAGAACTGGCACTTTCCCAAATATGCATCTATACAGTGAAAAATTTTTGTAAAAGTAGCAGGTTAGATATAATTAAAGAAGTTCATGAATCAGCTGAGAGTCTTTTCCAGTTAGTTATGAGTTCCCTGGTATAGTGATTGTGGTAAGCTGAATAATGGCCTTCAAAAGATGTCCATATCCTAATCTTGGGACTCTGTAAATATGTTACCTCAAATGGCAAAGTTCTCTTACAGATGTGATTAAATTAAGGATGTTTAGATAAAAATTTATTCTTAGATTATCTGGGCGGACCCAATGTAATCAGAAGGGTCCTTGGAGCACCTGGATGGCTCAGTCAGTTGGGCATCAGATTCCTGGTTTTGGCTTAGGTCATGATCTCACAGTCTGTGGGTTTGAGCCCCACATCAGTCTCTGCAAGGGCAATGTGGAGCTTGCTTGGGATTCTCACTCTCTGCCCCTCCCTCACTCTCTCTCTCAAAAATAAATAAACTTTAAAAAATTTTTTTAAAAACAGCAGAAGGGAAATTAACAATGGAAGCAGAGGTTGTGATGTGCTTTGGAATTGGGGGGGGGGGGGCACTGGGGAGGGAAGAGCCATGGCCATATCTGGGCAGATCAACCTCTGAAACACTTCAATAATGGGAATTTAAAAGTTGCAGGACTGTATAAACTTTCCCCTTTTGCCTTTTTATTTCTTGATTCTTGTCTCTTCTTGTAGGGTCTATGTTCTTGGATAACATCCTAAAATGATGTTTTTCCTCGTAGGCAAGTTATGTATAAACTCTTGTTGATAAATTAAAACACCTTTAGCCATTAGCTACTTCAGCATAAATAAAAAGATTGGATTATGATGGTTCATTTTAATGAGTCAGTAGGTAAAATCACTTAAAGCAGCTCAGTTTGTTCTAGTGGCTGAATAAGCAATGTTTCTTGGCTATTGCTGTAGTTAGATTACCAGCTTGTACTAATGAGCAGTTTTAAGAATAAGAAATTTGAGAAGTTATTTGGCTGGGGTATGCAAAAACAAGATGTCATGCTAGGGCTTGTTAAAAGTCCCTCCGTGACAAATTCAAAGATACACAATATTATTAACTGTATCTTGGCAGCTCATTTTCTTCTTCTATAAACAGTCAAAAAAGCAGCTCTGGTTTATTTAATTTCAAGAAAAGAAGAATTGGAACCATTTAGCCTGCTTAATATCAAAACCCTCCTGACCCAGAGAAGAATGAGGAGTAATTTCACAGAATACTTTATTTTACTTAACATCGTCCCATATACAAACTCTGACTGCAAATGAAATAGAATTTTTTTTACAACACTAATACAAATTTTATTGATTCATTTCTTCTATTATCTCTCTCAATGCTCTTTCTCTGATATCCTTTTTTTCTACCACCCTATAGAGATTTCCAGGAAATAATCCCTTGTTCTTTGTTCTTTTCCCTTAAAATTCATCTTCTTCAGAAGGTACCCCATCCTCATGTTATGACTTGCCAATTTTGTATGGATTGATTGCTAAATGTGTAAGTTCCAAACTCCTGGTGATTGTATGTAGACCAATCATGCTCATAGCAAATGCTAACCTGTTATCTTTCTTTCCGGAAAATGATACCTTTCAAAAATATATTCATGCACCCATGCTCCATTATATCATTACCTATATATCTCTCATGTGGGTGTTTTACCAGGACCTCTAGACTTCATAAAAGTGGTCAAGCTCAGGTCCCCGTGTGTGTCTAAACTTTTCATCATTTCACTTCAGCTATTCTTTTAGGGCCCTGGAGAATGGAGCCATTGGACAGGTAAATTTTGAATAACAATCAATACCATGAGAAAATAATGAGAATTACAATTTTAGAAGATTGCTCTGACAGTAGTGTAGACAATGGGTGTTTGGAACATGAACTAAAAGGTTAGTGTAATTCTTCAGTGAAGTGAGAAAGAGGGAGGAGAGGAAAATGTGGGTCATAATTACATGTTAGGATCTAATAATGATTATCTATGTTATCTCTTCCACAGAACAATCATATTTAAAATGACCCAAAAATGAAGAAAAAAGGAGAAAGAAAGGAAAATACTTACATTGACATGCATGCAACTTGGTGTGTAGAATTCAATAAATATTTTCTGGATAGATGAATAGCTGACAGGTCAGATAAATGGCAAAAATTTAAGTCATCTTGAAGGACTGGTAGGGGACATATTTTTTCTCTCAAAGTGGCTTTCTCAGCACATCTCCATTTGCACTGTGCACCTGGCAACTCTATTTATTTCTGGATATGAATTCCTATCTATTCTCTTCCCTGACTAATCACATTTTATTCCTGTCATTCTTCTATGTCATTTTAATATTGTGTGCTCCTTGATAATTGTCATGTAGTAATTCTACATGGTTTCACTTGTACTTATGTTGACTCGCAGGGAGTAAACTCTTTAATGTCAGGGACCAGATTTTCTGAAATATCTCACAGTACCTAACAGAATGTTCTGCACAGCAGAGATCTAAACATGCTTGGTACCTTATTCTGAGTACTGATTACATACGTTAACAAATAGCATGTTATTATAGAAAATATCCAGATTATTCTCTGCTATAGGAATTTGATTTTGAGTATGTTAGGTTGTTTTGTCTTATCTATTCTGTTTTTATGTTAAATTCACCACATTTCTCACTTTAGAGGAAAATCGCCTTTACTTTCCAGGAAGCAAACATTCCCAAAAGATGAATCATTTATTCCTTTGTTTTCCGTGACACCATCTCTTTTTATGATGTAAATTTCCAGATGTTAGTGTATTTTCTTCAACTTGTGCTTGTGAATCTTGATATTTGGTTTTATTCATACACAAAAGACCTGGAATTGAAATATATTTAGAACATGTCACAAACAGCTTTATAAGTCACTTCTTCAAGCCTTGATAAGAATATTTGATCACTTGGGACATAGCTATGACTAGTATAGACTTTGAGACATAGTAAGAAATTAATTTGATAGCTCCTTTGTGACAAGAGATATTGTATATTATTTTTAAAATTTACATAAGATTTCTTCTTTGGTATTATGAAAGCACTTTCTTTTGCACTTTTAATACTTTCCAGGTTTTTTAATTTTTTAAAAATGTATTTATTTTTGAGAGAGATGAGAGACAGTGTGAGCAGGGGAAGGGCAGAGAGAGAGGGAAAGAGAAAATCCCAAGCAGGCTCTGCACTGTCAGCACAGAGCCTGATACAGGGCTTGATCTCACAAGCTGTGAGATCATGATCTGAGCTGAAACCAAGAGTCATAAGTTTAACTGACTGAGCCACCCAGATGCCCCTTAATATTTTCCAGTTTTATTGAGATTTAATTGAGATGTAGCATTGTATTAGTTTAAGGTGCACAACATAACAATTTGATATAAATATATATTGTGAAAGATTACCACAATAAGTTTAGTTAACATCCATCATTTCATATCATTACAAAGCTTTTTTTTCTTCTGATAAGAACCTTTACGACCTACTCTTTTAGCAAGTTTCAAATGTGTAATACAGTATTAACTACAGTCCATATCCTGTATATTACATCCCCAAAACTTGTCTTATAACTGGAAGTTTCTTTTGAATTTTAAAATTTACTTGTGATTAAGATAGCTGTTTGCATTC